>NW_015164182.1:2397102-2413826 GCF_001447785.1 Gekko japonicus
ACACACACACCAGATTGTATATATATAGTCTGCTGAAAAAAGGTGATGTATCAGGTCAAGTTTTCCATCAGTGAAAAGATTTTTATTGATTAATCTAACCATTATGAGGGAAGGTAGCATCTTATAGCCCAGTCTTGTCTCGGAAGCCAAGCAGGTTTGGTATTTGGATGGGAATCCACCAAGCAAGACTCAGTAGAAGAAGGGCATGGCAAACCACCTCTGCAAATGGCAATGACAAAACCCCACCCTTGCTGGGGTTCCCATAAGTTGGCTGTGACATGACAGCACTTTATGCACATACAATCTAACCATTTGACTACATCTCGCAGCCTGAACTGGAAGAAACGTCCCTTTATAGTTTTATAATTGTCTCCTTCTTTTACAGTGTCCCCCATGTCCACAGAAGTTGCAACAGGCAAATGTAAGTTTTAATTTATATAATTAATATATATAATATATAATTTTGGACAAGGTGGGCAGATGTACCTCTTGAATGCTAGCTCAAGAGGGCAATTGTTATACCATATAGCTTCAGAAAGCAATCTAGATCCTTCTTAATTTCCTTGCCTTCCATCCATCTTTCACTGCCAGGAGCCACACCTACAGGTAGATGTTCCCTCACTGATGCTTTGGAACTTGGTTATGTAGTGTTAGCAGTGGGATCCTTCACCAGTCCATTTGTAGTTAAATTTTAAAAACCTCTTTAAGTCATGCAGGCAGAAAATGTGATTGAAAGTTGCCCCTGTGGGAACTGTGGGTTGAGAACACTAACAAACAAAGGAAAGCAGGTTAAGATGAGTAGTCCTGATTTAGGAACAGTGTCCATTTTGACCGCAGCCAAGGGATCAGGACTGGAACCTGGTTTAAATACAAAGACAGGGACTAGAAGCAGGAAATGAGTGACAGAGTTTAGAGAGGCTTTGAACATGTGCAAAGCACCATTTCCACCACAGGGAACCATAGCAAGTTCCCGTGTTTACAGACAGCTGAAGGAATTCTTGGGTTTCCAGCTTTTTTGTTTGTTTTTGGGCAGGACTGCTGTGTTTTTTAGCAGCTTGGCATGCAGAAATGACACAGGTAAAGTTACGCCCATAATTTCATCACTCTGCCAGGAAAAGCTTCACCTATTGATATTTTTGTAGTTGGGCTGTTGCTAAAATCGCAAGAGCAAGGCCTACAAAAGTAGTGGCAACCTGACTGGGTATCCATTTGAAGCAAGATGAATCTCTATTTTTTGAGAGATGGATCAGTGTTAATGTCAGAGTTGGCTGAACATCGTGGGTCCACTTGGAAACACCGTCCCACGCCTTCCACATTTGGTGCACTGCCATAACCATTTTCCAATCAGGGCTCCCTCAGTTCCCATTACAGACAGTGTTCAGTGCTCCAAATGAGAGAAGCGACTGACTGAAATTCCCAGCTATGAGTGATGTCTAGATCACCTGACCAACTCCTGACCCTCACAGGGCCTCTAATGGTATGGGGCTGTGTCTTTAGATCTTTCCCCCTCTGGCAGACTGAAAAGACTTTGCATCAGCTGCAGAATTGTAACCTCAACAGGGGCCATTCATTCATTCATTCATCTCAGCTGTGGGTCCCTCCCCTGGAAATCTGCATTGTCCCCCTTCCTCTCCTCTGCAGGTCCCTTCACCTGCAACAGCTGCCTGGATTTCCCACCATTCTCCCCTTCCCTTTTGCTTTCTGTAAGCAACTGCCCCTTTATCTCCCCTCCCAATCCCCCAGTTTCTCCTGTCGCTTCTGGCATGTATCCAGTGGAACATCTGGCTGACTGAAGAAATATCTGATGGCTTCCAGATGTTAGCAAGGGTTCCTATGGTAACCCCTTTGGCAGATGGATGAAAGGAGGAGGTGGGATGCAGGGAGCTGGGATGGGGCAGGGAGAGGCCTGCGCCGTAGCTGCTCCTCCATGCTATTTTCCCTTTTCTTGTTTACCCAGTGGCTGCTTGGCAGGACTGAACAGTGGAGCTGCCAAGCAGTTGCAGAGGAGTCTGGACTGGAGGAGCTGGCACTTGGGAGAAAAGTCACAGATTGTTATCTGCAGGCTCTCTTTTTTAGCATTTAGTGGTGGGCTCTTCTGCTTGAGCCCTCAACTTGGACTGAGGGCGAGGCAGCTGATGCATAACATCTGGGATAATTTGTTTACAACTCTGTATGGGGGGGATGTTGCCCATGGCTGCAAGGTTAGTTCAGTGTCTTGAATTCCATTAAAAATAGAACCTGTTTTTTTCTTTTTCTTTTAAAATAAGAATCATATAACATTGGCGGACTCAGATAGCAAAGCTGAGAGGCCTGCACAGTCAATGACGCTCTGAATCAAACACAGCCCTCCAATCACCTCTCGCACCTCTGGCAAGGGCTTGACATTCCCCCTGTTTTCCCATTTCCAAGTCAGAAGCTAAACTGGAGGTTTTTTCAAGACCACAGAGAACTGCCCTGCCTTCAGCTTGATGAGCCATGTGGTGCAAATCTAGCCAACAAATCCAGAAGGCAGCCAGCATCCCAAACTTTGATTTCCTGTAGGCCAGTTCCACATATCTGAGCAGCACTGTGTTTATACTTTGCAGAAATTTTACTAGTTACACAAATCAGTTTGGTCATTTTCTACCAATTGCTGTCCTGTGAACAAGAGAATTAACTCTGTGCATGCACACAGGCAGCCATTTTTTGATTACTTGTATTCTGAGGTGAGGCAACAGTATTAAAAGCAGGCTGGACAGCCTTGCTGTTTTCCCGCATGCAGCGAGTAAGCCCCCACCCTTGAGAAACTGAGATGCAGGAGGAAAAATGGCCAGAAAATTGCTTCCATCGTGACATTCTGGGGATTTCCTCATGTCTCTGTGGTGTTTATCACCGAGATTAGGGGAAATTCCTAGACCATCTGTCATGAGTCAGCCAGGGCTCAGCGAGAGTGAGAACTCCTCAGGAGAAGAGGAGCCCTGCGTAACCAGCTCTGAGTCAGCAGAAGCCAGCAAACAGGAAGGCTTGTCAGGATTCACAGCCAACAGCTGGTGCAGAGCCACAACACCCTCCAGCCCTGATTCAACAGGTGAAACTCAGTTGATCGTTTCCAGCTGTCCAGTATCACCCACACCCTTAGAGTGCTGCAAACGGAGGCTACGAACAGAAATACAGGAGAGATGACAAAGTGCATGCCTCTTGGCCCGATGCCATCTGTTAGGTGTGGAAGCAACAAGTCACAATTCCTGTGGTCCTGTGACCGCTACATTGGATCCTGCCTCAACCCTTGTGACCCTTAAGACCATTTCCTGACTCTGCCTTTGTCTTGCTCCTGAACTTGCTCATGAGTAACTCTCAGATTCGCAAACCCTGCTGTACAAACTGTCCCTTGGACTAGACTCCTGACTCTGTGCATAACCTTGGACTGGACCTTGACTATGCTTTTTGAGTTGGTGCTCTTGCCTTACTCGCTCCACACTCTGATAGCATGCCCTACACCATTACTGGCCTGGCTTGCAACACCATCACCCAGAAGTGAAGTCCTATCCTCCTCAAACGCAGTCCTCCCAATGCAGCACACTCAAAATCTGGCACTTGCCAGGGAAGTCCTGGCAACACACTCCCAGTAATTTCTGGCCATTTTTAAAGCCCAAACTGATGTGATATTTCACTTTGGTTACATTTTGTCTGAAGTGTCCAGTCATTCATGACTACCAATAATGGTTTCTCATGGGCTGACCACATATGCAGGTTATAAACTAGACAGTCGCATGCTGGAACTTCAACCTGGGTCCAGACTAGGGCTACCAACAGCAGCTTGGGAAATTCTTTGAAATTTGGAGGCAGTGCCTTGGAAGGGCAGAGCATGGGGAGGAGACTGAGGAAGCTGCAGCATGGGGTATGATGCAGCATCCTGCAGTGACACTTCCAGATCAAAGTTCATGGCCTCTAACTCCTCCCTTTTCTGTGAGGTGCCTTCCTTTGACCAATATGGAGGGCACTACCAGGGATCAGCCAGGAAGGCGCATAATACCAGTAGGCCAGAGTGGGTCACATGACACTCACTCAGGGTTGCCAGCCTCCAGGTGGGGCCTGGAGATCCCCCGCTTTTACAACTAATCTCCAGCTGACAGAGATCAGCTCCCCTGGAAAAAATGGCTGCTTTGAAGGGTGGACTCTATGGCATTGTACCATGCTGAGGACCTTCCCCTGCCCAAACCCTGCCCTCTCCTGGATCCACCCCCAAAGTCTCCAGGTATTTTCCAACCAAGACTTGGCAACCCTACACTCACTGCATGACTCGATAAAACCTTCCAGATCATACCTGCTCAGTGATGGTGCTTGTCCATGACAGGAGTTCTCAATCCTAACTTTTTTCAACATGTCTACAGAATCTTTTGGAAAGTCTCTGGAGAAGGAAGCTCCACCTAACACCCCTTGTTAAAAGAATTCCCAACACTGCCTCAGCAACTGCCAGAACTATGAGGGGAGGTCGGAGTTTGGGGGAAATTTGAAATCCCTTCTGGATGACACTGGCACCCGATGGGAAACTGTGGGAGGGTCAAGGACATGGGGGAGTGCAATGTTGCAGTAACATCAATTTTCCCACCATTTCCCCACCATCACCATACCAAGTTGCTGTGGTCTTTACCACACAGAATAGGTGAAATTCCTAGAGCATCAGTGTGTGGAGGCCCTTTTTTCTATGCTTAAATCTGTTGTAGAGCTACAAACCTCTACTTATTCCCAGGTACGAGGGGGCTACCACTAGAGTTAGCAATTCCAACTTGGAAAATGCCTAGAGATCTGTAGGTGGTGTTTGGGGGGAGCAGAATTTGGGGAGGAGAGGGAACTTAATAGGGATGTGTTTCCATGTCTTATGATGGCATACCCAAGTCAATGGTCAGCTCTTCTGACTTCTCCCCTTCCTGTGAGGCTGCTTTATCCCATTTTTCATTCAATTTCCCACCTCTCTTCTTTGTTCTCTCACCTTACATCACTGGCAGGCTTCCATAATCATATGTTCTCTATATCAAACTAACCCATTGATCCTAATATTTGTGCTGGTATAACTGGCTGGTATCCAGCTATGTTCCCTTCAACCTACGAAACCCTCTCAAAATCCTCTTTGAGTTTTTCTCAGTGTTAAGAAGAAAACTCTATTCTGAAGTAGGGTTGACAGTCCCTAGGTCCCAGCAGGGGCTCCCCCCCCTTTGGGGGGCTTCTGCCTGCTGCCGGCTAGCTGACTGGTGGGGAAACCCCACCCCAAACAGCCATGTCTGGGTGCAATGTCCCCAGTGTGATGATGTCACCTAGAAGTGGTGAAATCACATTGGGGACATTGCACGGGACACTGGTTTGAAGGTAAACTATGTAAATTTGGCCTAAAACCATAAAGTTTTGCCCTTAAACCGGAGAGGCACCACACAATGTCGCTGACATGATGATGTCACTTCTGGGTGATGTCATCACATCGGCAACATCCTGGAATGCCCCCCAAATCCCCCCGCCAGCGCAGTGAGGGGACTTGGCGACCCTATTCTGAAGGCCCACAGGGGACACCAGTCAATAGCAGTCCCATCCTTCTCCCTCTGCCAACTGCCTTTTTAAGCAACAGTCAGTTTCTCTTAGCCACTGGTATACCATGGGGAGGGGGATCCTAGAACGTCTGTAGTCACTCTAGGACGTCTCCTCCCTCAAAACCTGCCATTTCCCCCAGGAGAATTGATCCCTGTAGTCTGGAGATAAACTGTAATTCTGTGAGAATTCCAAGCCCTTCCTTCAGGTTAGTAACTCCTCCCTACAGTGGGTTACTGAGAAGAGATCAGACACTCTGCATGTGCTCAGAAGCACTCTCCCACTTCCTGTACATATTCCAAGGATGAACACTGATACTGAAGATTGACCAAGCCTTAAAATTCAGGGGTAGCTATCTCCACTACTGGAAGTATGGAAAAGCTATAGAAATGCTAGACTTTTTCCACCTTTGGTGTCAACCAAAGACCTCGAATGCTTGGGACACCCATTGTAGCATTTTCCTGGGTCTAGTCAACTTGAGATTTGAATATTCCACCTGGAGCTTCCTCACCTAGACCTATCTGACAAACAGTTACACCCTTCTAAATCCATCATGTGGTTGAACTGTAAACTAACCATTGCCTGTTCATTGGCTTTCTACAGATTATTTCTTAATTTCGTATTTCTTAAATATGACAGTAGAATTAGTGGCAGTGGAATCCAAGACAAAACTGGGGGGGGGGGGGGAACAAAAAACAAAAAGAACATAAGAACATAAGAGATGCCAAGGTTGGATCAGGCCAAAGGCCCATCCAGTCCAACACTCCGTATCACACAGTGGCCAGAAATACCAGTGCCATTAGGAGGTCCACCAGTGGGGCCAGGACATTTGAAGCCATCCCACTGTTGACCCCCCCAAGCACCAAGATGACAGAGCATCACTTGCCCCAGAGTCCCTATCTATACCTTGTGGCTAATAGCCCTTGATGGACCTCTGCTCCATATGCTTATCTAATTCCCTTTTGAAGGTAATGTATTAATTTACCTAGCTTATAGTAGTACACGATATTTCAAGGTGAGCTCCCTTGCCTTCTGACAAATGGCTTCTTGTTTGTAATTTAAATCAATGGTATCACAAGAATTTGAAATAGTTCTAATTACATAGGAGTTCCTGAGGTTTTAAAAAGAATTGAATACATACCGTACTTTTATTTTTTTAATGAAAAGGCTGTTTAAAAAATAATTACTGGTCAGGAATGTTAGTGCTCTTCTTTGAATTTTTAAAAAGAAGAATAATTCAAATGAGGAAGAAAGCATATATTCTGTTAAAGGTATATTCTATTAAATCCATTATGATTATGAAAACAAAAACAGGAGTCACTTTAGAGCTTCTGAAGCAAAGAAGATCTTGTCTTCAAGTGTTTTGTAGATGCTGCTTGCAACTGGTGACCCATTTGATATCTGAGACAAGGGAAGTTTACCTGTTGCTCAGAATTAGCCCCCCCCCCCCCCCCCCCCCCGGCACATGGACCCAACTACTGCCTCAGACCCTCAGGAGCTGCCACGTTCCTGATACTTTGGCAGGTTATTCCACTGGCCAACAACGTCTCTTACAGTTCCAGTCAGGGCATTATTTTTCCTTGATAGCACTCCTAAATTTTCTTTTTGGCAACTAAACTCCCTTTCCTTTTTATCCTTCCCAGGAGAGTTGGGAAAGAGACTCCATCTTCTTTATGGCAGCCTGTTAGAATTGAAGGCCGTTATGTCGCCTTTTAATCTTCTTTTCCCTAGGCTAAAGTTTCACAGCCCCTTATAGTGTAAACATTTCATCAGCCTGAATGTCCTGTTCTCAGCCTTCTCCAGTTCCCGGTTTTACTTCAGAGTATAGAGGAATGCTTAAGGCCTTGATCAAATAGCTTTTTTTTAAATCTTTGTTTCCTCAGGCTACGTTGGGTTCTCCTGGTTTAAAGGTAGGTCTTAGATCTCTGAGTTGGACAAGACACTCTCTAACCTCAACTGCTTGCCTGACCCCCCCCCCTTCCAGTTGGGCTCCACTGCCCTGAGCTTGTGTTGTCAACACCCCATGAAATTACCTGTTTGGTGGGCAGTTGCTAACTGAGCTATGTATGGCTGCTTCTGTGTTTTATTTTAACTCTCTCTTTGGCTTAGAGTTCTGAAAAAAAGAAAAAGTCAATTACAATATAACAAACACATTTGTTACATTATCCAGAACTTTCCCTAGATGTAAGGCATTGGCATATTGATTCCAAACATGAGCAGTGCTGTGGGCACTCTGGTCTGACTTCTATAATTTCTCATTTAGTGAAATCTGTGGCTGCATCTGATAATTTTAAGATGGGGTGGTTGGCATCTGCCATTTGGCAGGTATGTCAAGGAAGGCCAATTTCTATTGTTAGAACAGCTGCTTAAACCTGCTATTAATTAGACCTGCAGCTAAGCTTCTGGGTGATCAGTAACCAGACACCGAACATCCTCTCTGCAGACCATGGGAGAGAGTATCCTTCTGCCATTCTGTCTGCATCACCCATATTTCTCCTTCCTATAACCCTGACCCCCTAATCTTCCATCCCAAATTCCTCATCCAACTTGGATGCATGAATGTGGATAATGGGCTAGGATGATGTCCATATTTAAAGGATTTCTGTAGAAGATATATATGCTAAAATAGGTTTGTGCATACAACTTTGATCAGCAGAAGACTTCATTTAACTTCACCAGTGCGATGTGGCTGTGAAGAAAGCTAATGTAATCTTAGGATGCATTCACAGAAGCATTGTGTCCAGATCACGGGAAGTGGTAGTTCCGCTCTATTCTGCTATGGTCAGGCCTCACCTGGAGTACTGTGTCCAGTTTTGGGCACCACATTTTGGAAGGATGTTGACAAGCTCGAGTGTGTCCAGAAGAGGACAACCAGGATGCTAAGAGGGTTGGAATCCAAGTCTTATGAGGAAAGGCTGAAAGAGTTGGGTATGTTTAGCCTGGGAAAGAGAAGGCTTAGAGGGGACATGATTGCAGTCTTCAAGTATTTGAAGGGCTGTCATGTAGAAGATGGAGCAGATCTATTCTCTCTTGCTCTGGATTGCAAGACTAGATCTAATGGGTGGAAAATACAAGGGAGTCGTTACCAGTTAAATATAAGGAGAAACTTCCTAACTGTAAGAGTGGTTGAGCAGTGGAACAGTCTGCCTCGGGAGGTGGTGGATGCTCCTTCGCTGGACGTTTTCAAGCGGAGGCTGGACGACCATCTTTCGGGTATGTTGTAGGTATGTAGGGCTATCTTTCAGCTATGCTTCTGCAGAGTGCAGGGGGTTGGACTAGATGACCTGCAAGGTCTCTTCCAACTCTAACATTCTATAATTCTATTATATGTGGGACCAGAGGTCATTTCAGGGGGGATCGCAGTTCCAGGGGGTACAGGGGGTACACATGACGAAGCCCCGCCCCCTGCTTCCGGCCGCCCCACTTCCAGCCCTCATTCAGCCAGGAGGAGGCAGGAGAAGAGGGAGGGTAAGTTGCTTCCTCCCTGCCTCTCCCCACCCCTGCCTGCCTGGGGCCAGGGAGGGCCTTCACGGGGCTTCCTTGCACTCCCGCCGGCGTTACAGGTCCACCGCCGGGCCCCTCATGGGGCTCAGCAGTGGAGCTGCAAGGCCGGCGGCGGCAGCCGGGACCATTGGGGGCAGGGTGTGTGGCCTTATGACACACTTCCGGTGATGTCAGGGGGTGTGGCATATACTAATGAGTTCCCCTAGCTCTTTTTCTACGAAACGACCCCTGTGTGGGACCATGTTTACTTTGAAGAGTATTTTTCTGCATTCTCCTGCTGCTTATTACTGGCAAGAAGACAGTTCATCTCTCTCGCACAGGGTGGAAAAGGTGAACGTGGACCTCCCGGATCATATGGACCCAAAGGAGAGAAGGGTGACCGTGTGAGTAGTTTTCTTAATTGCTACCTAGGGTTGCTAGGCCTTTACCCGCAGCCTCTGGGAAATTTCTGAGGCAAGGCCTGGGGAGGGTTGCATCTGACCTGGAAGTTACATCACTTCCAGACAATGCTCTAGGAATCTCCTCACATATCTGTGGTTAAAGAATGGGTGGATTTCTACAACATCACTTCTGGGTCGGACACCATTCCCTCCTCTTCTTTTTCTTCTGCTGGGAGTGCAGGGCCTCACCTGCTTGCCCTTGGTAAGCCTACCACTACTGTACCCTTGTGTGGACTTTGCAGGTCCTCTGTAGTTCCCCTGTTCTGCTATGGAGAACCACACAGTTGCTATGTGGTAGGAACAGCGCATCCAAGTCGTAACCCAGCTCCTTTGTCTTGAGGTTTGTTCTTCTTCTCCTGCAGGGTGCAGACTGCGTGCGGATCTCACCTGAAGCTCCTCTAAAGGTGAGCTGCTTCCCCTCTCCAGAAGGAGGCTGTGCTTGCTTGGCCTTTTTTTCTCTTCTTTCGCTGACCTAACCCACCTGTATGTTTCTTTGTTTTGTGAAGTGTGCTGAAGGACCAAGGGGAGAAAAAGGAGAACTTGGTGAAAAGGTAAGCCTGGGTCTACAAACACAAGCCACTGCAATGTATGTTCTTTTTGCTTTCCCAGCCCTGTCCCTTCTCCTCTACCCTTGGAAACCAGCCCATCATGCACAGCAAGTCTCAGACATACACATGCACACACACCGCCCAGATTGTTTTCCTAAAGAGCTCAGGAAGGTCTCAGTAAACGTCTGGCTTTATGTGACACTTTAAGTAAACAAAGGGTTGGAAGCCCCCATTTAATCTGCAACTGGTGCATGGCACAAAGATTATGCTGGAACTTGGAGTGAAGGGGTCATGCAGGGGGGTAACACTGGACAAATATTAAAAACACTCTGGGTTGGCATATTCAGAAAGCTTTGCAGAATAGTATGGCAGTCAGAGGTCTGTTGTTTGACCGATGCTCCAGCTACATGGCATAGAATGCTATCAGCTTACCCACCTACACAAATATTATTTTTCTTTTATCCTTTGTTGTCTGTCATCCCAGTTCAGCTATTGCTCTCTCCTGTTTCTCCTCCCTTGTCCTTCAATGCTAATTTTCCTGGGTGCCGTAGAGGGAGGATACTTTTCCCCATCCTTCCTTATATTATAAAAGCGATTTTGGGTGGCCACATTCCATGTGCTCCCTCAGCCATTGGCCTGTCAGCTGCCACTCAACGGAACTCACATGCCATTGGCTGGGTGCTGGGTCTGAGGGGGCCAATCCCCTAGCCGCATCACCTCCCTCCATTGCATCAGTCCCACCCAGAGACCCACTGACCGGCCTCTCACTGTCAGTCTGCGGGGAGCCGCCACTTCCCTGGTAAACCGACTGGCCTCGGGGATGAGGGGAGATGGCTGCGCCGCGCTCCCCAGGTCATCCACAGAACCTGCTTCGAGGGGATCTCCGCCGGCATTCCCTGCACCGCCCCCAGCCTCACTGGCCCGGCGCCGTGACCCAACTGGCCTCGCAGAGGGGAGAAATGCCTTCACCCTGCTTCCCTGGGCTGGCGTGCCACAGGCCCTGCTTCGGGGGGGGGGAGGGCACCACTGGCCTTTCCTGCACTGCCCCCAGCCTCGCTGGCCTGGCAGCATAGCCCGACTGGCCTCGGGGAGGGGGGAGACAGCCACGCTGCGCTTCCCTGGGCCAGCATAGTCACGGCCCCTGCTTTGGGAGGGAGGGCCCTGCCGGGGTTCCCTGCACCACCCACTTCCTCGCTGCCCCGGTGATGTGGCCTGACTGGCCTCAGGGAGGGGGGAGACAGCCACGCCGCGCTTCCCTGGCCCAACGTGGCCTGGCTCAGGGAGGCCACGCGCCCTACTTTGGGGGGGGAGTCCCCGCTAGCCTTTCCTGTGCTGCCCCTGGCCTCATTGGCCAAGCGGTGTGGCCCGACTGGCCTTGGGGAGGGGGGAGATGGCTTTGTCACGCTTTCCTTGGCCGCCACGGCTGCAGCCCAGGCCACTCCACACTCTCTCTGCAATGGGCCTTATTGCTAGTAATTGGAATAAATAAGAATATTAATAAATAGTTATTTAAAAATGTTGGCAAGGAAGGATGTCTCCAATCCCGCAATCATCACATTTCAACCACAGTGCTATTTCCTCAACCATATGGAGGTGTAATTAAAAAAACACCTGTGCTTTATCTCCAAGCATCTCTGGACAGAAAGGAGCAAAACGTCAGCCCTCTTCGTTTCCTTGTGTGTTTCCCAGTGCCTCACCTTTCAGCATTTCACAGGTGACAGTGGGGTCACTTGTAATACATGTTTTCTCACAGCTGATCCCCTTTCTACTCCACCTGTACACACATTTATTTACTCTGCAGTGATTGCTGAAGTCAGGTGTGTTAGTAAATTGATAGTTCATTTTTTTTAAAAAAAGCAGCATGTTAAATAGGCCTTTTAGATCTGAATGGCTTATTATGGAATGGCTCCAACTCAAATATAATGAGCAGCATTTACTATTTGGACAGGTGGTTATTGCAGCAGGGGAGATAGAAGGGGTGCTGTTCCCTGGCATTTAGGCACGCATTTACATGTGTGTGCCCAGGAATCAAGATTCATTCACCACCAGCCTCTCAGACACTTAACATCTTGATAATAAATTGAGAAAGGGTAGCCATGTTAATCCATTGCAGCAAGGAGTATAGCGACACTTTAAAACTAACAGGATTTGGTTCCATTAGAAGCTTTCGGGGGCTAGAACCCAGTGAGGACCCCCTACAGGCATTTGATGAAGCCTCTAGTTCATGAAAGCTTTTGCTGAAATAAACTCTTGTCAGTGTTTACAGGACCGCCGCCCTCTTATTTGTTTTAATGTCCATAGAATCAAGAGAGGAGGCTGAAGCCTGAAGCAGGAAAAAGACTGCCAATTTTTAAAAAGGCATCAGAAATGTTTCCCGCTGGAGATGGGAGGGAAAAAGACAGGATCCCTGTTAACATGTTACAATGATTGCATGTACATGCATACCTGCTTGTAAGAAAGAGCCAATGCTTGTTTGCTTTCCAAATGAAACGAGGGACCATTTTGTGGATAAAAGTGGGGTTTAAATCACACAAGTTATACAAGCACTGAATGTAACATAAGAATTACTCAGTGCACGTATAAAGAGAAAAGAGTAAGAGTCCAGTAGCACCTTAAAGATGAACAAAATTTGTGGTAGGGTGTGAGCTTTCATGAGCCACAGCTCACTTTTGTTTGTCTTTAAGGTGCTACTGGACTCTTACTCTTTTCTGCTGCTGCAGACAGACTAACACGGCGACCCATCTTGTATAAAGAGATGTCAAGTACACAGATTGTATAGGTATTCAGTGTAATTTGTGAATGGGGACTAGCGATTTACCAGGGACAGGTGCTAGAACACTGAGAGGGCCCCAGGTAAATTGCAACAGCTCCAGTGTCTACAGCACATTTCTTTGGCCTGAGCTCAGATGGCTATCAGCAGATGCAGCTGGGACTGTTGAGGGATCTCCTGTGCCTCTAGTGGCTCTCCTGCTGTCTCTGTTGACTGGCTGCTTCACACTTTACCAGCTCCCCATTTGCTGCATAAGGACATTTTACGGAACTTTGTCCCCATTCCCCAAAGCAGCATATTTGAATGAAGGCCATGGAGACAGTGTGCTGGGCAGGGGCAAAGTTTATGCTGAGAATGGTAAATATTTAGTTACAACATCCTGTAGTCAGGCCTCCTCATGGCACTGAGTCTGTGTCTACAGAGCCACTTCCTGCAGTGTTTGTTCAGCTCTTTGACATGAGCCTAGAAAGGCAGAGAGATTTTCCTAGAGATGGGCTCCAAAACCCCTTGAGCCACCAAGCGATCTAACTCCTCCTCAGTCTTAGGTTTTAGTGCAAAAGGGACACACCGAGCCTTGAGCTGAGCCTTATGGGCTGCACCTTGGGGTTGAGCTGGAGACAGACTGGGGGCCCAGTGTAACGGCCAAGCATTCCATCAAAGACAGATGGGAACTCATCGCAGACCCACTGGAGAGCCCTCGGTTTGTTGTGGTGCACCCCCGTTACAAACTCGTGCACCGACCCTCGACTACTAAGAAGTCCAACAACCCATCGAACTGTTGGTACTTCATTCAGAACTTGCCCGCTCCCTTTAGAGCCACCACATTTTGTTGATAGTCCTTGAGAACGATGCCAGTCAGCTTAAAATGAGGCCCTCCCCCCAGGCATAGCCCCCTGAGAGTCTCTGCTGAGATTATGGACATGGAAGACCCTGTGTCTAACTCCATCCTACAAGGGGAACCCTCGATTAGCACAGTCACTTTTATTTTTTCTGGGGTGTCTTCGGGCAAGTGTAATACCTGTAATGGCTGCACAGACATGGTGTGTAGCTCCTCGGGGTGCAAGGACTCCTGGTGTGTCACCTGTTTCCTCTGGGTTCCCCTCAAGCGGCAGGTGCATGCGATGTGGCTTGTCTTCCCACAACTCTGACACGTCACGTCCCTGAAGCAGCAGGAGCGGCATTCATGGGGGTCCCCGCAGTTGGTACATAGCGTCAGTGGGGCGGTCTCGGTGACCTGGCCTGGTTTGGGACCTGATGAAACAGACAGTGGTTGTCTCACCGGGCTGGACGGTGCGTCTGCAGGACCTCCTTGCTGTCAGATATGTCCGAGGCTGAGGAAATGGTGGCCTGGTGCACTGCCACAGAATGGCGGTCGGTCCTCTGGTTGCCACCCTCCCAGGACTTCTTGAACACTGCAGCCTCCCGAATTGCCTTTTGGAGGTTTGTGCCATCTTGGCCGATGAGCTTGCGATGGAGCTTCTCGTCCTGGAGACTGAACATGAAGCTGTCTAGGAGGGCTTCCTTGAGGTTCTGGAACTCATATCGAAGAGCCAGTCGGCGCAGGGTGGCAACATAGTCAGAGGCTGATTTGTCGGGTCTCTGGTTTGTCTCAAAGAAACCGAGGCAGCGAACCAGTTGGGTGGGTTTGGACGCGAAATGGTTGGTGAGTGCCTTGATGAGACTGTCAAAAGTGGCGAGCTGCAATGTGGTCGGTGTGATGAGGCCCTGATCTAGCTCCAGGGTGGCGATCCCACAGGAGTTGAGTAGCAGTGCCTTCTTCTTAGCTGCGTCATCGATGTCCTGGAAGTTCCACCCAGGCCTTCCATTGCTCTGGGTGAGTGGGGTTGAACTCAGGAAGTAGTCCTGGAGTGGCAGCCATGGACTGGTTGCAGGACCCCAAGCTCTCCCTACTTCACAAGGCCAGACTAATAACGGCGTCTAGTTTCCACGGTCTCCCTGACATGTTTACTGCAAGCTGCTGAGCTGCAAGCAAGCGGGAACAGGGAAGGGTAGACTACACAGAAATGGCAGCTAGCCTGGAGATCTCCTGGCACTACAACTGATCTCCAGGCAACAGTTTCTCTGAAGAAAATGTCTGTTTGGGAAGGTGGATTCTGTGGCATTATACCCTGCTGAAGTTCCTCCCCTCCTCAAACCTCCCCAAACTCTCCAGCCCCAAATCTCCAGGAATTTCCCAACCTGGAGCTGGCAACCTTACGTGGTGTCTAAATCAGCCCTCCTGGTTTCAGTCAAGAATTGGGCATCTTCTCTAGCTGTCCTTCTCCTCCAGAAGAGCCAGCACCCCAGGGTCCAACAGTCAGATCCTCACCCTGTCAGGCTGTAGGGAAGAGCACTGGTCATCATGTAGACTATGGAAACTAAAGGAGATGTTTCCCTTCATAAACTTTTATTCGTGTGATTATGGGGAATATTTTCCTCTCTTTCTTTTTTAATACTAAAGGTCTCCATATTAGCTATTGCTGACAGCCACTGTGAGCTTTTTGGTAGGGTGGGATACAAATATGTTAGAAAAATAAATGAATTTGCTGAATCCACTCCTGAGCCTTTAAGGATAGGGTGAGCTATAAGTAATTACATAACTAATTGACAAAAATTTGTGTTGTGAAACAGGGGCCACCCGGATTGGCGGGAAGTGTTGGACAGAAGGTACGTTACCAGCTTTGGAGGCCAGCAATGCAATCCTGAGTGGAATTATATGTTTCTAAGCCCATTGACTTCAGAGGAGGGGATGACTATGTTTAGGATGGCACTTAACCTTTACCTTTTATGCATCAGGACAGAACATTTCTCTTAACTTGAGGGTATTCTGTCTTTTTAAGTGTTTTTTATGGTCTGCTGCTAGCCTGAAGACTATTTTATGAATATCACTTTAGACTGTCAAATGTTGTTTTTGCCATTTTTATGCCCCTGGCTTGTTTTATTATGGAGATTTCCTACATTGCTGTTGTTTTAAACTATTCTATTGTATAGTTTTTACTTTTGTGACCCACCTAGAGCATCTGACTGGCAAGACAGTGTGTAAATCTACCAAATAAAATATGACAACAGTAGCTCAGGAGCCACTTCAAGGTGTGAATGTATCACCAGTCCAAGACTCCTAACAGGGGGGAGGGACTAGCCAGTTCCAGCCGGGGTGGGGGCTGTATGATCAGGACTGATTAGAGGTATTTTTCATCCCAAGCAAGGTATGCCTGTTACCCCCATGCAGCTGACAGTTGGGAGGGAACTAAGCCCCAGAAAATATCAACCCCTTCTTCACTATCATGCCTCAGGGGGGTACCTTGGTGGTTTGGTCAGAATACTGGCCCCATGTATAATGACTAACAAAGTCCTTTTAACCATCCTTCCCTAAAGGGTCAGAAAGGCGAGAAGGGAGACTTTGGCATTCAAGGCAAACCTGGAACCCCAGGGCGTGATGTAAGTTATGTAATGAGGCTCACTTTTCTTCACACATTGTGGGTCTGTGTGGCTCCCCTTTTTTCTAGCCCATGTGAATCTCAGGTTCAACTCGCTACACAATACCTTGCATTTATCCCTGGTTATAACAGCATCCGTTTATCCTGGAACAAGTGCGGGGCAAAACTGGGGTGACCTCAATGTAATGTGGAAACAAAAAATACCCCAAGATAATTACAAGAGTGAACTCGAGTGTAGTGTAGAATGTAAAAATACCCCAAGATAATTACAAGAGTGAACTCGAGTGTAGTGTAGAATGTAAAAATACCCCAAGATAATTACAAAGGTGAACTTGAGTGTAGTGTAGAATGTAAGTTTGGGGACAGGGCTGAACCAGGATTTAAGATCTAGTGTGGAATCACCCTCAGTGAGTCAGAGAATTCTTTCCATGGCTTTTTGTTTGCTTTCAGCAAGGCAGGCTTCCTCTTT
>NW_015164182.1:2413836-2469704 GCF_001447785.1 Gekko japonicus
TCTTTCCCTGTCCTGCTTTTCTCTGCATTCCTTCAGATCTACTCTGAAGAACACTAATGGATTAGTTCACACATGCCGTTTGTTTGGTTTCCCTGCACTTGATTACTGGATGCCCTGTGTTCTGGCCCCTCCTGGTGAGCCCCAGATGTCACATTGGGGACTCTACTTTCCTGGTCCATTTTGGCACCTTGGACACAGATGAAGCAGTTTCTGATGCACCAGAGAAGAAGGCAAGAGAAGGAAGGAAAAGAAGCTCTCTGTCCCCTCTCCCAGCTGGCTAGCAGCTCTGCAGTTACTGCTAGAATAGCTGCAGTACCAAGTGCAGCAGCCACACAGTAAATGGTGTGGGGGGAGAGGAGAGTCTCTGTAGCCCAGAGAAGAACCAGAACTCTGGGCTGTAATTCCCATCTTCATGTTAAGCACTGTGAGCTGCCAGTACTCAACTTCCAAACCCAGGGGATACAAGTGTTGCCAGTATCTCAACTATTCACTCTGGGTGCTGGTGCTGGAAAGTGCCATCTTTGCAGCTGACTTATGGTGACCCCATAGGGTTGTCAAGGCAAGAGATGAACAGAGGTGATTTGCCACTACCTGCCTCTGCATAGTGACCTGGAACTTCCTTGGTGGTCTCCCATCCAAGTAATAACCAGGGATGACTCTGCTTAGCTTCTGAGATCTGATGAGATCGGGATAGCCTGGGCCATCCAGATCAGGACCAATCTGGATGCCTATACCGAAAAGCATTGTGTGTGGAGTGATCTGAAGATTTATCTTTGGTGTTCTGCCTGTGATGGCCCATTCCCTCATGCACAGAATTGCATGATGCTACCACTCCACAGTTGATGGCTGCATGTGTGAAGCAAGACTTAGCTGTCTTAGGGAACTTCCAAGCAGGAAACTGTTCTGCTGCGAATCTACTGTGATGGAGTTGTGCAAGATGGTGACCTTCAGTTGTTGAGCTTTCCCAAATTTCTGGAGGTTGAAGTGACATATCTAGGAAGTTTGTCTGTTTTGATCTTCAGGATTTCTGTAGATTTCAAAATAAAGAAGTACTACAGAAGGTGAGCTTTTACAGTGTTACCATATTCACCTAAAATGAAGACAGGTTTTTTCTGAGTGTGCTGTGAAGAAAAGAAGATGTTGTCTTATGTTCACATATCAGTTACAATTTTTTAAAAAACCCACTTTTTGTGTATAACGTTCTTTAGCAGGAGATGTCTTCCTTTCAGGTAAATATGGTAGCATTTAGGGATCCTTTCCAAGACCTAAACACACCCAGGTAAGCTAGCAAAGCTTACCAGACTCACTCCACAAGGCCCCAAGCTCTGAATTCTTTAACAAAGGGATTGACCCCAAAAAGTATGAAGAGGCATCATATGCTAATAAATCTCACTTTCTGCTTCAATCCAGGGACGGCCTGGAGAGATATGCGTGGTGGGACCCAAAGGTCAGAAGGTACTGTGCTGTTCAAATTTAGAGTCTTGAAGCACCCTCAAGGAAAAACTAATCTTCTGATGGACTTCTTACTTTACTGGACTCCTTACTAATAGCCATGTGTATATTTTAGGGTGATCCAGGGCTTGTTGGACCTGAGGGGCTTGCTGGGGAGCCAGGACCCCCAGGCCTGCCAGGGATCACTGGAGTTGGTCTTCCAGGAAAACCGGTAAGGATTGCCTCTCAGCTTGTGTCTGGCTTCTTTGTTCTGACAGCAACTTGGGGCTTTGTTGCCAAAGAGTTCCATTTTATAATGAAAGAATCCTGATTAACTGTGGTTTAATTTCCATGTCCTCCTGACGGTGTACAGATTGTGGCAGAATTTCTTTTGCCATCCATTGTGGTCAAAAGATGCAAGTTGCATGGACTGAGTGGAACCAAACCAGTAGCTTTCATAATGGGGTGGATACTTTTGGCAAACAGAGGCCATGTAGTATTCAAATACTTAATCAGAACTGTGTGGGTTTTGTAATTGGAAAAACTAGTGGCCTGTGAATCTCAGTCTCTCCACACACCCCTGCCCACCATATGCACTTTGTTTTTGTTTTTAAATGCTAACCCTAGGTCCCTAGCCTGTATGATTGTGGGAATAAGCTAAGAAGCATTGCTTGCTGAAATCTTGGGCTCCAAGACGGATCGAACCACACTTTTGAGTGATCAGTGGGATTCCGACGTCCTAAGTCTGCTTCGGTGGGGAGGGCGGGGTATAAATCAAATAAATAAATTCCATTATCCCGTTCCCCAGCTCCTTCTTGTGGTTAACTGAAGGAGGTTATTATTATTAAATAGTTATGGTGCTGAAATTTATAATTAATGGTTTGTCCAACTCCTAATGGCTTTTTATGGCTTTCCCACACACTCAAGTTACTCCTGATTTTCTTGGGAGTTGATCCATAAGCCAGTTTGGGCTCAGTTGTTCCACACATCTGCCCTCCCTGTGCATTTTTGCAGTTGTGGAGTCAGTTTATTTTCTTCCACCTGTGCCTTCAGTAAGGAGAGTTTTCAAGGGAGTGTGCTTTTGTCATCACTGGTGTCCTTTGCAGTGTCAGAGCACATACACACACCCTTTTCAAGGCACTCCAATCTAGATCTATCACAGGGATGTTGTAACAATAGGCTTAGGAGGCTCTCTGAATTCCCAGCTTTCATTTTTTTAGATAGTAAATATCTATCCTCCTCCCTCGTGGAGATGTAAAGAAAAGGGCATATCTCCACAAGGGAAGAGACTAGAGACTTACTTGTTTAAAAAATTCAGAGAAACTCCTAAGCCTATTGTTATGATGCTCCAACAATATATTGATACCTTAGTGCCTTTTAAAAAGAAAAGAAAAAGGAAATCACACATCTTCAAGGTGGGGGGAGGAGAGGAAATGGTTTCACCACCACAGTCCAATAATCAAACAATGGGCAGGGGGTAGGTGGGAGGTGGCATAAACTGGCAGAAACATTGTGCATGAGGGAAAAGCCAACTCAGAATTGGCTTCCAGAAAAACAGCAGGGTAAAGGTGGTCTCAAAAGAACTGGGGGGGGGGGCCCTCCAAAGTGAAAACTAAAGGCACAAAAATGTATGCAGAAATCAGGGGATAAATTAAAGAAGTATGGGGCCTGAACTAACAAAAAAAGAATGCATAAAAGTCCTATGTATCATGTGCCATTTCTCCAGAAGCTCTTTTCTGAGTTGGAAAGATTCTGCATATGTGTGTTCAGTGGACTAATTGCCCACAGTGTATACTCTTTAAAGTTAACTTCTTCCTCTTAATAAAATTCTTACTCATCACTGTGAAACTAGAAAATGGATGTCAGGCAAGTGCCAGTGATCAATCATGAAAAGGCCACATCTGTGTTTGCTGCAGTTTCAGTCATGGATGAGGTACCAAAATACAATTTCCCACAGGCCAATACAGTATTGCATATGCACAGATTACCATCTGCTTACATGATCCTACATTGTTACAAGCCAGGGAGAACTTTACAAAACTCCTAACTACCCAACCATTTTTTAATTGAGCTGAGCAGAACTTGGCCATATTTGATTATAGTTCATTGTTTATGAGACGCACCCAACATACGCAATGCATACAAAGTTTCGTAAAGTAAAAGGACAGGGGTAAACTTTGCTAGAAGGAAGAGAGTGCAAGGAACCAGAAGGGTGGCAGAGACCACTCAATAATGGCTGGAAATGCGGTTCTCTATTATAATAGTAATAATAATAATAGTAATAATAGTAATAATAGTAATAGTAATAATAATAATAATAATAATAATAATAATAATAATAATAATAATAATAATCCTTGCAGAGCTGCTGGCTTTGAGTGATTTACAGTTACTGATGAATTCACAAGGGACTAACAATGATAGGGGTAAGGGAGGACAACATATATCTTTAAATTGCACACATTTCGCAACCGATGGGAAGTTTATCCAGCTGTAAACTTCAGACATGTTCCAACAGCATTCTTCCTCGGCATGGCTTGATGTCGTCAGCTTTCTCAGTTGCAGCGCAACACTGCCACCGCCTGGCCGGAATGGCCCATTACAGGCCATGATGCTGAATAGATCTCTCTAGGCTTTTGATCTCACGCGCTGGCCCTTCCGTTCGTCGGCTAACACCTCCCCCACCGGGGGGGGTTTTAGTGTGTCCACCCTCTCTAAGGAGTGGTACCCATTTTATCTACTCACCGAAGCTTTTGAACTGCTGGGTGGATGGCGAGCTGGGGACAAGGCTTGGTAGCTCACACCAGCGCGGGGCTAGAACTGACAGCAGTCCTGTTCAGCTCAGATGTTTAACCAGAGAATAAATCTCCTGTGCCACCGCTCCCCTCTTCTTAGACCACATGTTATTATGCAAATTCACATATGCAAATAATTATTGCTTTATTTTGGATTTTTAAAAAGTATGTACAACATGAATTAAATATACTCAAGTGAGGGGGGGCAGTGGAGATGTATACTGATTGTAACTACTTCCTATTGATACTGAAGGATTGGACTGTTTGGGAACATTGAGAACACTGTGTAATAATTAGTATTGAAACACATTGCCTTGCTTTACAGAGTGGGAGGGGGGCCATGGAGCTGTATACTGATTGTAACTGAACCATGTCTTCTGGTACAGGTAGGCCCTCCCCAAATATAGCCAAGTCGGTGGCCACAAATTTATCAAAGATGTCAGGTCAAGAGATACATAATCTGATCCAAGATGTGGTGGCCACGGCAATAGAATCTGCAATCCCTCAAGATGTTAATACTGCCCTTACTACTGCTGCTAACCATGGAGCTGTATACTGATTGTAACTGAACCATGTCTTCTGGTACAGGTAGGCCCTCCCCAAATATAACACACAAACAAACCCTGCGATATGACCAACATTAGTACAATAGCTTTTTAAAACTTTATAAGATTGCTAACATTCTCAATTGTACAATATTGTAGAAAAGTCCAACATTATGAGTACCCGGTTATGAACTCATTTCAACTTTACAGTCTTCCTCAGATGTAATCCTATATTGACAGGAGGTGTCAGCTTCTTAATCCAGCTCAGTATTATAATTCCTTAATTCCTTCATAATATCCTGGAATAAACCATAATCAATGAAAAACCACATGTGGCTGCATGGAAAATAGTTATTTTAAACTTATAATGATTTAATAATTTAATTTTTAGAAGACTTACTTCTGGTTCCATAATAAGTGTTTATATTGGGAGCAAACCAAAAGCCA
The DNA here is from genome assembly GCF_001447785.1 of Gekko japonicus. Classification (NCBI taxonomy): domain Eukaryota; kingdom Metazoa; phylum Chordata; class Lepidosauria; order Squamata; family Gekkonidae; genus Gekko; species Gekko japonicus. The sequence goes on from NW_015164182.1 coordinate 2,419,055, forward strand.
TCTGTATTTTGCTGGCTATGCTCTCCATAAGCACTCTCTATTTTGGTAGTAGCAAACCAGTCCTTATTTCACCCAGCTAGAAGCCTTCATTTTCTGGCTGGCAAATGCTCTCTACAACTAACTGGATCCATTGTACAATTCTCAATTGTACAATGTTGTAGAAAAGTCCAACATAGTCCAACATTATGAGTACCTGGTTATGAACTCATTTCAACTTTACAGTCTTCCTCACTGTGTAATAATTAGTATTGAAACACATTGCCTTGAATTACAGAGTGGGGGGGGCTGTGGAGCTGTATACTGATTGTAACTGAACCATGTCTTCTGATACAGGTAGGCCCTCCCCAAATATAGCCAAGTCGGTGGCCACAAATTTATCAAAGATGTCAGGTCAAGAGATACATAATCTGATCCAAGATGTGGTGGCCACGGCAATAGAATCTGCAATCCCTCAAGATGTTAATACTGCCCTTACTACTGCTGCTAATAATATCATCCCTCAAGGAGTGGGCAATGCTGTAACCAGTGCAATTCCTGTAGCGGTAGAGTCTGCTTCGAGAATTGTACTGTTTCTATTAGATAGTGTTATTTATTTATTTATTTATTTATTTATTTATTAATCAGATTTATACCCCGCCCTCCCCCATAGGGTTATTCCTAGATATTTAATTTTTTTCACTACCTCTATATTTGTTGTCTTATATAATTCTTGAGTTACCTTAGCTGTACAGTTTTTTGTTATTATTTTAGTTTTTTTTCAAATTTATTTTTAATCCTGCTTTTCCTCCAAATTCTTGTACAGTTTTTAGTAGATATTGGCTTGAAATTATCAGGTCTTCCAATATAAATGCCATGTCATCTGAATATGCTAGTAATTTAAATTCTTCTCTTTTTATTTTGAGCCCTGATATTTTGCTGTCTTCTCTTACCTCATTATTTAATGTTTCTAGTGCGAATATGAATAGCAAAGGTGAAAGTGGGCAACCCTGACGCGTTCCTTTCTGTATCTCGATTTGAGAGGATGTGTCTCCATTTATAATTATATTAGCATATTGTCTATTATATATTGCCCGGATCATTGTCAGAAAGTATGGTCCGCACCTCCAGCTATTTAGTTTTTGAAGTACAAATTCCCAAGACAGATTGTCAAACGCCTTCTCTGCATCCAAAAACATCAAAGCCAATTGCTTTTCTGGATGTTGTTCATAGTATTCTGTAACATTAATGATTGTCCTCATATTACTTTTTATCTGTCTTTTTGGTAGAAAGCCTGCTTGATCTTGATGGATTACCTGGGCTAGTACTTTTTAAAATCTCATTGCCAAGATATTTGCAAATATTTTATAATCAACATTCAGTAGTGATATTGGTCTATAGTTTTTAATATCTGTAAGATCTGTATCTGTTTTATGGATTAAAGTTATTGCAGCTTGATACCATGAGTTTGGTAGCTTCCCTGTTAATCCTATGTTTTGTAGTAGTTCTTTAAATGGTTGGCTGATATGATCTTCGAAAATCTGGTACAGTTCTGCTGGGATTCCATCTGGCCCTGGGGCTTTTTTCTTCTTCTACTTTTTAATGGCCTCCACTACTTCACACATTGTTATTTTCCCATTTAGTAGCTCTCTATGCTTTCCCTCAAATTCCTTATACTTCCTTCCTTGTACATATTCCCTTATTTGTTCCTTGTCCTGGTCTTCCTGTTTATATAGGTTTGTATAATATTTTTCAACAGTTTCTTTTAATTCTTGTATACTATGTTTTAAATTCCCCTTATCATTCCTTAGAGCTACTATAGTACGTTTCTCTCTTTCCTTCCTAAGTCTATATGATAGCCACCTTGTTGGCTTATTTGCATTTTCAAAAAAATATTGTTTTGTATATTGTATTTTTTTTGCTATCTCTTGTGTTAGTAGTAAATTCATTTCATGTTGCAGGAACTTCAACTTACTTTTCCCTTCTATATTATCATCTCTTTTGAGTTATCTTCTTGTAGTTTAATTTTCTGTATTATTTCCTCATATGTTTCTTTCCTTTTCTTCTTTCTCCATGCATCCTGATTTATACACCACCCTCTTATGTATGCCTTAAATGCTTCCCATACTGTCTCTATAGATATTTCTGGTTGTATGTTTCTTTTTAAAAAAATCCAGGATTTCTATTTTTATGTTCTTTATGAATTCTTTGTCTTTTAGAAGCCCTGTGTTCATTCTCCATCTAGGTTTTTTCCATATCTCTTTAAAGGAAAGTAAAATAGGGGTATGATTGGCAAATGTTTTTGGTAGGATATCCACCTCCACCAAATCCTGCAACCACCCAGTTGTCGCTCATGCCATATCTATCCTGGACCAAGAGTTGTGTCTAGCAGAGTAAAAGGTATAATACTTCGTCTGCATATTCCTAGTTCTCCATGTGTCCATTAAGTTGTATTCTTCAGCCATGTCTATAAATATTTTTGGCAACTTTTGACCTTTTCTTTTTTTCCCTTTTCTTTTGAGATTTTCTGTCTATTTTTATGTCATAGACTTCATTGAAATCTCCCAAAACACATATATTCTGACCATCTATTTTATTTAACACGTCATATAACTTTTTATAAAAGTTTTCCTGTTTTTGATTTGGTGCATATATATTTACAATTGTACTTTCTATACCTTGTCTTTTTATTTTAACTGCTACGATTCTTCCCTCATCATCCGCGTAAGTTAACTCAGGAGAGAGTGACTCTTTTACATATATTACTAGTCCATTTTCTTCTTTTTATCAGCTGCTACAAATTCTTGTCCCAATTTTTTACTGGTTAAGTATTTAATGTCGGGTTTTTTTATATGTGTTTCCTGTATACATGTAATCTCCGGTTGTATTTTGTAAATTTGATGGAAAATCCTTTGTCTTTTTTGAGGACTATTCAGTCCGTTAACGTTTATTGATAAAATTTAAAAACTTCTAGATCTTAACATGTTTTTATTTTATTTTATTTTTTACTTTTTAATTTAGTTTTTAAAGTTACGAAATGTATTCCTGTATTGGAACCTAGTTTGTATTTGTGACAGGTTTATCTTAGATCCTTTCTTCCCCTTTTCCCCTAATTTTTCGCTCTCCTTCTCCTGTTCACTTTCTAATTTATCTTCCTCTGTTCTAGTATCTGGCCTTTCTTCCTCCTCTTCCTCCTCCTCCTCTTCTTCTTGTTGTTGTTCTTTTTGCCATCCTGGTTACTCCCCATACTGTTCCAGGAAGTTTTTTATCTTAAATATGGAATCTATTCTTACAATCTTGACTGGTCCTTTATGTTGAAACAACTGTTGACATGGAAATGTGGAGACTATTTCTAAACAATGGTTAAAGCAATATATACTCAACAGTCTGTTAAAATAATGGTAAATGGAGATCTTTCACAAAATATAGAAATTCGGAAAGGAACCAGACAAGGTTGCCCATTATCTCCCCTTCTATTTATCTTTGCTTTGGAGACACTTTGTGAGATGGTAAGAAGACATAATGCCATTAGAGATCTTAAACTTAAAGGGGAAGAATATAAACTGCAAGCATTTGCAGATGATCTGGTTTTTATTCTGGAAGACCCTCAAATAAGAATTGATCCTCTTTTGCATGCAATAAAAGACTATGGTCAATATGCAGGATTAAAAATGAATCTTAAAAAAACAAAAAAATTAACAAAGAACTGTACCAAGAAGCAAATTCAAATAATTCAGGAGTCTTCGGGGATTGAAGTAAAAAAGACAATAAAATATCTAGGAATAAACTTATCAAACAGACGCAGTGCTTTATTTAAAGAAAACTATATAAAATTCATGGATCTGATCAAGAAAGGTCTACAAAACTGGAAACATCTGCAGTTATAATTCATGGGAAGAATAGCAGCGGTGAAGATGAACATATTACCAAGACTTATTTTTTTATTTCAAACAATACCAATTATAAAAAATCAACAGTATTTTAAAGAAATAGATAAAATGATGAGACAATTTATCTGGCAAGAAAAAAGGCCTAGAATAAGATGAAAGTCCTGCAAGATACAAAAGAAAGAGGAGGGTTTGCGTTACCAGCCTGGCAATTATACTACAAAGCAGCCACTATAACCTAGATGAAAGAATGGATTACATTAGAAAACTCAAGACTATTAAAGCTTGAAGGACATGATTTACAGTTAGGGTGGCATGCATTTGTTTGGTATAGGAAAAGCAGTATCCATAAATATTTTAATCAACATGCTATAAGAGCTGCATTATTGAAACAATGGGATGAGATACAAAAACTATATTATACTAAAATACCGAAATGGGTTTCAACATTAGAAGCATTTACACGCCTGATGACATTTCCAAAAGACCTACTCTGGACATATGAAGATTTGTTAAACAGCCAAAATCAAATATGTAACCAAGATGAACTCAGGAAAAAAGGTATATGTTTGAACTGGTGGGAAAGAGCACAAATAGATTCCAGATTTGCTAAAGATCAAGTAACTGGTTTTTATGATTCACCCTTAGAGTTTGATAAAATCATCCTTGGGACAGAGGGTAAATGTATAAAGCGGATTTACACTGTGCTATTAGAAATGAAAATGCAAGATGAAGTTGTAAAGGAATCAATGATTAAGTGGGCTCAAAATCTAGGTCATAGTATACAAATGGACGAATGGTCCATGATGTGGAAGTTAAACATACAATTTACAAAAGCTATTTCTTATAAAGAAAATATATATATAATGTTTTATAGATGGTATATGACCCCTGAAAACTTAGCTAAATGGTATCCTAATATGTCAAATTTATGTTGGAAATGTAAAAGTAAAACTGGTTCTTTTTACCATATGTGGTGGTCTTATAAGATAGCTAAAACATATTGGATATGGATACATGAAATATTGTAGAAAATATTAGAAATAAGCATACCATTTAATCCTGAACTGTTTTTATTAAATATTATTCCAAAAAAATTGCAAAACAATATGTTGTAACATCTGTTAGAATACTTTATGCAAAATATTGGAAGAAAGAAGAAGTACCCATGAAAGAAGAAATAATATTTAAATTGCTTGAAGCTGCAGAAATGGACAAGTTAACTCTAGAATTACAAGGGGAAAAAGATGGAACATTTGAAAATATTTGGACGAAACTTTATAGGTGGATTGAAGACTCTATCCAGAAATCTTGAAAATAATTTTAAAAAATAAAAGTTACCACTTAAAATTGATTGTAAAACTAGATATAGGTGTTTAAAATAAGAAAAGATTCAATCTTACTGTTTATGTTAACCAGAGACTAAGTATGAGCTCCTCCATTGTAGTAGGTGTTGTTTTGTTTTGTTGTTATGTGATTGTTGTTACTGTTGTTGTTTTACTTCTTGTAGTGACTTTTCTTCCTTTCTGAAAATAAATCCAACTCCCTCACCTTATGGTTTCTAACTAACTGTTGGCTCAGTCCCAATTTTGTACAATGTAAAAGAAAGAAAGAAGAAAGAAATTTTACAACTTTGGTTCTGTGCCAATGTGATGGCTTGCAGCCAAAAGAAATGTAGTGCAAAGATAGGTGGTGCTTGAAAGATTTATGAGAAGTGTAGTTAAAGAACCTAGAGAAAGGGAAAATATTAAGCCCCAGGGAACACCTTGGGTGCATAACCTGCCTCTTTTCCTACCCAAGAGGACAGCCCCCCCAACCCTGGTTTTCAGAAGTGCCATTTTCTTCTGCCCCAGGTGGCAAAGACCACCATGGTTCCTGTCTGCTATACTACAGCCTCCTGGGGTACTATCCAGGAGATGGGGGGGAGGGCCTGAAAGCAGCTTCTTCCTCATCTTTCCATTCCAGGTGAATTACCTGGCAGGCTTTGGGGAGGGGGAAACGTTGAGGGGATATTGTTGGTCCAGGAGAGTGCAGTGCTTTCCATAACTACCTTTAAGATGCAAGTGCAGAGCCTAGGAGCACCAACACAGTGCCTGGAGCTGAAGTGTGTGTGACAGGTGTTGCATGTGGTGATGTATGGATCCCACAAGTAAGAGAGAAGACTGGCTTTGGGGAGGAAAATTAAATTTGGATTTCCTGAAAAAAATCTTTTTGTTTAGTGTTTTTAAGAAAAGATTTTATTTCAGCAGTAGCTTTTATGGAAGCATTACTGTCAGTAGGTATTCAGGGCAGAAGAATCCAAAAAGCCTATGTTTCTTCTACCTTCCCCCAACCAATGTATGTTTCATAGAATAAAGGTAGAATCTTATTGGTATGGCAGAAGCAGATCCCATCCAGGGTCTTGTTTGGGATGATAAATGATCTTAGGGCCATTCTAAGCAGAGATAGTCCCTTCTAAGCCTATCGACTTTCAACAGACTCGGAGGGGCAAAACTTTTCTTAGGATGGCATTGTGCATTTCTGAACAAACTAAACAGTTCTGCTTTCGTTTCAGGGTGACCCAGGTGGCCCCCCAGGCCCAAGAGGAGAAAAGGTAAGGCAGATCCAGAGAGAGAGAGATCATTTTAGGTCATCTTTGCAGTCCCGTCCCATCCCCAAATTCTAGCTGATCTTGTTTCTAGCCCTAAGCATTCTCCTGGGTACTCTTTGCAGAGACACTCACATACCTCCTGCCTTCTGATCTCTGTTTCTAGGGGAGTTCGGGACCACCAGGGCTCAGCGGCTCAACTGGAAAGCCAGTAAGTTCCTCCTCCTGCAAGTAAACCATGGCAAAGATGGAAGGATCTCTGGTGTGGCAACAGTTTCCCCAAAACTGCCATAAGGAAGAGGGGCTAGCACAGACTCCTCGTGTGCTTTCATGCTCTCGTTCAGCCCCCATGTGATTGCTGAGAGCTTGTTGGGGAAGCTGGACAAGGTCTTGCTCGTTCTTCCGGGGAGTTGTGGGGTCTATTATTGCCAAAGAAACTTACACAATAACATAAAAAGAGAATCAACTATGTTTATAAATGCAACTGCCGAAAGTGAAGTCATGCTTCACCCCACACCCAAGACTGTTTCCCCAAGGGCTGGATGAGCTCAGATCATTTTAAAAAACCTACATTGCTAAGAGATTTGTCAGATGACTGAAGGTTTCTGTGCAAAGGGAGGGTCTGGTTTGAAGCAGTCAAGCGACAGAGATTGGAAGAGGACCTTAAGACTGACAGAGAAGCAGTGGGCCGAGGTAGCAAAGGAGGCAGGAATAAGTCAACTGTGTGCATGTGTGAGTGTGGGAGGGAGAGCAGTCCAGATGCTTAGAACTCAGCAGATGAGACTAGATCATAGTGGTGAAAGTAAACAGGGATCATGTGATTGCAGGTCATTGTCCTGCATTTTAGAACATTACGGTATCCCAAAGCTAGTTATCTTCTATGGGTCCAGAGACACAGCACCCCACCCCCTCTCAGACTTTCACAATAATTTTTTTTAAAGACCTACAAGGGGAGGGACGGGGAAAGGCCCAGGAGGTGTAAATTGCAACCATTTGCTTGCATGAGTCGGGGTTAAGCATGCCAGCCTCCAGGTGGGATCTGGGGATCCCCTGGAATTATAGCTTATCTCCAGAATAAAGAGATCAGTTCCCTTTAAGAAAATGGATGCTTTGGAGGGTGCACTCTATGGCATTGTACCCCACTTAGGTCCCTGTCCTCCTCAGGCTCCAACCCTAAATCTCCAGGGGCTTTCCAACCTGGAGCTGGCAAACCTACCCCCCACCCTCCGCCAGTGGCCAAAGAGGACCTGGCAACCCTAGTGGGAGTATTCTCAAGGATTTAGTAGGAGGTGGTGGCCCCAGCGACAGAATCATACTTGTCTTTATGCTTTAGCCCCACCTCCTCGTTTGCAAAGCTCCACCTACCTGGGATCTTGGTCACCTCGATGTGTGAAGAAATTTTGGGGAGAGCGGGATAGACTGTTTGCAACTGGAGATGAATAGGGTTGCCAGATGAATACTGTCAACCAGAAGGAGGTGGGCAGGGAAGTTGAAATATGTGATATTGTCGAGGTTTGCGCGGTGCTCGCCCACTGCAAGTTGCGAGTGGTGTGAGAGTATCAAAGAAGACGTACGTCTTATAGGCTTAGTGTAAAACTATATACAATTTATTTACATAAGCCTCCACCAAGATATTGCACAGAACGACAAAATGCTCACACAGACACCAGGTTTCCATCAGGAAGGATAGTACATTGTACAGCATCACATTTATACTAGCATTGTCCAATCAGGACCCAATGCTGAGTCACTGTTAATTAGCTCTGCTATCAACTAGACAGAACCGGTTGGAGCCAGCTCTACTGACACTCTGAGCTGTCAGCTGCTGTCAAACAGTTTGATATGATCTACAGCCAGACTTATAGAACACATGGATGTTGACAGATATTTCATAGGAGTCCTAGAGTGTCACGGTGACATGACAACATCATTTCTGGTGTCATGGTGGAAGTGATGTTGCAGTGTTGGAACACCACACATCCCCCCCACCCCATAGCAGGAGACCAGGCTGCCCTAAGAGATGTGAGTGTGTGTTACATTTTCTTTAATAAAGTTGCAATTGGCAGGTGCTTTATGTTGGAAATATGTGAGTGTTGCAAGGTCTAATTCAGTCATTATAGGGTTCATCTATTTACCTTGTGTGCTATTGTTTAGACTGACCTGGAAGGGAAACCTGGCTCAGAGCTAATGAAAATAAAGCCCGCGAAATCTAAGTCTGTTTACTCATAACCATTGGTTAATATATTCAGGTGATTTCCTTCTAGGGGTCAAGAAGAAGAAGAATCTCCATTACAGTTGTTGTTGTGGGACCGTGTGGTCAGTCTGTTCTGTAGCTGTAGAGATGTAGCCTTAGGTCTTTTATTTTGTAGCTTTTCCTGTGTACCCTTCCCTTAGAAATAAAGATTTTTACACAGAAAGAAATGCCTCCTCTCCAGTGAAGCAAAGATCCATTGCAAACTCTGAATATCTAAGTATTTTTGCCAATTTCCCCAACATTTTATTGTTGGGAACCAAAGAGGAAGGGTGCAAGATCTTCAGCACTCCACCCCTTGACTGGGAGAAAGAGAGCCATCTAGGCATAACTGGGGAGACTAATTCAACAGGGGTCTTAGTGTTAGAGGAGGCAGTTATAGGCCTTGCATGCCACCTGGATAACCTCTCTGTGTCATCCAATTTCCCTTTCCCCATATGTTTAGGATACACTTTCATAGGAGTAGGTTCTATGGAATTCCATGGGATTCATTTCCAACTAGGACAAGTAGTCACACCTCCTTATATTCTATGCACATTTGATCTCCTTGGTCTCCCTCACTTTCCCCCTCTTTCTCTGCAGGGAAAACCAGGAGGTCCTGGCCTGAAGGGAGAAAAGGTGAGCATCAGGATCAAAGCAGAGCCTTAGATGATCTCCAGGTTCAGAGATGACAAGTCCAGAAAAATAATCAGGAGAGAAACTCCATGGTTAATGCTTGCTTGGGGATGAGGGTAACAGCTGTCTGCCCCCTGAGTCATGGTGGGAACTGGAACTTCTTCTATTATGAAAAAGGTCCTTTTGCTGGGAGGAAGTACCACCATTCATGGAACAGATCCCAGGGATCCAGCCCAAGACATTTGTTGACACAGTTTAGTTTTCTGTTTATGGAAATAGAGATTTTTATTTTGTGCAACCATTGGCCTTTGTTTGGTTTCATTTCATTTCATTTTCCTAAGACCATCCTGAATTTCTTTTAACAGGGGGATCCATGTGAAGTTTGTCCAACCATACCAGAAGGTTTAACCAATGCAGTCAGCATCCCTGGGAAACCGGGACCCAAGGGGGAGCCTGGGCCACCGGGGAAGCCAGGCAAATCGGTAGGTTTCTCTGTCTGGTTTGCTGGGGAAGCCAGGTGTATTGGTGGGTGGTTGCAAGACATGGGCTTTGGGAATCCTATGCAGTCCTATTCACTCACTTTTAGTTCTTCTCTCTCTCTCTCTCTCTCCCTCTCTCTCTAGGATCAGCCTGGCCCTCCAGGACTCAAAGGCAACAGGGTAGGTACCTGATCCAACTTCCATACAGCTGAGGACCAAGTTGCGGGGGAGCACCCTGCACGTAATAGGAACAAGTTTCCTAGTTGCTGAGAGCTCAGTGAACATACTTCACCTGGAAGCTTTTGTGGGGGTCAGGGATCTCTATACATTCCCTATCTTATTTGTATAAGCAGACTTGAATGTCTCCTTGCAGTTCCCTCCTATGGTCAAAGGTAGGTAGTGGCATGCAGGTCACCAGATGTGCTGCCAGCTTTTGTCCTATTGCAAGCACACCTGACAGAGTACAGTCCTATTGTCGCACTTCCTTCCTCTCACAAGACAGCATGCAGGAAGTGATGCATAGATCTGTGGTCCCCAGTGTTTTCCTGGAACCTGCTTGCTTCTTCCCCTAGGCATCTCTTCCCCAAAAAGCCAATCCTGGCTTTCATCCACTTAAGTAGGAAGGGCTTGAAAAAGATCCCAGGAAACATTGCTTTTGCATCTTCAGGGAGCACCACATCTTTACGTAGCAGCCCTTTGTAAACAACTGCCTTCACTGGAAGGAGGAGGCTCAGCTTCGAACCTCCCATCATTTTGTGATAGGGTCCACCACCCCATGTCAACCATTTTATTGGGTCACCTACTATGTCTTCCCCATGTTCTAGAAGTGCCCAGAGGTTTGACAGTGTTGGGAATCCCTGGCATAGAAAGGGTGTACAACAGTACATACACTTGAACATGCTAAGAAGTGTGGATCATGTGGGCTAGCGGTTCTGTTCCCTTTGAGAAGAGTTATGGACACTATAGAGTACTGAGGCTGATGCATTGAGGAGTGATTTCAGCTCATACTTTATTAAGTTACAGGATAACTGGAGATGCTTAGTCTGGCCCGTTGCCAGCTTATATCCCCATGTAAACCACATCCCAAACACACACCCACACCCGTGATACGCTATTTACAATGCACTGGAGTCCCATAGGTCCCTTTTCGGATCCTAGCCCTCTGATAGGTGTGTGCTAGGATCTGTTCGGGCTATTGTCTCTATGAGCAAAGCTTGGGCCCTTTGCATGGCCACGTGTGGATCCCACTGCATGCACGGTCGTACTCGGTACACAAAAGACACTGTCCCTTCCAGGGCTTTTCTTCACTTCCCTTACATGAATTAATTACTTCTGTATGAGTTGTTAGGAGCAGCCGCCATGTGAGAGGGATCACATGGCCCAAAGTGGCCTGTTGAGAATGTGGAGTGGGTGGATCTGGGCAAATTTTGGCACTGAGTGAAGTAGAGGTGTGTTTGCTCAAACACATCCCCTGCTAGAGGTATGTTTGCTTGAACACGCCTCCTGCTAGAGGTATGTTTGCTTGAACATGCCTCCTGCTAGAGCTGTATTTGCTCAGACACACCCCTGCTAGACATTTGTGTGCTCAGATATGCCCCTGCCAGATGTGTGTTTGGTCTGCAGCTCCACCCACGTGCAACACATTTAATGCCAATTTCAGCAGCTTAGCAATTGAGCAGTCACATCATGAAGTAGGCATATGTGGCAGAGATTGCTCTCCTGCTTCACCAGGTGCTGAATTCCATATAGTTCCACCCAGCTCGCATGCTCAAAACACTCTGGTGGGCCTGAACACATCTGTTGTTTGAACTAAAACGCTTTATGCTGCAGATGTTTCTCCTGCTAGGGCCTTCATCCCCAGCCCCAGTGGCCTCTCCCAGTTGCCAGGGAGATTAACTGTTCCAATGCCTTCTATAGGACTCTCTATTCTCTTTTATTTTTATTTTTCAGGGAGATCCTGGGATCAATGGAATCAAAGGAGAGAAGGTAGGTGATTGTTTCTCTTGATATGCCCATCTGGATCACTCCCTAGAACCTATTTTCTGGTCATCTTTGTTGCCTTACTAACTCCAGATATTGTCCAGGCACAGTGGTCTTTTCCCACCACCCTCTTTTCCTATACCACCATCAGCCCATATCTTTCTATGTCTCTTTCACATGCACATACCAAAGAAGCAGGCTCTGATGATAAAGTTGGAAAAATAGGCTGTGGACAGTTCTCCATTAACTACTTTTTTGTGCTAGTTTTTTTACATTTTTGGATCCCATTCTCCATCCCCCAAGAAGGTCAAGGTGCCATTTGTGGTTTTCCCCATTCCAGTTGATGCTCACAACAACCCTATAAGGTCAATTAGGTTGAGATATGCAGCTGGAGGCACCAAAACAAAGGTTCAGGGCTAAGCACAATTTTAAATGCAAGATTATTTGACCTCTTAAACAAAATGTTTGGCTTTGCACATGAAGAGCTTGGAAGTTGGTGCGCAAATGGTGCTGTATTTTGTGAGAAATAATGCAAGAGTATGAATACCAGCAGCAGCCATTTCAGTGAGCAGTTGCTGATGTGTTCACCGGCTTAGGTGATCAGATTCTCTTTCAGTACACGTGTATGTTTGAACACAGGAGATGGGATTCTTCTCCCAAAGACATCATAAGAGCACTATAAGTGGATGGTGAGTTTAAAACTCAGAGCTGAACTTCATGTAAAGTTCCATCAAGTCGCAGCCAACTTATGGCAAACCCTCATGGGGTTTCCAAGGCAAGAGATGTTCAGAGGTGGTTTGCCATTGCCTGCCTCTGCACTACAGCCATGGTCTTCTTTGGTGGTCTCCCATCCAAGTACTAGGCAGTCCTCAAACAGAGATGCTTCAAGAAGAGATTACATGTGAGATTAACGGAGTTCATTCACAAGTTCAGAACAATAGACCTCCCAGGGCTGAAAGGGGACACAGTATTGTTATCTTACTATAGATGCTAATTTTCTGCCCCAAGCATTTCCCCTCTGTTCTAATCAAGCTGATTACAAAGTGCTTTGTGCCTCTGCATCTTGAATCCCTTCTTTGCAACACCCCTCCCACCTTCTGACTGGGATATTAAGGATTCAAAGACTCCATCCAACTTGTATCTGACAAAGGGAGCTTTGACTCTCAAAAGCTTATGCCCTGAAAATCTTGTTACGTCTCTAAGGTGCTACTGGACTTTAATCTAACTGTTCTGCTCTGTAAAGGGCTACATAGATGGCCCTACAAAAATACTAATACATGATGATAACTTGTAAGCAACTTCCTATGCTTGGGCTCATGTCCCTTGCGACGCTGTCATGCTACTCCTCTATAAGATGCAGTTCTGTTTTCCCTGTTCCTCCTTCCTCAAGAACTATTTTCATTGATAACTGGCTGTCTTTTCCTGTAAGGGTGAGCCATGTCTTTCATGCAGCCCCATGACCCTTGCATCCACATTGGTGTCTCCAGGAAAAGAAGGGCCCAAAGAAGAAGGAGGGCCACCGGTAAGTGTTGGGCCATCTTCCAAGACTGTAGTTAAGAGTTCTACCAAAATCCCCTTTTCTCTGTGTTCCGTTTAGGAGCTCCATAAGAAGATAAGTAGAGCCCTGCTAGATCAGCCCAGTGGTCCATCTAGTCCAGCATCCTGTTTCACACACTGGTCAAGCAGTTCATCTAGAGGGCCAACAAACAGGGCATAGAGCCAAGGCCTCCCCTTGATGTTGCCTTCTAGCATTGATATTCAGAGGGTTGCTGCCTCTGAGTTTGGAGGTTCCCTTTAGTCTCCATGGCTAGTTGCCATTGATGGACCTCTCCTCTATGAATCTAAGCCTCTTTTAAAGACATCTGTGCTCATGGCCGTCACTACATCCACTGGTGGGTAGTGGGAGCATCCAACAGTGGCTAATGGGAGCAAGTGGTATATGTGGGGCTCCTGATATGTTCTGTCACCATTTTGTGTGAATGAAGCAAAGAGCATATTTTCCATGTGCATACAGCTTCGGTACACAGCAGTGGTACCTCAGATTTTTGTGGGTGTGAGTTCATGTAAGCCAAAGCTGTATATACATGTAAAATAATGAGTTGCCCCATTCATACAAAATAACAATATTGGAAGGGTTGCATATAGCATGCACTCCTGTTATGTGGGTATGAATGCCACAACTGAACATCTGAAAAGGGCAAAGGGCTTAGGAGGAGTAGGGAAGGGAGAAAAAGCAGTGCAGGAGTGGGAATGTGTGCTAGCACCCATAGTTTCTAGTCCTCATTGCTGTAAGGGAAATGTCTCAGAATCAATGGGCAACTCCAGTCCACAGGATTAACTAATCATTCCAAGTTTGGTGTAGTGGTTAAGTGCGTGGACTCTAATCTGGGAGAACCAGGTTTGATTTCCCCACTCCTCCACTTGCACCTGCTGGATGACCTTGGACAAGCCATAGTTCTGGCACAGCTGTTCTTGAAAAAGAGCAGTTTCTGTCAGAGATCTCTCAGCACCACCTACCTCAAAGGGTGCCTGTTGTGGGGAGGGGGAGGGAAAGGAGTTTGTAAGCCGCTCTGAGACACCTTTGGGTAGTCGAGGGCAGGGTATAAATCCAATCTCTTCTCTTCTTCTTCAATCTCTCTATTAATAAATAGCAATTCAATTCAGTGACAAGGCTGACGAAGAATTCTGATTAACTCTGCAAACCTGCAGTTCCCAGTTTTGATAGGAAAAACAGTAACAGTTAGCTTTGTTTGAAGGACCAGGAATAGCATCCAGGGCTCCTCCACCCCCCAATCTTTCTGCTGGCTCCTTAATTTATTAAGATGGTTTTTGGTTCTTTTACAGGGCAAATCCGGCCCTCCAGGGCCAGCTGGAATCAAAGGAGAAAAGGTAAGACGGACTTCCAGGTTACCATGGAGACTCCCAAAACCTTAATTTATCCCTGCAAGTAAAAACCAATTAGAGGTCGATGTGAGTTCATCCACATAGAGTTCTCATTTCCCAGTTTGTGGTAGGGGATCCCCCAACTAGGCTTGTGCATTTGGTATAAACTGAACCAAATAAATACCCGAAAAATACGAGAGATCAGTATTTGGCCCCCATATAATTGAGCCCCAAAACAGCCATGTTTTTTGGCTTTTATTTAGGTGCATTCAGCTATACCGATAAGGCATTTAAAGTGATTGCAGTCCCTTTAAATGCCTTCTCCAAGCTGTGCCACTGCTGCTGCAGTGGTACGGCTCAGCAAGTGAACTCAAAAGTCATTTAAAGTTATTGCAATCCCTTTAAATGCCTTCTGAGTTCTCTCCCTGAGTTGCTCTGCCAGCACAACTTGGAGAAGGTATTTAAAGAAACTGAGATCTCTTTAAATGCCTTCTGACTTCACTCCCTGAGTTGCACCGCGGCAGTGGTATTGCTTGGAGAAGACATTTAAAGAGATCTCGGTCTCTTTAAATGCCTTCTCCAAGCCGCACTGCCACTGCGGTGGCACAACTGAGGGACTGAACTCAGAAGGCATTTAAAGAGACCACAGGCTTTTTAAATGCCTTTTTTTACCTCCATTGAATTGGACCCCCCCCCCGTCCGATCTTTTTAAAACTTGGAGGTATAGGGTATAATGGAGCTGAAAAAATTCAGGTTTCCCAAATATTTACCCAAATCCGAATACTAAACGAATACTGGGATTCAGGAATATTGGGAAATAGCAATGTTTTTGGGTCCAGTACACCCGAATTTGGAAAAAAGTTATTTTTGTGCACACCCCTACCCCCAACTCCAGCTCCCATTGCCCTCTGCAATTCTGAGTGGTGGTGGGAGATACAGCATTGTGTGCAGTGCTATGTCACTTACGATAAAAACTCAGAATTGACGTACGGTGGAATTGCTGGAAACTCTATGGCAATTCATAGAGCTATCCTATGTCACTTCTGGGATTTTACTTTAAGTGACATAGTGCTGCAGCTGGCATCATACCCCCCATATCTCCATCCACAACCGTTCCAGTAGTTTCCAGCTATGCATCCATACCGTGTCATCCCCTTTACATGTTTTTACCTCATGTTGCTCTGATCTTTCCCAAACCTGATTTGATATAATCTTTTGGGAAAGACTGCAGTCCAAATACCTTTATTTCCATGTGAACAGGAAGATGTGCATTTTTTGATGGTCCTACCTACACTGGTGCTCTTTTTCTTGCCTCAGCCCCCCCCCCCCCACACACACACCATTTTCCACCTTGGCATCATCAGGCACTTTTTAAAAGGAAAATAGAAGCTGAGAATCTCAAAAATGACGAAATGATCTTGGTCCAAATCCAAGGCAAACCAAGGCAATCCAAGGCAAACCAACATCACAGTAATCCAAGTCTATGCCCCAACCACTGACAAAGAAGAGGCTGAAGTGAACTGGTTCTATGAAGACCTATAACACCTCCTAGAAGTAACACCAAAAAAAGATGTTCTTATCATCACAGGGGACTGGAATGCTAAAGTAGGAAGTCAAAATGTAACTAGAATAATGGACAAGTTTGGCCTTCAAGAACAAAATGAAGCCGGGCAAAGGCTAACAGAGTTTTGTCAAGAGAACACACTGGTCATAGCAAACACTGTCTTCCAGCAACCTTCCAACAACCTACACGTGGACATCACCAGATGGGCAACACCAAAATCAGATGGATTATATCATTTGCAGTCAAGGATGGAGAAGCGCTATACAGTCAATAAAAACAAGACCTGGAGCTGACTGTGGCTCAGATCATGAGCTACTCATTGCAAAATTCAGGCTTAAACTGAAGAAAGTTGGGGAAACCACTCGGCTATTCAGGTTTGACTTCCTGGAGTGTGAAGTCAAATGGGCCTTTTTGCTGCATTACTAACAACAAAGCTAGCGAAGGTGATGGTATCCCAGCTGAGCTATTCAAAGTTTTAAAATATGATGCTGTTAAAGTGCTGCACTCAATATACCAGCAAATTTGGAAAATGCAACAGTGGCCACAGGATTGGAAAAGGTCAGTTTACATTCCAATCCCAAAGAAGGGCAATGCCAAGGAATCTTCAAACTATTGCACAATTGCACTCATTTCACATGCTAGCAAGTTCATGTTCAAGATCCTACAAGTTAGGCTTTAGCAGTATGTGGATAAAGAACTGCCAGAAGTACAAGCGAGGTTTCAAAGAGGTAGAGGAACTAGAGATCAAATTGCCAACATTCGGTGGATTATGGAGAAAGCAAGGGAGTACCAGAAAAACATCTACTTCTGCTTCATTGACTACGTTAAAGCCTTTGATTGTGTGGATCACAACAAACTATGGCAAGTCCTTAAAGAGATGGGAGTACCAGACCACCTCACATGTCCTGAGACCCTCTATAAGGGTCAAGAAGCGACAGTTAGAACCAGATATGGAACAACTGATTGGTTTAGCACTGGAAAAGGAGTATGACAAGGATGTATATTGTCACCCTGCTTATTTAATTTATATGCATCATGCGAAATGCTCACAAAGTAAAATTTTTGCTCACAAGACTCCAGAGCTTAGAGGGAGCATTGCAAGGAAGTGGCCAGGCTGGCAGTGGCCGGGGGAGAGGAGTGGACCCAGCACCCAGCCAATGGCACATGAGTACTCTTGAGTGGCGGTTGATGAGCCAATGGCTGATGGAGCGCACAGCACAGCCAATGGGAGAGCCAGAAAGTGCCAACACGTTGGGCTTATATATATATATATAGATAACCATATTCAATTGCTGCTTAAAATCCAAACTTTCTTGTCTGCACAGCAGCCATCCAGATTTTACTGCGATCCTTCCTAAAACTTCACAGCAAAGCAGGATTGGGAAACTTCATAGAAAAGCCAGGGAAACCACAGGAAGTGCACAAATGCACCATGGTGTTGTGGAGAAGCAAGAAAAAAGCCTACCTCCCAACAGCGATGAACAGGAGACAGATATCCCATGTAGAAATGGCCTGATGGCTGGATGTAGCTTCCTGCAAAGGACTCTGGGAGCTGTAGTTTTACATGGGTGTTTAGAAATCTTGATCCCTCTGCTCAAAAACACATTCCCACAAGTTCCTTTTCAAAGCTCTCTGACAGTGAAACCAACTAAAGATCATTGTGTGTTAAATAATCCCTAGTGTCATGTGATTCCATACTTTCACTCCCATGTTTACACACTTTATGGTCACACACTTATTTCTGGGATGAAATGAGAGAGGCAAGTGCCTCTGGTGGATTCAGATTTTATATGTTTCCGTTTCTATCAGGGTTGCCACCTCTGGGTTGGGAAATACCTGGAAATTTCAAGGGTGGAGCTTGTGGAGGTCAGGGTTTGGGAAGAAGAAGCTCATCAGCAGGGTATAATTCTATAGAATCCACCTTCCAAAGCAGCCATTTTCTCCAGGGGAACTGATCTTCGTCATCTGGAGATCAATTGTAATGGTGTGATATCTCCAGGTGCTTCCTGGAAGTTGGCAACCCTAAGTCCTATCCCACCTTTCTCCCCCCCCCCTATAATATACCATTTTCTCATAAAGAAATCAAAGTGTGTATGTAGTGTCCCATGTAGACAACGACTAAACCCACTTGCTTAACTTCAGCAAGGGTGGCTGCAATCTGAAGAATGCTTTTCTGGGAGTGAGTTATGTTGAATAAAATAGGAATGACTTCTGCATAGACCTGCCTAAGATTACTCCCTACAAAATTCATACACAGATCATGGAAACAGATTAGCTATAGACTTTGTTTTTCAGGACAGCCAAGCATTTAAGAATTACCATTGTTTCTTGTCCTCCTTCAATAACGCACATGTTTTTCTCTGTTCCCTAGGGAGATATTGGACCTGTAGGACTCACAGGAAAACCTGTGAGTATAAGAATGGGGGGGGCAGAGAGGGCAATAGCTCTGTGGGTTCACACCTGTAACTGGATTTTGTGTTCAGAATAGCAGAGGAAGTGGCTGTGTAATCAACACCTTGGAGAGGGACGGTGGCTCAGTGGTAGAGCATCTGCTTAGCATGCAGAAGGTCTCAGGTTCAATCTCCAGCATCTCTAGTTGGAAGGACCAGGTAGCAGATTATGTGAAAGACCCCTACCTTGGAGAGCTGCTGCCAGCCAGAGTAGACAGTACGGACCTTGATGGACCAAGGGTCTGATTAAGTATCAGGTAGCTTCATGTGTTCCGCTTCATAGCAGCAATAACAGCATGTGAAGTTGGTGGGGGAGTTGATGAGTTCATAGTCTTTTGAGACCAGATGGTAGACATAGATCAGATTGTTGATTCCTGTGGTAATAAATAATAATAAATACTGAAAGCTTAAATTAATTCAGATTGAAATATTGCACATGAAACCATGATTTAATTAAACAACCTATGATTTGTAGATCTGACTGAACACAGGCCACTCTGCTAATTTTCATGAGCTGGGATCTGCCAAGCCAGCATCCAAAACCAGGGTTTGAAGATGTTTGACTGAACTTGGCTAGCTTGGATGATGTATGGATACTGACATCCCAGCTTCACCTTGGCTTGCCCCCTTGTGTCACCTTCACACACTCCCTGGCTACAGAGTTAACAGCAGAGGTGACAAACCCAGCATTTGTTGAGGCAAGCTAGGATTTGCATGCTGGTTTCACAAACTATTCACAGTTAAAATCTTGGTGTGAAGGAGCCTAGGTGCCCATTTCTTTGCCTCGTGTGATGTATTCATCTTGTTAGAAATTGTGGATTTGTGCCATGTTATGGTCCTGCATGTTTTAGACCTCAGGATTATTTTTATTCCTTTTAAGGTTATTTCAAGTTTAAAGAAATTACCACTCAATGCTTTTCAATGCACTACAGTGTGTCTGTCTCCTCCCAGTCCAAATAGGTTCAGCTGTTGCTTTTAAATAAAGATGGCAAGATATCTCAGAAATTTGGCCCACACTACTGATCTCTCATGTAGGGTGGTTTCAGATCCTTCTCGGCTATAGATCTCACATCCTGTTTGGTTTGTCCCCATCTTTAACAGACGGGCAGGTGGGCATTTGCCTATATCCTCCCCTTCAGCCTCCCTGTTTACCAAAGGTTACAAGCAAGGTATTTGCATCTCTCTCACCTGCCATCTGTCATGAGAGTTGGGTAAGATGTAGTCTCTGCCTTCATTCCCTCCCACCCCAGTTTGCAAAGTCTGCCATCACAGAATACAAGCAAAATGCTTGTCCTGGAAGACAGGTGGGTGCAGTGACAGAGCAGAGAATGTAATAGTAGCAGACATGTCCCAGTTCTTCATAAATGGAATCAAGGAAAGTCTCCCCAAGCCAGCTAGGATATGCAATCATTAGCAGAAAGTGGAAATATCATGCACAGAAGCACCTATTTGGAAGATCCACTTTACTGGGAACATCTGCCAACTCTTCTGGTTAAAACACTCCTCTGCCACTTCTCTGCTGAGCTTCTCTTTTTCCCTTGCTATCTGCCCTTTGCTTTATGCAAGTCTGAAAAGTAGACAAGACAAGAAGCTGGTACAAATTATTGTGAACATTTCAAAGGTTTCCAGAAGCTGTGAATTATTACATCACATTTGGTACAGTAATATGGTAGAGAAGAGGGAATTCAGTTGACATCTTTCTTGGTTAATACCTGAATGCACATGTCTAATACCTATTTTACACAAACAGTCAATCAAACAGGAACCAAAATAAGCATTCTGTGATGCATCTCTGTGCTGCAACACTGGTCTTGGGAAGACCCCCCGGATCCCCCCATGAACACACACATTTATATTCCAAACTCTGCGGGAACTGACTCCTTGTTTATTTTTAGGGCAGTCGAGGCAGCAAAGGGGACGGTGGAGATACAGGAGCCAAAGGCGAGAAGGTGAGTCAGCTCAGCATCAGAGGATGAAAAGGGCTTGTGTGACCTCTTCATATCCATGAAAAAGCCAGTGTGCCATAATTGTGCTTGCTAAATGATGGGGAGACTAGGGTTCCAATTCCTGCTTTCCTAGGAAGCTCACTGAGTGACCGTGGGTGAGGTTAATCAGCCTCACAGCATCAAATGGGGGCAAAAACCATGTATGCTGCCACCAGCTCCCCGAAAGATGCCTGTTCTAAAAGATGGGCTAGCTAACCAGTTAAGCCAACCAGTAGTCACCAGAAGTTTCATCTACAGCAGCCACCTTAAGGCAGAAGGGAACCAGACTGCCTATAGCGAAACATTGCTGTCCTCTCTTTTTTAACCTCTGGTTGGCCTTACCTTCCTCAGAAACCAATAAGTGGCCACCTCAAACTGCTAAAAGGCAGCCCATCTGTTGGGAGGCATCTGGAGTTCAGTAATATCATCGGGGTATGGAACTTAGGCTTGGACAGACAAAATTTACTGTAGCGTTCGGCAGTCTGCATTCGAAGACAGACATAGCAGATGGTGTTTCAATGCACTTTTGTTGATCGTGGGGTGGGGGGGACCATTTTAAAGTCCATTTTTAAGTTTTGATGAACAGAAGCTATTGAGGAAGAATCAGCATGGATTCTGTAAGGGAAGATCTTGTCTCACTAACCTGTTAAAGTGCTCTGAAGGGGTGAATAAACATGTGGGCAAGGGTGACCCAATAGATGTTGTTTACCTAGACTTCCAGAAAGGAGTGGTGGGAGATATTTTTTTAAATGCAGCCTCCTGTACTTAAACAGGTGATAAAGGGTAGCTCTAGGATTCATTTCTGGGTGGTGCTAGGCAATTCCTAGAGCTACCCTTTGTCACTTTTGGAAAGAACTCCTGGTAGATGCACAAGGCTGCATTTTTCCTCTTGCGTTACTGTGCCTTCCCCATAACCCTCTGACCAGTTGACAGGCACTACCGGGCAACCCTAGAAGACAGGGAGTACTTTGGTTTGTGGCAGGCCCAGCATGCTTACTCTTGATCCCCCTCCATGGTTATTGACTTGCCTCTACATGTGGCTTGTGTATGTGACTCCTAATACACTGTAAAGGGACAGAATTTATTTTTGCCATACTCACTCATAAGAAAATAAGAGAAGAAGAAGAGATTGGATTTATACCCCACCTTTCACTACCCAAAGGAGTCTCAGAGTGGCTTACAAACTCCTTTCCCTTCCCCTCCCCACAACAGACACCCTGTGAGGTAGGTGGGGCTGAGAGAGCTCTTGACAGAAACTGCTCTTTTTCAAGGACAGCTCTTATCAGAACTATGGCTTGCCCAAGGTCATCCAGCAGGTGTAAATGGAGGACTGGGGAATCAAAACCGGTTCTCCCAGATTAGAGTCCGCGCACTTAACCACTACATCAAGAAGCCAAGTTGGATCAGGCCAATGGCCCATCCAGTCCAACACTCCGTTTCGCACAGTGGCTAAAACCCAGGTGCCACCAGCAGGGCCCGAACTCCAGAAGCCCTCCAGTGTTGCCCCACAAGCACCAAGAATACAAAGCATCACTGCCCCAGATAGAGCATTCCATCTCTAAGTAAAGGGAAAGGTTTCCCTAGCTCGAAAGCCAGTCAAATTCGACTCTAGGGATGTGGTGCTCATCTCCATTTCCAAGCCAAAGAGCCAGCGCTGTCCAGAGACATTTCCGTGGTCATGTGGCTGGCATGACTAGACAGCAAGGCGCACAGAACACTGTTACCTTCCCACCAAAGCGGTACCTATTTATCTACTTGCAATTTCTTGCTTTTGAACTGTAAGGTTGGCAGGAGCTGGGACCAGAGATGGGAGCTTACTCCATCTTGCGGCACTTGGGTCTCGAACTGCTGAACTAACTACCTTTCAGCATTGGATTTCCTGGTGGCCTTGGCTGGAGGCAACCACTGCTGTGCGGGCATCTCTGGCTTATTGGATTTGGCTTGGCCTGAGTCCCACTGTGCATGTGGCCTTTGACCTGGGTTGCTGTCCCCTTCTTCTGCAGGCAGGGGGATTAATTCAATTTATCTTATGTGTGGCTGAGAGGAAGGGTGGAGCTCAAAGCATCAAGCCACTTCACGTTTTTACCCTTGGGCTCAGGCTTACAGCATCGGTGGTGGGAGCCGGCTGGGGAAGGGGTATGCCCCCCTCCAGGCAGTGTCAGCCAACAGGACCTGGGGCCCTACTGCCTACCCACATTCATCTGAACATGAGCAAAGTAACTATGTGTGGGGGAACTGCACAGACAAAGTGTAGGCTCCGTCCCTGGCTTTTGCTGTAGCCAGGTACAGACTCTCCCCCCCCCCGCATTGACTCACTGTGTGGGGAGCAAGAGCCTAGTTCTCTGCAGTGTGACTATGTAGAGGAAGTGGCCGCATGCACACCTCCTTTCCATGATCAGCAGTGTCCTCAAAGCAGCATCACTGTTCATGGGGAGGGTGGGTGTGCATGACCACTTCCTCTGCACAATCACACTCTGCAGACAGCCAGGCAATCACACAGAGGTTTGAGAGTGGGGTTATCTTCTGGACCACCTCTCTCAGTATGCCCCTGGAAGAGGACTACACTCTGGGAATAAGAACCTTCTGGTGGTCCCCGGCCCGAGAGAGATCCAACTGTGGTGGAACTCTCAGCCGAAGAGCATCTACACCCTACAGGATTCATTGTCATTCCATAGGGCATGTCAGGCAGAGATGTTCTGCCAGGCATTTGGTTGAGGACTGCGATAGTCTGGCACTTTGATATCCCCACCTCCCCTTCACCCATCCACATCCCCTCCACCCAGGGGGCTGGTAGGACCTGAAATTCTTTCTGCTATCTTGGATAACATGTTGGTACATTGTTGATGTTTTTAAGTATTTTAACATTGTTCTTAAGGTGTGGCCTCAAGGTGTGGCATTGTCTGCATCAGGCTTGTATTGGATTCTGATTGGCTGTAGCAGCCAATTTACAGCAACCTCATAAGGTTTTCAAGGCAAGAGATGGATGCAGGTGGCTTGCCATTGCTTGCCTCTGCATAACAACCCTGGGCTTCTTTAGTGGTCTCCCACCCAAGTATTAACCAGGGCCAATGCTGCTTAGCTTCTGAGATCTGATGACACTGGGCTAGCCTGGGCCCTCCACGTCAGGGCAAGTCTGATTGGCTAGCATCCATGTAATCAGAACATACCACAGATGCTTTAATTTTTGTTGATTGCACTTTCCACTACCACCTGTGTGCCTGAAGCATACAGGAGGGGCAAAGCTGAGACCAGCATTTGACTGGTATAGAGATCCACTAATAACACAAGTTGCAAAACTGGGTTCACACTTCAGGCTGAGAGCTTGATGCAGTATTAAGAATTTAATCCCCGCTCCCTTTTGCACACAGCTCATAAAAATAAACCACGTTTAAGCCAGGCAGTCATGCTGAAGATTCTGGAGGCACTCCTTGGTAGGCATAGGAAACTGCAAAGGGTCATAATGCTGATGGCCACCATTCTGTGTTGTGTATTTCTGTGATATTATCTCTCTTTAGTGATATAAATTTTGTACCTCTTCCACCTCCCAACACAACTAACCACAAAAAGAGAGGTAAGATAAGCAGAGATAAATGACAGATGGATAGAAAGACATTCCCGCTTCCATGTTTCCTTTTGTGTTCTCCCCTCTAGCTTTCTTAGGCCACCCATGGCAAAGCCTCAGGGAGGGTTCTTATCTGGAGAGTTCTGGAGATAAGAACTCTAACGTTTTGCAGGGAGTGGCACTGAAGATAGATAACATTAACTCACATGTAAGTACAGAAACGAAAACCTCAGGGTGCATAAAACATGGATTCCAATGTCTCTACACTAATGCGCAGAGTATGGGAAACAAGCAGGAGGAACTTGAAGTCCTAATACAGGAAGGGGACTATGACCCAATAGGCATTACTGAAACTTGGCAGGATGACACTCGCAATTGGAATATTAGGATTGAGGGGTATAACTTATTTAAAAGGGTCAGACAAATAAAGAAGGGTGGAGGAGTTGCATTATATGTAAAGGAGGTATATACTTGTGAGGAAATACGTGAATCTGAACATGAAAGTCCAGTTGAGAGTCTCTGCGTAAAAATAAAAGGAGTAAGAAATAATAGCGATATTATGGTGGGGGTCTGCTATAGACCACCAAGCCAGGCAGAGGATGTGGATGAGACACTCCTAGAACAGATTACAAAGTTCTCAAAGAGACGAGACACAATGGTCGTGGTAGATTTAAATTACTCGGATATTTATTTATTTTATTTATTTATTTATTTATACTTTACATTTGCTATACCGCCTTAACCCCTAGGGGTCTCTGGGCGGTTTTTACATTTGTTGTGGTTCTAGGAACCTTTCTTTCCTAACTTGGGCCACAAGTGATAGGGTGGGGAAACCTACCAGCACCCTAGTTGGAGCGTCTTGTTGTTTCTCCGGCGAGGCTTGTTCCGGCGATCTCTTCTGGCACACCTCCAGCGACTGCCGACTGGCGACTGCCGAAGTCCAACTTTGCTAAAAGTGAAAGGTCCAATAAATTCCTGACTTGTCTTGCTGACAACTTCATTTTCCAGAAAGTGGAGAGGGAAACAAGGGGATCTGCTAGCTTAGATTTGATTCTTACCAACAGAGGAGAACTGGTTGACAAGGTGGAAGTAGTGGGCACCCTAGGTAATAGTGACCATGTCATTTTGGCATTTACAGTCTTGGGGAAGGTAAAAGCTGTACATATTCAGCCATATAGGCTGGACTTCAGGAAAGCAAATTTTGACAAACTTAAAGTTATGCTGGGTAGAATCCCATGGTCAGAAATACTTAAGGAGAGCTCAAGAGGGATGAGAGTTGTTATTGCATTTCTATAAACTACGAAGAAACAAGGAGGGGTAACTACAAACTACAGGAGACAGCAAAGAAAACCACCAAAAACCCAAGAGGTGGTGGTGATACACTGCTTACAAAATTAGCTTTAAGACAATTAAGATTTGTTAACATTGAAGGTGATCAAAAAGTGCATCGTTTCTCTTATATCCATTCCAGCTAATCAGACTATTCAAAGAGACAAACAAGAGCATAACTAATTTTCACCAGTGCAAACATCAGGAAACATCAGCATCTCATTTTTAAAAATGTTGTTCCCCCCAATTGGTAACCGCCCCCCCCCTTAAAACCGGGACTTCTTCAATCATATATATGATATCTCATCTCCCTTTCCTTTATTACAATCTTTATCTTCTTCTCCTAGTGGTCCATATTATTATGGCAAGTCTAACCAGCCTTAAAAACAGTGTCAGTTCTTTCCTTTTAGGGCCTAATTTTCTTCTGGAGAGTCTGTCCATACTTACCGGGCAAATTTTCTTCTTTATGTAGATTGGGTATAAGTTCCTTTGCTTTACTTTGCTTTCAATCTGCAACCGGTCCCAAAACATCATTTATAGCTTATTGAGGATTCTCCTGTCTTCATAACGCTTGTCTTTGGAATCATGTAGTAGATTGTCGATTATTGGCTCTGTTCTTTATCTTTTTTTTTGTGCCATAACAGTTCACATTTTGGTAAAGTCTGTGGTATTCAGGTCACCTGATCTGACCAGCCTCTCCTGAAGGAAGTTTAAATTCCATCTCAGTCTTTCTCTGCTTTCAGTCACTATTTTCGGGGATGTTTACTTTTCTTTTCTTTTTTGCAAAAGTCCCAAATGTTTGCCTTTTGCTTGGGTGCTTCTTGTAGGCTCTTTAATACAGTCCATACTGCTTATAGCCCTCCTGAGGATGCTCTGAATTTGCTTTGTTGGCAGGGGGGAGAGTTCCCTCCCCCCCACTTAGTAGGGGAGGACTGCAAGTCATCGCTGTGATGTTTTGTTTCAACTTTACTCACTCTTCATATGTAGATCAAGTAGATCTCGCCAACAGGTATGCTTATTTACTGCCCAACCTCCACTCACTTGATGAGGTGTACGTAGCTTAATCCTCGCAAGAACACAGCGGAGAGACCATCAGGGCAAAGGAACACCTCAATCCCCTGGCAGCGTGCTGCGGGAGAGGCGACCCTCAGCACCACATCACAAGGATCCCCGGGGAGTGCGCACATTCGCACCCCCTCTCGAACCACTGGTTTGCAGGTCACATCCCTGGGAGCCTCCAGGAGACACAGCCGCCATTAGCTCACCAAAAGCCCGCCCCCCCCAGGATGGGAGGTTTTAAAAAGTAAAATAGTGAAGGCACAATCACAAACAATTCCTATGAGAAGGAAAAATGGAAGGAGCCTAAAGAATCTGAGGTGGCTCCATAAACAGCTTTCTAAAGACTTTTGTTATTCAGTCACACAGTCAAGTCCGACTCTTTGTGACCCCATGGACCACATCACACCAGGCCATCCTGTCTTCCGTCATACTCATGGACATGTTTTTAAATATTTGGAAACTTTTTATAGATGCTTATTTATAGACTTGCCACCACTGTTGCAATATTTTGTTTTTGTTTTTAATTTCTTTTTATTAGGGGTAATTAAAAATTAATTCATCTTTTTTTAAAAAATAACTGGGTTTGCAGAAGTCAAGCAAGATAAAAGACAGTCCAACTTCAAGCAGCTGGAGAACCGCTGCCTTGGGGAAATTCTTTTTAACACTACCACATGTCTTGGGCCCCTTCTACAACACTTCTCTGCCTTCTGCCTCCTGATTTGTTGTCTTCTTTTAAATGTCAATCCATATTCCATCCTCTTGCAGGGAGAACCTTGTGATCAGTGCTCTTCTTCTCTTGAAGGGGGGAAGACAGTGGTTGCCATTCCAGGTCCTCCGGGAAAGAAGGGAGAGCCAGCGCTTCCTGGAACTGGGATTCCTGGAAAACCAGTGAGTGTACCTTTGAGCTGTGCCTCAGTTTATTATTTAATTATGTCACTTGTAGCCTTCCCTACTCACTGAGACTCAAAGCAGATTGCACAATTAAAAACCATGCAGTAGGAGCCGTTTCATACATTTAACAGTGAAGCTGGAACACAAAATTAGAGAACTGAGAGCAGTATTGTACCTATGCATGCTGGAGAATGATGCAGTAAAATGATATCCACTGGAAACAGGGAAGGGCTGGGGATGTGACTAGGGGTGGGGCTGCAGGGAAGATGGTTCCAGCCTACTAAGCAAGGAGGTTTTAATCACATTGTGCAGCACACATCTCTTAAACGAGACACATTGGTGTGGATGTTCAGCATCAGAGTTGAGTGGCAGAAGAGCATGGGGAGCAAATGGGGAGCTGATCTGGTTGTCTTCTTAGGCCACTTGTAACAACCAATCTGTAAACAGGGTTCCTCCGCAGTGGGAGCAGGGAAGCAAGTGCAGTCAATGGGCTTGGGCTCAACTGCTTTTGTTCCATGTTGTTTGTTTTGCTTTATTTTTATATGTTGTTTGTTTCGCTTTTTTTTTTAAGGGGAAACCTGGAGAACCTGGAATGAAAGGACAGAAGGTGAGAAAACGGGTTGAGGAAGCCCATGAAATTACACAGCCCAAAGGAGGTTGTCAGAGGACAGTTCCTGAGAGTATCATGGGACCCAACAACAGCCCCACCATTCTCACTTTGTATAGAGTGCTCAGAAAAGTCATAGGTGGTGCAAAGAATTCTGGCTTTGCATGCCTCACCTCTTCCTGGTGAAGGGAACCTGTTGAGACTGCTCTGCCCGTGGCAACACAAAATCATGGAACCAGCACTAGACGCAGCAGGTCTGTGACTCAAGACACATGTCTTACTCTTGAGCAAAACATGTTATCAGGAAATTGGACATGTCCTATCATCCCCTCTGCTGGTATATCTCATGCTATGTTTACCAAAGTTCTGAAGTTAAATTCTTTCCCAGCTACACATTTTTTGGCAGAATGCATTGAGGAACAGCTCTACAATTCTTTCCTTTCAGGACATGGTCACCTGCACAATAGTAAATAGTGTTCCTAAAGTATGGCCACTTACTGTTTACAGTTTTTCTCCTGCAAAACAAAACCACTGGGGTATAAAACATACCCAGAAAAATCAATTGATTTTGTCAACTGACCTTTGCAAACATAACATATTAAGAACATAAGAAGCCCCCTGTTGTTTCCAGAGCCCGGACACCAAGTCTACCCTCCAGTGAAAACTCTTAAGAATTCTATAGAAGAAAAATATTCAGGGGCACAGCTTATCATGGAGAGCCAAGAAAAGCCCCTGCAGAAATTCCCTTTATTGAGTTCGTCAGTGTACAGGATTCCTGCTTCTTTCCAGTCTGAACCACAGCAACAACCACTACTGGCAAAAAGAGCACCACAGCTTCTTGTTGCCTAGCAATTGCCCTTGGAAGGAAATGAACACCCATTTGCTAGCAACCATATCTTAGAGGGGCTGTTATCTCTTGCAACCTTTTATTTCTTTGGTTTTAAAAAATACTTTTATACATGAGCTGTAGCAAATACTAGAAAGAACATATTCCAGGAAGAAATAAAATGTTCTGCCCTTGGAGAAGAACCACCAGTTTTGTGTTGCCTGGCAACTACCAGTAATATAGCCTTCCAGGTTTCTTAGCAACGAGCACCAAGTAGGCACAAGTAGGCACAACTTCACCACTAGGAAATGGGAAGTTGACTAAACACAACAGCAGAACAGTGCCACAAGCAGAAAGGCACACACACAGGATAACAGTCTTGGTTGGAGCCATTGCTGTGTTGCTGAATATCTTCTGTGTAAAGCTTCGACTTAACCTTGGGAGGACTGGCAAAGAGGCTGGGGAACTTCCCCATTTCTAGCTGGTACCTATGAAAGCACCCTCTCCTGGCCACTAGAAGTGCAGCTGGGCTCTTTATCCCATCTTTCCATTGTGCTGTATCAGCCATCAAAGGTGCTGGCTCCTTAGTGGGTAGAAGAGGCCACACTCAGGAGGAATCTCTCTGTCTCATCAGATCTGTCTGTTGTCCTTTCTAGGGTGCCACAGGAAACTCGGGTGATCCTGGTATACCAGGTGCAGCAGGAGTGCCTGGCCTTGCGGGTGAGCCAGGAATCAGAGGGCCAGCAGGGACCAAAGGTGAAAAAGTGAGTGGCTTTTTGTGGTGCAGTGCCAGGATGCAACCAACCAAATCAGGACTACTAATACATTTCCAGGCTTTTTAAAGATGTGCAACCAGACACAAAATGTGCAGCTCCAAAAAGAACATTTGTGCAGTCCAAAAATGCAAGTTTGGAGGATTTTCTCCCACTATATGTAGGGTTCAGGAAGTCATAGAATTTGACTCTAAGGGAGCAATTCTAAGCAGGTCTACTAGAATCAATCTATCTAATGGGACTTACTCCCGGGAAAGTGTTCTTTGGATTGTACCGCAAGTTACAAAGCAAGAAAGATGGACAGGTAAATTGCAGAGGAGTGTGCTATAGATGTGAATGATAATTGCATGCCATTGTGTGTATGTTCCAAACATTCCTTTTTATTTATTTATTTATTTATTTATTTGATTTTTATCCCGCCCTCCCGCCGAAGGGATGGTTACTTTTAACTGTTCTCCCATCTTGACTTCACCCAGCAGTTGGACTATCCTAGTGTCTCTCTCCTTTTTCCTTAAAAAGTGATGTCTGCATCTGGTCCACACATTACTCACCATCATTTGCATGTCTGAGTGGCACCACAGCAGTGACAGGGCCCCCTCCTCCTGTATCTTGGCAATATGGTCCAGTCATATTACAAGCTGTTTTGGTGACCCATCGGGCCTGCTTACCCAGTGTGGGAAAGCAGTGTGGGAAAGCAGGGGACAATAAAGCAGGTAGAACCTGAATGCCATAAACTGCAACCCCCAGTATTGTAATGGTCACTTCTGGATGCTTAGGGGAGGTGCTGTGGCTCAATGGTAGAGCGTCTGCTTGGAATGCAGAAGGTCTCTGGTTCAGTTTCGAGGTGTGCAGGGGGGGGGAAATCAGTTTTTTTTTTCTGATTTGGATATATTGAACCCGATTTTTTTTCGAGAATACTGGAAAAACCCGAATACCAATACTGGTATTGTATAGATATCTGAAAATTTTCAGAATTCTGAAAAAAATCAGGTCCATTATATCTTATGGGGCCATTGTAGTCAATGGCAAAAATCTTCTAGCAAGTTTTCAGGGGGCTGGGGGGAGGGGATTTGAAATAGAGGCACCAAATGTGCACTGTAGCTGCTGGAGTCTCTCTCCAAAAGACACCCCCCCAAAAAATTTTTTTGAAAAGATTGGACCAGGGAGTCCAATTTCAGGGGCATCCAAAGAGGGTGCCCCCAATTCTCCATTGTTTCCTATGGGGATGGGGAAAAGGCAGGCAGCAGGCAGTGTCTCCCCAAGAATATCTCTGTAAGAAAGTAAGTGAGGTGTGGTGGTGGATTGAGGGGGCATGTTTGCCAGGCCAGCAGCAGAACCTGTGCAGTGCCCCCCAGAACCAGTGCCACTGTGGCAGTCAGTGCCCAAACCCAACTGGACTCAGGTCAAACCAGAGAATCTCTGCAGCATAAACCGAGGGGGCATGTTTGCCAGGCCAGCAGCAGCAGAACCTGTGCAATGTGTCCCCCAGAACCAGTGTCACTGTGGCACTTAGTGCCCAAACCCAGCAGAACTCAGGTCAAACCAGAGAATCTCTGCAGCATAAACTGAGGGGGCATGTTTGGGTTAGGGTCCAGGAGATCAAATAGCAGGATACAAATGGAATAAGTTTCTAAAATTTAATTTTTTAGGGATACAGACCAGGATGTTTCTATGTATTAACTTGGAAGGTTGAACAACTCGGGGGGGGGGGGGGGGCAGGGGTGACCAGATGTCTCATGTGCACAAACCCTTTAGGGAACCGGGATTTTTTCCTCTTGCCCCTCCCCCTCCCCCAATCAATGTTGCCCAGTAGCAAACCACTATAAACATTTGTGAAAGGCCTTTGTGATTCTCTCACACTTTGCCTGCTGCTCTCTTTTTCTGCCTGCCAATTCCCTCCTGACCTTTTCTTTCTTGAAAAATTAACTCTTCCTGACGTGGGGTTTTTTTTTATAGAGAGTCAGTAGGGGAGAAACTCTTGTTTCATCTGTCCAGACTCTGGTTCAGTTTTGGTCTTAGCTGTGTGATTTCAGATGACACTCGCATTGATCCTAGAAAAAGGTGGAGAAATGACATGAGGAGGTTTTATTGAATTTAATTACAACTTCTTAATGAAAGAAAATTATTTCATCTTCTAAAACAGATTCATTTAAAATAATGTGGGACGTTGCAATTAAAAAATTACAGGAGAATGGACATTAATTCTTGATCTAACATATTTTTTGAGAATTGTGTTGTTTTTGTTATGTACTAGTATATGATATTTCAAGCAAGGGTTTAGCCTTGTGTTGTATATTTAATGCTGATTTTAATTTTATAATTGTTATTATTATAATAGCAATAGTGCTATGAGAGTACATCTTCCTTCTTTCCTTTCTGAAGTGATTAGGCTCATATTGGTTCAAATATTAATTAGTGCTACCTGTAGCCCTGTTCAGGTTGGTCTGGAACATACAAATGAATGTGTAATAAAAAAGAGGCACCCAAGTGCATGTAAGGCTCCTTTGTTTTTGCAAGAAATGGACTGTGTGCATATGCCCTGATCCTGAATGCACTAAGGCAGGGCCAATCAGTGAAATCTCAGTTTTCTTCTACCAAGTATTCATTAGCATGCGTAGTCTCTGTAAATCCTAAATTGCTTGGAGCCCTCTTTGATAAGGAGGAAGAAAGCTGGATATAGCCAGTGTAATTAATCAACTGAACAGTCGTTTGATTTTAAAAAATAATTGTGACGGGTAAGGAGGCAGCATATATAACTTCACTGACACCTTTCTGTGCCTTCATGGTCCCCTCTGCCTTGGCCTACAGGGTGATGCTTGTGAATCCTGCCCCATCTTCACCGGAGACCTCTCTGGCATATCTGGGATCCCAGGGAAACCAGGGCCAAAGGGGGACCATGGACTTCCAGGTGTGGGACAGCCAGGCAAACCTGTAAGTAGCTTTGCACCTGATTAAGATGGTGGTAGACAGCACACTCGGAAATCCTCTAGACTGGATTTGGTGTGATGTACTGATGAAGACTGGTCTAGCAGCTACTACTATCTTCATTTGCTTTTGTACACAAAACTAAAAATTCCAAGTTGCATTGTGTGTGTGTGTGTGTGTGTGTGTGTGTGTGTGTGTGTGTGTTGGTTAATGATCTTTTAGCAGATTTACAGTGCCATCCTAAGCGGGTCTTTTCAGAATCCTACTCAGGTCTACTCAGTGGGCTTACTCCCTGGAAGTGTTCTTAGGATGGCACTGTTAGAGCTTTAGAAATGCCTCACTGGAGCAGGTTAAAGATACTCGTAGTCCTGCAGCATGTTTCCAGTAGGGGCCAACATGAATTTGCCTCATCCTCTAATCTATTGCTGCAGCATGTGATAACAAACAAATTTTGTAAGTTAATTCTGCATTGTGTGAAAAAGTGTTTCCTTTCAGATGTCCTGTATCTGCTGCCAATCAGTTTTCT
Organism: Gekko japonicus; assembly: GCF_001447785.1. Lineage (NCBI taxonomy): Eukaryota > Metazoa > Chordata > Lepidosauria > Squamata > Gekkonidae > Gekko > Gekko japonicus. The sequence goes on from NW_015164182.1 coordinate 2,452,210, forward strand.
TTGGTGACATATTGTTAACTGCTCGGCTTTCATTTCTTTAATGAAATGATTTCATTGATGGATTGCAACACCTCCTCAAAGGCACTTCTTTGAATAAAGGTGACTGTGAGGACAGATCTGTTCAGAATAATTCCAGTCTATGTCCAGTGAATCAGACAGGAGTAAATTCTGCCTAGGATTTCACCATTAATCTGTTAAGAATGGCAGATAATAATTCTAAAAGCTCCTTAGTCAGAAAAGAAGGGAAACCATCTGCATTATTTCCATTAAAGCTGCAGTGCAAGCTGTGCTCTAATTCATTTAGGTTTGTGAGATAACCGGAGCTGACACAGTTCTGTTCTCACAATCCTCCAGTTTTCTTCAGCCGTGATTTGAAACATACCACCTGGCAGAGATGTGCACAGCTACTTCCATCCGCATTCTGCAATTCCACGCAAGCGCAAAAATGACGCAGGACTTGATAATGGTTGCAAAATTTAGTTTCCTCAGAAATCTCAATTTTCATTTATTTTTTAAAATGAAAGAGGAAGTGATTGGGCAATGCCTGGTGAGAAGTCCTAGAAGCTAGATGGAAACTAGCTTCTTTTTTCAGGATTCAGAGTGCAGTGGTTTCTTCCTGCAGCATACATGGTTTCTTCCTGCAGTGAGGAGGATAAATTATGCAGTCTCAGGAAATGTATGCAACTTTGCGTGGTTAATACACATTATAGAGTTCCTCCTTTTTTTGACACAGAATTAAAGTTGCCTTGGTGCAGAGTTTTTATACTTGGTTGTTAACGAGAATGGAAATATTAAAACACCCTTCCCAAGACTGCAGCTCAGGTCTGAGGCTTTTGTTCAAGCAAGGCCCTGTTGGGAAGACAGCTTTTTAAAAATCTAGAAGTATTTGGTCTGCAAAGCTGGGCACTTCATAGTTAACCATTAAGCTCTGGGAAATCTGCAATGAAAGGTTTAACTGAGGAATCAAGACAATAATCAACTGGAGCCACTGGCCCCAGTTCGAAATCTACACTGTTGGTTGGTACTAAATATTGTAATTCAGAAGCTAGCCTGACATTTTCCATCTCCCCCAAATTGACTGGATGCCATGTACTCTAACCTAGAACAGTGCAGGAACTGAAAACATCAACAAGATGCCTGCTTTGACCTTATTGGATGGGGTGGGGGGGAATACTTGAAAGGAAAAATTCATTAGGAAGGTAGCCACAGTATCCATCAAAAGTTCTGTAAACCAACCCTTTTAAAAAAAAACCTTGTTTTTAAAACCCATCCATTCCAGGGTAAACCAGGACTTCCAGGAATCCAGGGACCTCCTGGCTTGAAGGGCCTACAGGTGAGTAAGGGTTAGTGTCAGGCAGCAGGGTTGAGAGCAGTCTCTTCCATTTGGGGTGGTTCTTTCATAGACATGCTGACAGCAAGATCTGAGGAATGAAGAAAAGGTAGGGTGCTGTTCCTAAACCACCACATAAAGTGCTCAACAACCACCTTGGTAACATATATCCCAGGGAGACTCATCTGTTCCCCTCTGTCATTGTCTTCCTCCAGCAGGCAAAGATGTTTCTGTTTTTTTAGGCATTCCCTTACTGATTCTCATTGACTTTCCTTCCCATTCATCTATAATGTGTTTTGTTTTACATGCATGTAAATGATTTCCAAGCATTTATTTCAAAGCCTGTGTTAATGTTGTTTATGGTTGAGGACCCTACATTGGGTAGGAAGGTGGCTTGAAGATGTTTTACATAAATAAATAATGGGGGGGGGAGCCAGTGGTAAAGAGAGGACAACTGGAAAGAGTGAGGACACCATGTCTAAGAGGGGAACAGTGCTGAAGGGTGAGTGGACATAAAAAATTCCGGTGACGGAAGGGGGAGAAAGCACTGAGCTTAGGCTGTTCTGTCCTGAGTGTCTGAATGACTAGGGACACATTTCCAACAACCTGCCTCTCTTGCACCTTTCTAGGGGGAGCCAGGTTCCCCTGGGATAGGAATCCAAGGTCCACAGGTAAGTAGGTCCATCCCTTTGGCACTGGTTGCTTGTCCTGTATGTTGCACTGAGAGTAGGACCCAACCACTTTTTTCTTGTTTCTCAGGGGGAATCTGGAGAGAGAGGCTTACCAGGCAGCCCTGTAAGTACTGTTCAGCTCTGCCTTATTGTGTCCCCGGTAGACTATGGTCAGTCACAGTAGATTTCTGTCATGGCCCCATGCACCAGTGTGGGGGGGGGACCAGAACCACACCCCCACACAGCTCTTATCACTGACCTGGAAGGGATGACCTTGGGATACCCATAATCTTGCTACCCCAGCAGTCTAGTTCAGAAAGGGGTAAGTTGGGAGGCTGCTCCATGAGACACAAACCCGGTGTTCATCATCCTGGCTACCTGAACAAGGAGCCAGAATCCCAGACAGGGTTGCTAGCTCTGGGTTGGTATATTCCTGGAGTGGAGTTTGGGAAGGGCAGAGTTTGGGGAGTGGCAGGAGTTCTGCAGGGATGTGATGCTGTGGAGTCTGCCCTCTGAACCTGCTGTTTCCTGCAAGGAACTGATCTCTGTGGTCTGGAGATCCGCTTTAATTCCAGCAGCTCTCCAGGCCCACACCTGGAGGTTGGCAACCTATGCCCATTTGAGTCAGGTGTTCTTTTACTATGAGATTTCTTTTTTACTGTCATTATCTGAGAGTATGGCATTGTTTTTAGGGTTGTGCCTTCTGCAGTCCCAGAAATATTTCTGAAATCTTAACTGAATTTGCTTTTGCTTCCCTTGAAATGCCTTTGATGCAGAGATACCCAAATTTTCCTTGATATTTTGCTTTGAACCAAATTTGGTGAGAGCTCTGATCCCAAGGTCTGAGTACTTTTGCCCATACCATGTGGGAGTTGTTTCCACAGTCAGGCCCAAACTACACACTACATTTAATATATGATCCCTACAGGGACTGGCTGCATAAGAACATAAGAAGAGCCCTGCTGGATCATACCAGTGATCCATCTAGTCCAGCATCCTGTCTCACACAGTTACTCTAAAGGGCCAACAACAGGGCACAGAGGCCAAGGCCTTCCTTGGTGTTGCCTTCTGACAGTAATACTTAAAGGTTTGCTGCCTCTGAATATTGAGGTTTTCTTTACATATCGTGGCTAGCTGATAGACCTCTCATCCATGAATCTGTCTAATTCCCTCTTCAAGCCTGTGGTCATCACAATGTTCCCTGGCAGTGAGTTCCACAATTTAACCCATCATTGAGTAAATAAGCTCTCCCTTTTGTTAGTTCCAAACCTATTCCCTATGAGTTTAAGTATTATGAGAGATGGACTGAAAAGTTCTCTGTAGCTAGTTTTATAACCTCAATCATGTTCCACCATAGTCATCTTTTATCTGAACTGAATAGTCCCAACTGTGAGTCCCCCATGGGAACTCAATTTTAAAACCCTGCAGAGATACAATTTGGATCAGGACTCAGGAGCATGGCACAGGGAGAGAAGGGGCTTCAGCCTTCCTCTAACACTGATTTCCTGACCCAAAATGATCCAGGGGGTGCAGCGTGCACCAGCATACAGTGCCTGTGTAGACCCCTACAATGTCCCAACAAAATATCCAGCCCTGGTGAGAAGCAGGAGATAACACCCACCATAGAGTTTGACAACAGCCTGCATTCATTTGTTATGGGTCCCAGGTTTGGGGTGAGTGGACTCTTCTCCCCTTCCCCAGCCAAAATCAACAGCAATGAAATTCAGTGGTATTTTTACTGATTTTTTAAAAGGCCTTTTTGATTCCCCCCCCCCAACTTGAACCAGTGGAATCAGAGCAAGACTCTGTCAAGGTTATCTTGGTTTTCCTGAAACTGTGGTGGTTCTTTCTGGCTGCCTTCACACACATTGGATAATGCACTTTCAATCCACATTAGCTATCATTTTCAACGGGATTTTCCTAAACAGAAAAATCCACTTGCTGCAAGCAATTGCCAAAGTGCATTATCCAACATGTGCAAAAGCAGCCAAATGTATCCCTTTCCATTTAATTCCCCTTTTCTGTTCCACAGGGACCCTCAGGGCCTCAGGGACAACCAGGAAAAATTGGAGGAAAAGGTGAAAAGGTAGGAATTCAGCACCTTTTCATTTTTGCATGTGGAATGTATAATTTGCTATGTGAAGTATGTGGAGGGCTGGATGTGATATCTTCAACATATCCCAGTCAAATCACTCTCCACACACTTTTGTAGTGAATGTTTTATTCAGATATGAGATGCTATGGGTTCAAACTCTTTGTTAGGACTGAGGTGCAAAGGTGGGAAAGCAGGATATAGGTACAGCCCCAAGATTCCATTCACATCCACATCAGTATTGCTACAATGGTCCCGTCCACATGAGGGGATTTGGGCCAGTTGCGGGACAGTTCGGGGGCGGATCAAAGCAGCGCGATCACACCACAACATCTGGGAAGTGTCCTGCTTCCGTACCCGAACTGGCCCTTTCCCCGGAAAAGCCGGCGCAAGTTGAACCACCTACCTTGGTGGTTCAAATGGAAACGGCGCTTCTAGCCGGGCGTTTGATTGCCGGCGCGTCCTTGCGCCGGCACAACCCCGGCCCGGAGCCGAACTGCGCATGCTCCGACATGCACAGTTTGGCCGGCTTCCGGTTAGGGCCGTGTTTTCTCCCCGGCGTTTGATCGCGCCGGGGAGAAAAGGTGCCGTGGCCAGGGGATCCATGGGATCCCGCCGCGGCGTCTCAACGTTGGTGCGGCTTTTAAAAGCCGCGCCTTAAGAGGCTTTTGCCCTGCCCTGTGGCAGGGGCCAATGACTATGAAAGATATACAGCCACTATTTAGCCAGGCACAGACTTTACTTCAAGGACATTTCTTGTGTGAAGGATGTCTTGATGCCTCGTAGGAAAGTTACCAAAGCTAGCCTCCCTAATTTACTACAGACACTCACTCCCCGCCCCCCCAGGAATGCATTGGCAGGCGAGGGCAGCAATAAGGGGTACAGAGAGCAAGCAAAATATATCAGGTTGAAATACAGCAGGTACAGCTAGTCAAATGCCCGAGTCTGACACCATTACTTCTATATCGACTGTGAACACTTCTATAAGATAACTGCTAAATTAGCTTCACCATCACTGTGTTTGCAGCAGCAATTTACTCCCAGGCCAACTCCAGAAGTAAATTGCTTCACTTCTGTACTGTTCACACCTAGCCATTTCAGTGAGGCTGAAACCCCTTCTGTTGCCTCTCTCTTTTTACCCCCTATATGGGTGATTCCTTTTAGCTTTATTTATTCCTTCATTTGTAGTCAGCCTTTCTTGCTGAGACATAACGCAAACTACAATTGAAAATAATGTAACAAAGTTTGAGTCCAGTGGCACCTTTAAGACCAACAAAGTTTAATTCCGGGTATATCTAAAGAAGTGTGCGTGCACACAAAAGCTTATACCCAGAATTAAACTTTGTCAGTCTTAAAGGTGCCACCGGGCTCAAACTTTGTCCTGTTGCTTCAGACCAACAAAGCTACCCACCTGAATCTGAAAACAATGTAGTAAGAACAATACAATGCATAGAACCTGTTGGCAGAGTAACGAACACAGTCAACGGTGCACAACCTAATTAAAGAATAGATAAAGGTTTATTTTGGAATCAACATACTTGATAGGAAAGAGGAGTGAGAGAGGTAGGTTCCTAACTACATCTCTAGCTGAGAGAGGGGGGGTAAGACTGAGTGTGGCACTTCGGAGAAGAAGGGGGAAATTGCCCTAAGTGTAGCAATCTGGAGACAGACAAGGAATGACACTTAACAGGAAAGAGAAGGTGCTGACCTCACTATCCTATCCAATTGTCTTCTTACTGCCCCCTTCTGGGTCTTCTTCTCTTCTTCTTTGTACACCAGACATTGCCTTTTACAACAGAATCAACAAAATGGCAGAGTGGGGATTTGAACCTAGGTTTCCTGGATCTTAGGCCGAATCTACATATGCATTTTAGAATCAGCTTGGTGCCGCTGTTATCCCATGTGGTTTAGAACTGCTGCGCCTCTGCTTTCAAGTTAGCATTAGGGGAGCTGTCCACTTTGTCTTTTTTGTTAACAGGAGTATTTTAGGACTGGAATAACCGGCTCCAGAGTGGAATGACAGCCCAGGGGGTAGGAGATGTGTCCTGGGACTGTAATGATAGGCCTGGCATTCCAGTTCCAGGACACTCCTCTTACTCCAAGGGGATGTCATTCCACCATTGGGCCTGTCATTCCACTCCCAGAACACAACTGCTACCCCGAGGGGCTGTCATTCCACTCTGGGGCCTGTTATTCCAATCCCAGAACACTGCTGCTACCCCCAGGGGCTGTCAAGAAATAAAAGCTTCAAAACAAGATAAAAAATTAAAAAATTATTTTGGGAGCTAGCTAGTAAAAAGAGAAAAGAGTACTGTTGGAATCGAACCATGAGTTACCACCTAGTTTATTGTGCGCCACCAGTTGGAATGATTAAAGAATTAGCAGAGCAACGGCTCAAAAATGTCTGCATTAGGTTGACAGAGCAATGAAACCAGAAAGGAGGGGTTAGAGCAGCAAAGAACAGCATTCATTTAAACCAGTGCGGAGCGGCTATGACAATGGAGTCACTACCAGAGGGCGGGAAACATATGCAGACACTGATTTGTATCCTGGCGCACTGCCAGCATGAAACCAGATGGAAATGTAGACAGTTTGTTGGGGGACGGGAGTGAAAATGTCAGGAAAGTGGTAAGAAACACACATGTGAATTCGACCTTAGTCTAAGGAGGGTAATCCTGTTTTTCTGCAGTGCAAGAGCTAGATTTGAGTCCATTAGCACCTTAGAGATCAACAAGGTTTTCAGGGCATAAACTTTTGAGATTCAAAGCTCTCTTACAAAAGGAGCTTTGAATCTCAGAAAGCGTATACCCCCAAAATCTTGTTGGTCTCTAAAATGCTATTGGACTCAAATCTAGCTCTGAATCCTATTCTGACACTCTAACCAACAGCTTGAATTATATCTGGAACCTAATTGGTAACCAATGGAGTGGCTGCAGAAAGGGAATAATATGCATAGTCTGCCAAGATCTGAGTGGTAATCAAGCTGCGGCATTCTGTACCAACCGTAGTTTCTTAGTACTCTTTAAAGACTACCTATGTAAAGGCCACACCGTAGCTCATGGTTCCTGCCCTGGAGAACAGTCAGTAGGAACTCCATACTAAGCTGCATTGACTATGGCTGTGATCACACGGGCAGTTTGGCCTGACACAGCCACTCCTCCCCTCTGGATCAAATGGGCTCGGTCAGACAGCCACATCTGTCAGGTGTTTCCCCAGCCATACTTATCCCGTCATAGGATGACTTGAAGCCAGGTTAAAAAGGCACCACATCACAAGTGGTGTTTTTGGTTCCCCACGCAGTCATTGTGCATGGCTGGATGTCTGAATGCGGGGGAGCGCATGCAGAACAGACTGGGCAGTCTGGACCTGCAGATCTGTTCTGTTGCTAGGGAGGTGTTTATTTTATTAAAAAATTGCACGTATGAATTTTGAAATGTTTTTGCAGTGCGCTTCGTGGCTGAGGAGCTGCAATAATGTGGATGCTTTACCATGGGATGCCTCCATGGGTAACCCGCAGCAGGGTGTGCTGTGCGGCTGATGTGTCTCACAACACTTTAAACTGGTTCAGTTAGAGGCAGCACCGTATTGTGCCAAGCCGCCAGTGTGACCACAGCCTATATCACAGTTGCTTTCTGCCTTGGGATCAGTGTTCCCTCTAAGCTGAGTTAGTATGAGCTAGCTCACAGTTTTCTAGCTTCCAGCTCACACATTTTTGTTTTAGCTCAGGAAAGATGGCTCCAGAGCAAACTAATTTATGCAGTAGCCAAATTGCTCGCTCACAGCTTTAATGCCAGTAGCTCACAAAGCAGAATTTTTGCTCACAAGACTCCACAGCTTAGAGGGAACATTGCTTGGAATGCTTGGAATTTCCACTACAGCATCAAATTACACATTTCCATGCAAACGTTGTTAGGGTTTATTTGCAAAGGTCACACTTCTCTTCTTCCTTTAGGGGTCTCCAGGTCTGAAAGGTGCCATAGGGCCCGCCGGACCTCCAGGAACCAGCATCACTGGCCCACCAGTAAGTATCCAGTCCTTTTCTTGCTCTGGGAGTGTTATGGTCACCACTGTGTCTGTTTTCTGACTTGCTTACTGTCTCTCTCTTTTCCTCCCAGGGACGAGAAGGTCAGCAGGGCCTCCCAGGAATTCCTGGCTCCAACGGTGTAGTGGTAGGTGTACTGTCACCCTGTTTGCTTTGAAGAAAGTATGTTTTGGAACAGACACAAGGCTGTCCAATCATCTGTTTGTATCAGGTTTTAGATAATCTTGGAACTTACCAACATGGACAAATCCCTCTACTGGCAAAAAAAACCCACTCCGTTTTGGAAGCCCAGGAGCAGAAGGAACTTTATAGGCCCATCAAATAACGCCTTGCCTAGTCTAGAGGGAAACCATAACTGGAAGAAATTCTCCCCTCCTCTTTAGAAAGCCTCCAGATTCCAAAGGAGGACTTTTAGTGTAGCTTGAACCTTATTAATAGCTACAGGGTTTGGGGTCATTGCATAAAGTATCCTCACTGGGCTACAGTGTGTTGGAAGTAGGGTTGCCAACTGTGGCTTCAGAAATTCCTGGATATTTGGAGGTGGTGCCTGGGGAGGACAGAGTTTGGGGAGTAAAGTGAGCTTAGCAGTGATGTGATGTCACTCTAGGACTTCCGTTTTTGCTAGACTCTATGGTGTACCATAGAAGCTGTCCTTTGAAGCTGCCATTTTCCCCAAGGGAACTAATCTATGTAGCCCAGAGATCAGTTGCATTTCCAAGAGAACTTCAGATCGCATTTTGGTGCTGGTAACATAACTGGAAGAGGCAGAAGAAGAAGAGATTGGATTTATATCCCGCCCTTCACTCGGAGTCTCAGAGTGGATTACAAAATCCTTTCCCTTCCCCTCCCCAAAGCAGACACCCTGTGAGGTAGGTGGGGCTGAGAACAGCTCTGACAGAACTGTGGCTTGCCCAAGGTCATCCAGCAGCTGCAAATGGAGGAGTGGGGAATCAACCCCAGTTCTCCCAGATTAGAGTCCGCACAACCAGTACACGAAACTACCTTCAAACCTCTCGTGCTTACTCTGCCCTCCTTGCATGCTCTGTGTACAGAGAGAGGATGGGGCATTGGATCCAGTGTCCACCCTGGTGCTTGACCTTTGTGGACCGAGCCCTGAAATGCAGGTTTTGAAAACCTGAATTATGATGCTTTGGATTCAGACTCTTTGACACCGTTAACATGTAGTTGTTTGGAACAAACATCATGTTTCCATCCCAAACAAAGGCTGACTAAAGTGATGTAGTGTCAGAGGGGGAGCCCTACAGAACAAAACACACTTTCTCATTTGCAAAGCAAAGACAATAATTCATTCTGTGATTGTGTGGAGCTTATTCAAGGGTTTTGTGAAAAGCTTGGTGCTGTTTCGGTGACAAGCAGAGTCTCAGAAGGCCAAAGTGCAATACTGGAAAACAAATTGGATTTTGGACACATTCTCTTTAATAAGCTCAGATGTGATTAGCAATGAAGATAAAAAGGTTATTAATTATGTGCTCCCCCTCTTGAGGGGGAAAAGGGTTAGCTATTAAAATCCAGGAGCCTTTGTGTGTAGCCCTTTGAGAAATGACTTGTGGTCTAGGGCATTTTTCAAGACATTCCATTTGGTCATAGCATCCAACTCAGCAATATTGTCATTGTTTCAGGCAGGCCATGTCCCAGACAAAGCTCTTGGAAGTCACGGTAGACTTTAATGTCAGTACTGTGGCCTCCTAGTAGTGGCATGTGAGACACAATTAGCTTGCAATCTGGCCTGACATGTGTAGCACTCTTGGCACCAAGATATTCATTGTTTCCACAGACAGAAGAAGAAATACAAGAGAAAGATTTGTAGGAAGAGTGAAAGTAAAAAAGCAATATATCAGGTCAAGCATATGAGTTTTCTGCAGGAGGTCCCAGATTCAGTTTCCTGCTTCACCAGTAGAAAGGATCTCTGCTGGCGGGGCTGGAGAAAACCATTTGCACAATGTTGTGGAGAGATGCTTCCAGACAGAGTAGGTAATACTGGGCAAGGTGGACCATGAACCCACAAGGTATCTTCATACTTTTAGAACCCTGTTAACAAATTACATTCTCATGTTACATTCAAAGCACATATAGCGGAACCTGTGATTTAAATAAACCCAATATTTGTCCAGGTACTGGTCCCAGGTTTCAGTCGGAAAGTGAACACATGTTGGCAGGGGAAAAGTGCTAGGAGAATGGCCTGCCAGTGGCAAAATAGTACCAATGTGGGTGAGACCTTTGCAGGGCAGGGAAATATGCACCATTTCTTCCAGACAGCATCCTAATGCATATCAACTTCTTCAAAATGTTGAAGTGAAGCAGGTTTGAGAATAAGTGTATCATGAATGGAGAAATCTGGAAAGAGGACAATTAGGGCATGTCATCTCCAAAAAACAAGGATTCTTATCCCATTACATTTTCTGCACTTCCCAACTCTGTGTATATCGCCTTGCTGTAATCATGCTGCGTACATTTGCATTGTACCTCTGTGTCCTGATTCCAGCTGGCAATTCTTGGTAACACCCTTCCCAGCTACTGACTTGGATGTAAGGAGAAATAGATCTTCATCCTTGTTTGTATCTCACGAAGAAAGCTTTGGCTCACAAAAACGTATATGTTGGGGGAAAGTATTGCTCTCCTTGGTCCTACTGGACTCAAATTTTATTACTGCTCCTACAGACCAAATAAAGTGCTTCAGTTTGGAAGCCGAGAAGGAGAGAAACCTCAGTGTTGAAGTAGCCATTATCTGTTGGGATTGTATGTTATAGCAGTGGCTCCCCAAGGTCTCAGACAGAGGTCTTTCAAACCACCTCCTACCTGATGTTTTTAGCTGGAGGTGCTGGGGATTGAACCTCGGACTTCCGCATGCAAAGCAGAAGTTCCACTCCTGAGCCACATGTGACATATAGGAATGGCCTGGATTGCTGTAAGGCACCTTAGTACATTCCCCAAGGAATTAAGGAAGGACATAATGCAAGACTGAGAATGTGCTCAGTTTAGAGGGGAAGGATATTCTGGGCAGCAAAATGAAGGCATGCCACGGAGGGTGGAGGGAGATACAGGGTTGTGGTTTTCCAATCAGGTGCCTGTTTGGATACATATCTGAATTGCTTCCTGGTTAAACCTAATAATGGTCTAAATAATCCTCATGCAGTCTGTTAGCATTGTCTTCTACCAGCATCTGATGCTGCATTTCTCTCTTTTTTCTTCCCTCTAGGGTGAAAAGGGAACCAGAGGTGAGAAGGTGGGTCAATGTTCCTTTCCATCCTGGGGCAGGAGCAGGCACTTGCTTTCTTGTGGCCAACGGTCCTGTGGCCTCTCCCCTACCATCACTAGGATGGCTTCATAAATGTTTTCTTCTTTGCTGCATGCTATCTTCACAGAATATAGCTTTCAAGGGTTGTGTTCACAATTGGGGGGAAAGAGAGAGAAAGAGACAGAGTGCTCCTGTGAATGATCCAAGAGAGGCAGTAAGACAGAAGTGGGTGGGAAAGCCTGGATTCTCCTCTTCAGAAAGGTGGGGATGACCACCTCTCACTCCAGGGCCATTTCCATGTTTTTGGGACCCAGGGTAGAGAGAACCCAGGGGGCGGGCTATGCCCATCAACAGGCTCCTTCTCTTTCCCACTCACTCACATACCCCCACTTGCTTATGTATAATTGTCCTACCCATACAGGTCACATGCTGAGCAGTAGACATTACATACAAAAACATCTCCCAGGGACCACAGTGTCAAAGTCACAACCAAAGTCAAAACCACACCATGTAATATTTTCCACAAAAACGTCTATGAAGATATGAAATTTAATATGTGTATTAAGTGCAAAAATCTTTCATTGAATATTTTTTCTACAATTACAATACTTTTGTCCATTTCAATCTGTTCGTTCATTTCCATTCGTTAATTTAACCATCCATTAGAATTCTATAGATTTCCCCATAAGATCAACTCAAAATATACAAGTCCTTATAATATAGTGTGCTTATGTTCTTTATATATTTGATGAAATTTTTACTTGTGATCCACAATCCCTTAATCTGTGATTCAACAGATAATTGGTGGAAGTCTGTTTTGGCAAATCTTTTTCAAGAATTCCATTAAATCAAAGTCAATAGTCGCCCGTCTTCAAATCCTTACTTCGAGTTGTCCAGCAAATCCAACAGTAAATATTCTAAATGGAACACACAACTCCATTTGTTTCCATATATTAAATTTCATATTTTCATGGACGTTTTTGTGACAAATATTACATGATGTGGTTTTGACTTCAGTTTCCACGTTACATATGATGCTGCATACTATTAGTGCCCTCCTTCCCTCTCCCATCCAACATAAACTCTTTGGTTGCCTGAAACCTTTTGGTCCCTGAAAGTGTATATTCAGTCTCATGTAATCATTTGGGGCTTTTCTTAATTTATCATTGCAGTACACATATGCACACTGTGAGTGAAGGAACTGCTGTATTCAGTATGAGTATATCATCTCACCTTCTCTTTGGTGTGGCCATAAAGATCAGTAGCCAGATGTATTACTCCCACTGAGTATTTTTGTGCCATAGTAGATACATTAAATGCCCCCACGTGACCTTGAAAGCTTTACTGCAGTACAGATTCCATCATATAGGATGTATGTGGTATTAAATTGAGACCAGTGAAGAAGACCTTTGTGGCCAAAATAAATCTGGTCGGATTTCATTGCTTTCTTGTTTCCAGTCAATGCCACTAATACTATGCTGTATTGCATGTAGTGTGTACTACTCAGTGTGTGACCTGTATGGCCTAAAGGCTTATTTTGTTTTTAATGCCTTTTTGGCACACTCTAACATTAAATATATATTTTATTTAATCCTTTTTATACATGTTCATACCATCAACCTTTCAGCTTTCCAATTCCTTTTCTGGATTGGGTTTTGCCCCTTCTCTTGTGTTGCTTAATTGTCCTACCCACTCATAAGTTCTCCTACCACCTGCAGCGATAGTTGCCTGCACCCTTTCGTTGGTGGTGCTGGCAGGTGGGCCACTGTGATGGCCACCAGGAAGTTCATGCTTTGTGTGTGACCCACATGCTCTTCTCCAACATGCAGCTCTAAGCAGCATATGCAGTTCGGATAGATCCAGGAGGGTCTATCATTTCAGGATATGATGATGTCAGCCCTGCCTGCAAGCCTGTAGCTACAGTGGGGCTTTGGGGGGCTCTGCCCCTTTTCTTAAAGGCAAAGGCCCCCCCCCCCCGAATTTCTCTTGCACATGCTTCTTTCAATCATTTTTTAAAAGATCACAAGAGGTGGTAGTTCCGCTCTATTCTGCTATGGTCAGGCCTCACCTGGAGTACTGTGTCCAGTTTTGGGCACCACATTTTAGGAAGGATGTTGACAAGCTCGAGCGTGTCCAGAAGAGGGCAACCAGGATGGTGAGAGGGTTGGAATCCAAGTCTTATGAGGAAAGGCTGAAAGAGTTGGGTATGTTTAGCCTGGGAAAGAGAAGGCTTAGAGGGGACACGATTGCAGTCTTCAAGTATTTGAAGGGCTGTCATGTAGAAGATGGAGCAGATCTATTCTCTCTTGCTCTGGATTGCAAGACTAGATCTAATGGGTGGACATGACAAGGGAGTCGTTACCAGCTAAATATCAGGAGAAACTTCCTAACTGTAAGAGTGGTTGAGCAGTGGAACAGTCTGCCTCGGGAGGTGGTGGATGCTCCTTCGCTGGACGTTTTCAAGCGGAGGCTGGACGACCATCTTTTGGGTATGTTGTAGGGCTATCTTTCGGCTATGCTCCTGCAGACTGCAGGGGGTTGGACTGGGTGACCTGTAAGGTCCCTTCCAACTCTAACATTCTATGATTCTATGATTAAAAGTGTGCACTCCTTTAAGCAGAGTGGGGTGCTGTAGTTGACTAATTCCCGCACTGAGCAAGGGGGTTGGAGTAGGTGACCTCTAGGATCCCTTCTAACTCAGTGTCAGGAAACTGGTCTCCTTTAAGAGAGTTCTTCTGCCTAAGTGTTAGCTTTCTTGACTATAGTAGTCATCACCCCCACCTGCCGGCTTCCTATCAGAATAGTTGCTTAGGCTGGCAGAAGTGATTAACTTGCAGCAGCTGAGAACTGTAATCCAAAGTGGTTGACAGCCTGCAATTTAGAGCTCTACCCTGGTAACAGCTTTCTGTTGGCTAAATGGCTTTTTTCTGCATTGAGAACGTCAGCCCCACCAGGAAAAAAAAATGCCCCACAAGCCACAAAATCCTGCCTACAGGTCTGCCTGCCTCACTCTTGGTTTAGGACACAAGCCAGGAGTCCAGCAACAAAGGCCCCTCTGGGCTCCACGGGCTCACACTGTGGCACAGCCCCCCCCCACCTCTGCCTCACCTGCTCCTGGTACTCCATGTGCTCACCTCTTGTCTCTGTCATTGTCATTTCAGGGTGATCCTGGGGAATGTACCTGCCTGCCCAGCTCCCGTGTGGATCCGAGCCACATCGGTCTGCCGGTAAGCGTCACTTCATGCTGCCCCTTCCCCCACGGCCTTGGGGCTTCGCTACCAGGCTGGGTGATGGTTCAAGCCGCCCCCCCATCCTCCGCTCAAGCGCTCAACGCCTTTGCTACTCTGGAGGCCGGAAGGTTCATGTCCTGCTTTGGCCTTTGCTAAATGCTCTCCCCGTTTGGACCCACAGGGAGCCCCAGGACTGTGGATCGGGACTTCCTGGCAGCCTCAGCCGGGCCCTCAGGTGTGTGTGTGGATGTGCATGCTTGCTCCTCTGTGCGTGGCAACTTTGGCTCCGCTGTCCCCATGACTTAGCCAGACATTCCCTTAACAGATGTCCCCTCTCTCTCTTTCTTTGTGGGTGGTGTAGGGACCGCCAGGTGCTCCAGGACCACCTGGCCCACCAGGAGCTCCTGGGAGACAGGTAAGTGGTAAGACACCCGTATCTCCCAGTACCTTGTAGATCATAACAGGTACGCCTTCTTGATGCCAGCTACAAATGGAAGAGGTGCGAAGCAGAAACCAGGAATTTTCTTCTGCTGCCTCCGACCATCTTGGGTGGTCTGAGGATGGCAGTGCAGACTGGCCAGATGTAGGTCCTTTGGTTGACCTTAGAGCTCCAGCAAATGCCTGAAGTTGCTCCCCTCAGGAGTCAGCCCTGCCACTAGCTTTGCTGACCTCCAGGTGAGGCCTGAAGTTCTCCAAGAATTACAACTTATCTCCGCACTTCAGAGATCAGTTCCCCTGGAGGAAATGGTCAGAGGGCAGACTCCATGGAGGAAATGGCAACTTCAGAGGGCAGATGCCGTGCCATCACATTCCCCACTGAGTTCCTTCCCCTTCCCAAACTGTGCCTTCCCTGGGCACCACCCCTGAATCTCCAGGAGTTCTCCTGGAATTACAACTGCTCGCCTGATTGAAGAGATCCGTTCCTCTGGAGGAAATGACAGCTCATAGGGGAGACTCCATGACACACATCCTTGCTAAGCATCACATACCTCTCCTTCCCATATCTCCAGGGATTCCTCAAGCCAGAGGAGGCAACCCTGCCTACAAGTTGTGCTAAGTGAATAAGTTGTCCTGTGGCTGTGTGCTCTTGTTTTACCCTCAGGGGCTCTGGATATGTCATAGCTCCGTGCCTTGTGGAAGCCATACATTATTTCTCTTAGATGCTGTATTTTTTTAAAGGGCGGCTTGAGGAGGGGAAGGGTTACTAGAGCACTGCTGCAGGGACCGTTATGGGACTGCTTTTGGTGATCCAAAACCAGTGGCAAGAGTTGCCTGGCAGCAGCTTGGTGAAGTGATGTCATCTTTCCCAGCCATGTTTAGAGAGGAAGAGTCTCCTGCACCTTCCTGAAGGAGCCACAGCTCTGCTCCTGCCCTCCTCTGAACAGATGGGTTGATCTAGGCTAGAGATTTCCTTCCAACATGCAGCAGGGTCTAAACAAACACTCACAAATGACAGTGGGTACTAGAAAGAGAACCAGTAGCACTGCGTCCTAACAAGGACGTAGCATATACACCCTGCCCATGAGGGGTACACTGCAGATAGGGATACCAGGCCTCCCATTCCCAGTATCCTGTTTCTGGGTCTAAATGGGGCAGGGAAAGGAATGCATGCTGGTGTCATGTGGGCATGCTTACATCACTTCCAGTAAAAACTGAAAATGGCACGACGGACACTATCATTTTGCACAAACTCTACTGAGTGTCTGCTGTGTCACTTCAATTTTTACCAGAAGTGCATAAGTGAGAAGCCCCACCCCCATTTCCTCCCAGGGGGTTTTCAGCTGCAGCCTGGCAACCCTAACAGCAGAGCTCAAGATGCATGCCCCAGCTCCTGCCACTCACAAGAGAAGGAGTATCTCTTAAATCAAGTGATGTCTTAATTGAGCAGTCACTTGTAGGGGGACCCAGGGAAATTCAACCTCTGAGGAGCTGTAGAGAGAAGGCTCTGCAATGTCCCTGGAATCGTGCTTGCTCACATCTATGCGGGGGTTGGGGTGGGACGGACCTGCATGAGTTCTTACCATTACTTAATAACATTCCGTGACTCGTGGCCTCACATGGCTGGTCCCACCATTCTTTTGAGGACTTTTGCTTTTATCAAATGTAATCGTGGAAGGTGTGATTTGAAGGGAGACCCTGGCATGAAAGAAACAAGGCAGACATTCCTCATGCCATTTTCCCACTCAAAACAGCTGCTTCCAGGTTGCTTTTTATATTCATTGGGGGAAACTCATGGGTACACACAAAATCTACTTAGAGTGGCATTTTTCATTGACAGAACAGCAGAAGACAAAAGAGTTAACCCCCCGCCCCCCACACACACTGTCACACTGGAACCCCAGGAGCTGGGTTTGGTGTATGTTGCCTTTTAATAGCCCAGCTTAAGGGAAATTTCCCCCTCTCCATGTTCAAGCCCAGCTAGGGTATTTTCCAAATCAAGTTAATCCCCATTGGTGCCCAGTAATCACCATCAGAAAGCCAACCATATCAAGGTCTAAAGGGACCATCGGCCTAAGCAGATTTTCCCCTGATTTTCTTGCAATGATCTTTCCCAAACCTGCTGTGGTATGATCTTTCTGGAAAGATCAAAGCAGGTTTCTCTACCATGTGAAAGGGACGATACAACATTACATTGGCACTGTTTTCCTTCAATATCTTCTCGTGTCTGCCCTACTCACACCTATGCCACTAACAGGCTTTTGGCTAGCATTTAAAAAACTAGTAGTTGTCATGTTGCTATAGCATCATGATGCTGTAGCTCTATAGTGAATACCAATAATATTTGCTAGTTGTTATATTGCTATAGCATTATAAAACTGTAGCTCTATAATTACTAGCAGTATTTTTAAAAGCTGGCCAAAAGCCCACCAGCAG
>NW_015164182.1:2469730-2484117 GCF_001447785.1 Gekko japonicus
TCTGTGTGGATGCTCCATTGCTGCCATTTGCAGTAGCAGTGAGCACACAATAGAGAATCATTGTTGTTTGGATGCTGCCAGAGGGAAGAAGCAGAATAGGAAGGTCTGGAACTGAAGATCACAGCTAACCAGATCTGGGCAGAGGGGGGCAAGGAAATCCTGACTTGGTGGCCACAGATCACCAGTAGATTGCCAGATTCTGGTGTTTTGTTTCCTAGAGGCAGGAAGCTGGTCAAGAAGTCAGGCCAGGAACTTGCCAGGACCTTAGAGGCAAATGAAGGAGCTGAGAAAAGGGGGCCCTAATTGGAAGGCGGGAATGGAGTAGATGCCTCTAGTCCCCCCAGGATTTCCCGCAGCTGAGAGCAAGTCCCAGTTCCAGAAAGAAAGGTTCATTTCAGAAGAAGGCTGTTGAGAAGAACTCCAATATTCAAAGTTTCTCCTTGCCTTTAGGGCATCCCAGGACACAATGGCTTACCGGGACTGCCTGGGCCAGCGGGAAACTCGGTAGGTACAGGACCTGCAGTGTCTGCCTCCCCCTCTCAGGCCTGTGCTTAGCGCTCCCCCCTTTTGCTCAGCTGATCCCCAAACTTCTTCCATCACACTCCACCCCCACCCCTCCAATGAGACATGCACATTAGTTCCAAAATGGGAAGAGCTGTCGGGTCCTGTACTAACCACTCAGTACGCAATAGTGCTTTAACAGGTTTATTGGTAAAGTATGGCTTCTGGTCAGGTGAACACTTTTGCCAGAACTGACGGATTAAAGCATTGGGATAGATTGTAGGGTATGGGGTCCACCCCTCATACACAGGTCACAAACACCCACTAAGGCAATTACAGGTCATCAGAGAATATACGACCTAACTAGCAATATCTCTTAGGGTGTCTCCCAAGGCCACAGCTCCAGCTAGGGCCTGTGAACTCTATGGGGGCTGCTTAGGAATGATATCAGAGGCACCTTAACTATAACTCCCTTCACACATTCACACACTCCACACTCCTCCGGAATGTCAGGGAGGACTGGCTGCTTATGGGCTGCAGAAAAGCAATTAGCTAAGCGGGTATACAAAAGCGGGAGTTGGCAACAGTAACAAGAGGCATCTATTCACAGTCAATATACATGGGCACAAGCAAGATCCATTCAGCAGTCCAATTCTGAGTAGAGCGTGTTGTTTGCAGGATGTAGTCAGGGTGCTTGAGGGACCCTGTCAAGAATTTAATGCTGCCTTTAGCAGGCCTCTCTGTAAAGCTCATGTTTCTCTGCTGTGCATCCAGCCAAGGAAAGGGGTTGCTTTTGTCCATGTGCTTTTTATTTCCTTCTTCTTCTCCATCTCTCCTTTGCAGGGACCACTGGCTGCCGAGAGCATTGATGTGCTTAGGGTGAGTCAGGAAGGATCCTGTATCAATTTATGCTGTCATGTGGTGATAGGATGTGTGACCCAGGGGAGGGGCTGTGGCTCAGAGGTAGAAGGTCCCAGGTTGGCATGCAGAAAGTCCCAGGTTCAATCTCTGGCATCTCCAGTTAAAGGGTCAGGCAGTAGGTGATGTGAAGGACCATGGAGAGCCACTCCCAGCCTGAGTAGACAGTGCTGACTTTGATGAACTAAGGGTCTGATTCAGTATAAGGCAGCTGCATGTATTTGTGTGACCCTGAGAGTGGACAGCTGAAGAGGGGGTTTCCTTTCAAGAAGAGCTTTGGGCCCTGACCTGGATAGCCCAGGCAAGCAGAATCTTGTCAGATCTTGGAAGCTAAGCAGGGCCGACCCTAGCAAGTATTTGGAAGGGTGACCTCCAAAGAATATCAGAGGTGGGATGCAATGGCAGGCTAATCAAGCCACCTCTCTGAAAAACGTCCAAGCCCCCAGTAAAAAGGTAAAGGTAAAGGTTCCCTTGCTCGAAAGCCAGTCGAGTCCGACTCTAGGGTTGCGGTGCTCATCTCCGTTTCAAAGCCGAAGAGCCAGCGCTGTCCGAAGACATTTCCGTGGTCATGTGGCCGGCATGACTAAACGCCAAGGCGCACGGAACGCTGTTACCTTCCCACCGAAGTGGTATTTATCTACTTGCAATTTCTTGCTTTTGAACTGCTAGGTTGGCAGGAGCTGGAACTAGAGACGGGAGCTCACTCCGTCATGCGGCAACTCGGGTCTTGAACTGCTGAACTACTGACCTTCCACAGCCTGCAGTTCAGCGTCTTAACCACTTGAGCCACCGCAGCTCCTTAGCCCCCAGTAGGGCTCACCAAAAGTCAACCATGACTTCCAGGCAAGCACGCATGCACACTCATACGTGCACGCGCGCACACACACATATAAAAATATATTTAAAACAAGAAGAACTTTGGCAAGCTATCTGCCTGAGATGGTCTCTTTAGATGGAAACCTGGATTAAAGCTGTGATAGAACTATTGTCCAGGGTGCGTTATTTCAGATGGTATCAGAGATTGTCACAAAAATAATAGAGGAATGTGCTGATAACTTTTGATGTGCATATAGCGACAAACTTCAAATTAGAACTCGACTCCTTCTA
Organism: Gekko japonicus; assembly: GCF_001447785.1. Lineage (NCBI taxonomy): Eukaryota > Metazoa > Chordata > Lepidosauria > Squamata > Gekkonidae > Gekko > Gekko japonicus. The sequence continues at coordinate 2,472,257 of NW_015164182.1, forward strand.
CAGCCCATTGCAGCTGCACTGAATGGAATGCAGAGACATTGTCAATCATGAATCTCCAGCCCCAGTCTAAAAATACTCTGCCCCTACCAGATTCGCTTCTAACCAGAGCTGACTTGTTATTTGCATGTCATGTTGCAAACAGTCGGGGTTGGAAATGCAGCCTTCAGCATGCTTCAGATGTGGTGGCCAAACCATAAATGATCCTGGAAGGAGACTTGGGCATGGCACTATTTTCTTTATTCCTTTTGTTAAAATATTTAATACCCTGCCTTTCCCTTGTGGTTTAGAATGGCTTCCAATTCAAGATTAAAAACATAACAAATACAATGAAACCCCATTGACTCCCTTTTCCCAAGAAAAGGCGTGTAGCTGAATCTCCATCCAATGCCCTTGCATATAAATGGACTTTACAGTGCCTCCTAAGTATTTCTGAAAGCAGTGCTTCCCTCTCCTCTTCAGGGGGCCTGTTCCACAAGGTGGGAGCCAATACAGAATTACAGATCTTCCTCTTCTCACTCACCACAAGTTAACTGTTACATCCTAGTTTTTGACAAACCACAGTTTGCTGTTCTGTGCCCTACACACCAGGTTTGCAAACTATGAATCAACCATAGTTTTAATTCAAAGCAGATGCACAAGCCAGATTCGCTATTTCAGTCAGGATGGCAAATTAGGGTTTGACACAAGCCGCTGAATCAAAGAATTCTGACATGGCATGTGAAGAAGGGTCATACGAGCCTAGCCAAAGTTCCTTCCAGGTTAATTTTAGTGCCCAACCATTATCTGGCTCAAGCGGTTGATGGACTGTTCTTTTTCCTCTCTCATCCCAGAACATTTGCGGGGATTGCACTCACTTTCAAGCCATCCAGACTCCTGGTGTAGTCAAAGGGGAGAAGGGAGACCAGGGTATGCCAGGAGCCCCTGGCATAGACAACTGTGCACGGGTGAGTAGCCAATCAGCCTCTTCTTTTCTTAAGTTTCCCATAAAGGGTTTGAATAGATTGCAGGTAAAACTGGCACCTTGCAGTCATGAGACACAACAGTTGTGCTGCGACAGCTCTGTGTATCTTGATTTATGGTGTATGCACACACACACACAAAGCCCTCAGCAAACCAGCAATTTCTTCTTAATGTTTTGGGGAGACAAGTGAGAGAGTGCTCTGGCATTCATTATGATAAACCTTGAAATTCACCTCCCCCCCCCCCCAATTTAATCAAATTTCCTCCATATGCCCATGGGTTCCTGATAAGTGTTTGACTTTCAGGAAGAGTAGTAGTAGGCTGGGGGGAGACCCAGAATAAGCCTGCAGAAGGCAACTGAAGGTCATATTTCCCTACTGAATATTGGGGCCACAAGCTGCCTTTGGCCTTATGCAACCTTCGACCCTGGTAAGAGACCAGGACTGTGCCAGGGTGCCCATGTGACAGCTTTGGACATCATCTTTGCAAAGAGGCACATGTGGATTTAGTCCAGCACTTGTAGGTTCCCACTGGGCAGTCCATACATTCTGATCCTAACGTGTTTGTACATTTTAGCCACTGAATGTATTTTGGGTGCTATCCATGTGGGTCATGGGGTTAATATTGTATCCATTGTGTGGATACCTGTCAAGCCTGACCACTGGGATTGTGTGAAGGCAGGATCAGATGCAATGATCTCATCTTCTGTTATGTTTATGACCCCTCCCAATCTTTCCATACATTGGTTATCCCCCATTTTATCCTTGCAACAGCCCTATTAGGTAGGCTAGGCAAAGAGAAAGTGACTGGTCCAAGGTCATGTAGTGAGCTTCATAGCAGAGTGGGGCATTGAATCCAGAGCTCCTAGGCACCACATTACAGAGCAAACTAATTTTTCTCTCTTCCACCCTGGGAAGTTTCAGCAGCTATCCAGGCCTAGCTCAAAACATTATGCTAGTCCAGGATCTCCTTGGGACCCTTTACATGGCACAGTGAATGCTGGGATACAACTTACAGCATGGGCAACCATATTCCTTCCAAAATCCGTGCCCTGTCTTCCAGTGCAATATTACAAGGGATTCATTCTAAGGTGTGCCTGCCAGATTGCACCCTGCTTCCTTGGTGCCTCTGAAGATATTTCAGTTCCCAGGTCCTGTATAGGTTGTTTCTGTGGATCAGCTGTCTGGCATTTACCAGCTAGTTTGGGCAAAATGCTGAGCTTTATTGGTAGATTGTGCAGCAAATTTTGTTTTAGGAACTGAATTCTCTATATCTCTTTTTCCCCCCAGTGCTTTGCCCAGTTCCCCAGAGCAGAAGAAGCTCGAGTGAGTAAAATTCTTGGCTGTATCAACAGGGGAAGGTGGAAGTATTACTTCTTTTGTCTATGTCAGTGTGGCGGAACGGGTCTGCATCAGCTGACGGGCCCCACTCTGCCCCACCCCTCCTTTGCCTGCCCTGGCACCTGAGGAGGCAGTTTTTCTCCACTGCCTCTGGGTACTGCTACCACCACTGTCCCTGTCTTGGGCTCTGATTAAATGGGACAGCCTCCTAATCTCCCTCTGGTGTCAGTAGGAATCTGTCTCATGGCTTCCTGGGAATCTTTGGGGCTCCCTGGAGAGTTGTCAACTGGATGTTTTGCCCATTTTTGCCACCTCATGGATTCCCTAACCCACTCCTAGTGTGTCCAAGTGGCTGGGGGTGGGGGGAGCTATGTGGTACAGAGGGAGTTCTCGCCATGAACAGTTAAAGGATTTATTCAAAGCTCTTAACTATTTGCAGGCATATTAAACGTGAACGGAAGAAACAAAATAAAGGTGACAAAAGCACTCCATCTCTCTCCCTTCTCGAAGCTCGTGTCCTATCTAGATGGCATGGAGGGCAGGCACATTACTTCATTACTTTGGAGAAATTTAGATAAGCATATCTCCCAAAATAGCCTCTGTCTCCTGCAGACTCCAACCAACTGTCTGACTGGCTTCTGACTTCTCACTGACTGAATGGCTTCCCATCCCAAAACTCCACAATATAAAACAGCCGTTCCCACCCAGGAACTGGCTCTCCCTCCTGCAGCATTCTGCGGCAGATCTCCTCACAACCTTGATGGACTTCCAGTCCTCTCTAGGGAGCTGCCCTCAGACTACTGGTTGGAGATGGGGGCGGGGGTGAATAAGAAGGAGACTAGACCAAGGCCTGTCTCAAGTTTGGTGGTCTCCTCCCAGCCCACACCAACTTAAACACATACACAAAATGGTGTTTCACCACAGTCAGCATCTCCCCAACAGGACCAGGCCCCCATATATTTGAGACACTTCACAAACTATGCAGTATTGTCCTTCATTCTTCTTTGAATTCAGCAAGAACTTTGTGTGTGTGTATGTGCATGCGTGTGTGTGTGTGTTTTTAATCATGCTTTGAGTTAGGAGGGTATCTTGTACCTATGACGGAGACACTAAAGTCTCCCAAACTGGGCCTCGGGTGGGTGGAAGAGTTGCCAGAAGGCAAGGATGGCTGGTTTGTGAATGGAATATCAGTAGTGGAAAGTGCCATCAAGTCACAACCAACTTACGGTGACCCTGTAGGGTTTTGAAGGCAAGAGGTGAACAGAGGTGGTTTGCCACTGCCTCCTCTGCACAGCAATCCTAAACTTCCTTGGTGGTCTCCCATCCAAGTAATAACTGAGGCTGACCCTACTTAACTTCCAAAATATAATGAGACTGGGCTAATCTGGGCCATCCAGGTCAGGACAAATGGAATATTACAAGAGACAAAAAATAATGCAATGCAGAAAAATAACCACTGATCCCCTACTGCACATGAAGAACCAAAGTGTGATTATATAAAGAAGTGTATTCCAAAAGAGTATAGATCAGAGGTGGGCAAATTATGTTCCCCAGGGCCCAGGGCATTGTCCACAGGAGCGTTCGTCCAGTTGCAAGCTGCTTAACACTGTTAGGAGCATCAGACACCTGCACCCCAGCAGCATCCAGAGGACCAGTGGTACTAAGAAATCTTTAAACAGGTTGAAGGCTGTGTGCCATTTTAGATAGCAACAGGTGGGGAAAGGACCATCAGGTTTCCGACTGCTTGTGAGGCCTTTGAGTTGGCTGCAGGCTCTTTCTGATTTCAGAGCTTGGAAACTGAATATAGTTGAAAAATTTGCAACCCCCCAGTATATACTAGGAATGGGCATGGACCGGCTCATGAACTAAAGTTTATGCTTATGATTAATTTTGGCCAGTTTGTGGTTCACAAAGTGAAGTTTGTGGCAGGGCAACTGGCACAAACTTTCCACAAACTTTCAAGCAGTTCATGGAGATTTGTGTGGGTTCCTGAATTAATACATTTCCAGACAAACTGTCTCCCCTCTAACAAAATGCTTGCCAAACTTTAAAGCAATGGGGGAGTAGAATTCTCCAGCGTTGTCAGTTTCAAACTAGTCTTGTCAGTTTTAAGATGATTTTTTTTTCTTTGCCCGCTCCCATCCGATTTTCTTGCACAGAGCTTGGACTCTTGCTTAGATTTGCTGTGACTGTGCTTTGAGATTAGTCCTTTTAAGCTTGCAATGCCAGTGGCACTGGGTTCTTCTGAGCATTCTGTACACTGAACTGGTTGTGCTGGCCTTGAAAAAAGGCCCCCTTTAGTTTGTACTGCAGGCATTCTCTGGTTTGATATTAGTCCTCTTTTACTTGCATTGCCACAGTGGCATTGGGTTCTGCTGGGCATTCTGTACATTGAACTGGTTGTGCTGGGCTTGCAACCCCTCTCCCCCCTTCCTTGGATTATGATTCTGTATTTCACATTAGTCCTGTTGAACTGGCATTGCCACAATGGTACTGGGGTCTGCTAAGCACTCTTTCATTGCACTGGTACTGCTGGGCACTCTATATATTGCACTGGTTCTGCTGGGGTTGCAATCCCCCAGGCTTGGAGTGTGAACCTGTGCTAGGCATCATTTCTGTTGGGCTAGCATTGCCACAGTGGCACTGGATTCTGCTGGACACTCTTTGTATTGGTACTGCTGGGCACTCTGTGTATTGCACTGGTTCTGCTGGGCTTGCAACAATGCCCCACCAACACCTTCAGTTTCTACTGTAGAGGTTCTCTGGCTTGACTTTAGTCCTGTAGGGTTTGCACTGCCACCATGGCACTGGTTCTACTGGGCACATTGTGCTGGTTCTGCTGGGTTTAAATGCCCCCCACCTTCAGTTTCTACTGCAGAGATTCTCAGGAACGGAGATTCTGTTCTGCTGGGCTTCCATTGCCCTTGCTTTTTTTTTTTTTTTTGCTTTTTCCCCTCCTTGGAAACAATGGAGGATGGGGTCACCTCCTTTAGGGGGCCATAACTCAGACTTCATAAATCCAATCCTCACCAAACTTGGAGAGCAGGTAGAATCAGCCAAAGATCGCCTGTGAGTTTGGTGCCTCTGGCATGCCAGGGGGCCATTCTACTGCATTACAAACTAAACTGGTTCGATTAGCCTCTACAATTTTGTAAGGGTTTGTGGTTCACAAACCAGGCATGCCATGAACCAAACTGCATTTTCCTTGTTTGTGCCCATACCTAGTATATACCAATCACTCAGTATGGAAAAATACAAGAAATGTCCTAGAGATCAATGTATAGAATTCCATTAAGTACATGGGAGCGTATTTGGGAATCCTATAAAACATATAGTTAAAAAATCAAAATACACTTAGAATGTGTACAAATACAGAATTCTGTCAGCATCAGTCCTATGCAGTTCACAATTGTCATGACAGATACAACTGATCAAATCTGTTGTTTGTTTTGTGGAACAAAGACTCAGTATCCTAAGCAGTGGGTGCAGAGTTGCACTACAGGAAAGCAAATTCCCTGCCTGCCCCAACCACTGCAGTCTTCTTTCCCTCCTCCTAAATTGTGCTGAACCGTGTGGGGTGGTGGTGGGGAATTGAAGTCTATAGAAGGAATGGGGAAATCAACAAATATCTGCCTCCTCTCCTTCAAAGACAGATAATCCAGTTCCATTGGAGGCACTGCTGTTTCACTGGCAAAATATCATGATGGGATCCAAGCCATAAAATTTCAGTCTAGTTCCAACAGAAGGCTGGCCCAATCACCTGTTTTAGCTCTTTCTAAGTCATGGAATGACTTTGGTGATGCCCAGCATATAATTTTGTTGCAGGGTCATTAGCTCTCTATTTAATGAGATTCCTGTCTGTCTGGAGCTTGCCGTTGACTTGAAAGAGGCCCCCATAGGCACTCGTGGGGTTGGGGTTGTATGAAGATCCAAGAGCATTGGACAGAAGTAGCTAGAATTAGTACAGCTCTCCTCATCCTCGATGCTTCGGTTTGCAATAATTTTATTGTTAGAGATCCAGTGTCAAGAAACGGTTGCTTGTTTAATCAAAGCTGTGATGATTGAATTAGCTTGCAGATGGAAAGCTGTCAGAGGCCAATAGATAGTGTTCTGTGCATGGAACTAGCCTTTGGGCACCACTGAAATTCTGACACAAGTTGGTGGATGCAACCGCAAAATGGCTGCCATGGGAGCAACCATTAACCCTTATCCCACCTGGAGGGAATGAGGTTAGTTCAGTGCTTCTGGTCTTCTCTTCTAGGGAGAGAGTGAAAATGACCAAGATTGTGCTGGAGCACCTGGCATTCCTGGGATTCCTGGCATACGTGGCGAAAGAGGGGAACAGGTAATACTACCTGAGGACGTTGGACAGCAATGATGCTCCTGCACTTCCTTCAGTTAGAAATTATCTCCTTTTCTCTTGCCTTTTTCTTCTGCACAGGGCCCTCCTGGTTTGAGAGGCCTTCCTGGACCACCTGTGAGTACATCCCTTTGGCTTCTGTTTTTGTGTTTTCCCTCAGGCCTTTGTCCCTGGCAGCATCCTTTTGTGTCCTGCAACTTGAAACCCATCTAAGTGAGGAAGAGAAGAGCCACTGAGAGCTAACATTCCCTCCTTATGCCTCCCACTCAAGCTTGCCAGTGAAAACTCTGGACGTTCTGGTCCCTTAATTAATGCGCCTTAAAACCAAAAGACATCTGATTCCATCAGAGAGAGGGAAGGGATGGGCCAAACTTTGTTCTTTAGACAGCCATTCTCTTGGAAACACAATGATGAATAATTTGGAAAGGTGAACTGGTCTGAGCTGAGAAGAAAAGGAAATCCTGCCTGAGGAGTGGAGGAACCACGCCCCCTTTGAGCTTCACCTCATCTTCACCTACCTTCCCTAAACTATCCAATGTGATTGCCAAGGTATGACTTCACTGTTTCTTCCCTTAGGGGCCCCCAGGTTTTCCTGGAACACCTGGTGCACCTGGATTACCTGTAAGAACCCAGTACGGCACGTGCTATATGCAGTCCTTTGTTGCTGCCGCTTGTTTGGCTTCTCATCCTGCCTCCTCCCTCCTTCTCCAGGCTCTCTAATAGCACAGCTAGCCCCACCTTTCCAGACACAATTGGCCACCCAATGAAGAATCCTCCTTGGCTGCCACACTGACACTGGATGACTCTCCTATTACATCCCATGCTGATGGGTGGCCTGATGAAGATCCATCCCCTGTAGAGGTGGATCGTCTTAAGCTAGAACATTCCCCAGCCCCACTGTGGGAATTATCTGTTGTTCAATGGTGATATGCTCCAGAGGGACAAGCAACTTAATCTGGAGCATTCTATGCCCCTTTGCTTGTACAAACATACTGTAGACAAGAATCTGCCCCCGTACTGATGTCAAGCAGTTCTCAGAGTACCCTTTCTCTTCCAAGTGCTGAGATGCTTGAATAGGTCTAGTCAGTCAATGATTCTGCCCAGTATGTTCATTCCACAAACCAAATTTTCCCAGTGTTCAGTTTCTTCAAGCAACAATTGGCCAAGGAGGCTGTCATAAGCAGAAACCCTTTCAAGGAACTGGTTCTTTTTGATCATCAGTACATGGTGGATGTCCACTGGTCAATAGTTGGCTTAACTACATCTTCCCTAAACTGATGAGCTGCCATGTCTGTTAATTATGCTTCTCTTTCATGATGTAATTCCTCCACCCTCCCTCAGCCACCACCACTGCCGTTAATTCTTTAAACTCATCCCCTGGCGCCTCATACCCACTAATGACACTATAACTCCCACAGTCTGTGTGATTAATCGCTATGCGATGGCCCCGTACCAGCATCAACTGTGTGTCCAGTGTAAAAGCCATCATTGCCCACCACCATGTAACCCAAACTAACCTTACATTGTCAAGGAGAGCCTCTTCCCCTTCCCATGGGTCATGTGACAATTAACATAGGGTGTTGTTCTCTTATTCTATGCTGGATAGCTCTACACAAAACCCAGACGAGGGTTAGTTGTGACTTGGTACAAAATAACTCCTGGAGTGACTCCCATTGACTGGAGCAAATGACTTGTCAGTGCAGCCTCCGACACACATGTGAACGGCGAGCCATATTTCATCCTGTGGGCTGATTGATCTGGTAATGAGCCACTTCCTAGCGGCAATGGCAAAATGACTTGGGATCTGAGTTTTGAAGAGAACTGGGATGTGTTTTGAAATGCACTTGAGAGAGTGAAACCCAATGAGTCTTTCTTGAGACCATTAAGGGAAGAGGGTGGATTCTGTTTAAAGCTTATCTTTCATTTGTTAGTAGTTGGCTTATCCTTCACTTGTCAATAGACTACAGAGGTGGACTGTGAGGAAAAAGCAGCCCTGGAAAAGGGCTCCAGCTCCCAAAGGAAGGAGGAACAGGCTGCCTGCCTGCTCTGGCCCGGCCCAGCCCCACCTACCCAAAGAAGGGAGGCAGAGGAAGCCTGCCTGCCGCAGTGGACCATGAGTGGGCCTACTCCCTCCATACACCTGGGCCGGGCCAGCCCAATGATATCTCCTCTGTGTTGCCACATGAGGCCCAACCCTGCTGCTTGGGGAGCCCATTGGCCATAAGGCAAGTCTGCTTCTGGTGGACTAGCGGGGAAATAACAACAGCCGAGTCTAGGTTTGCGGGATAGAAGAGTCCACAATCCACCCCATTTGGAAAGAAGGGGTATCCATGTTCTGTCTTTTGGATTGCCTGATAGGATATGGAAGGATGATGGGTATCTGAAGGCAGAATTTGTTTTTGGAAATGCAAAGCAGAAAACCTATTTCTCCCTAATTTGGGGTGAAGATACAGCCCATCCATCAAAGGCATCTGCTAGGTGGAAAATGAAAGATCTACTGCCAAAAGAAGCCAAAGATTATCTGTATTCTAATGGTGTCATTTAAAAATGAAACCCCATTATATGCTGTGAGCATGGCTATTAATACTAAGTGGTTCAGGGAAGCAGAGAAGTCTCATTCAAAGTCTCAACAAAGCAGGACATGGGATGCAAAAGTGAGCAGAACCCCAGAGACCCACTTTGCAATGATCCCATCCCACCATCTTCTTGACCTATTTGCAAAATGCCTCAGCATGTTCAGTCAAGGGAACCACTCTGGGAACAGACACCCAGAGTCTGGGGAAATGTATCCATGCAAGGGGAAAAAGGGGGGAGATCAGTTACTAGAATGACTAGAACATCTTTAGTAGAATTCACATCCCTTGAGAACAGAACTATTTCACTGGTAAAACGTATTCCCTGGAAGAAGATCCTTTTTGTTCTAAACACATCAAGGTTTTCTAACGAGTCTAGGCCTGCATCGTTCAAGAAAAAAATCCTCTTTGTCTTGTGGCCAAATATTGGCAACAAGTTTCAGTGATCGTTTAGACAGTGTTTTGGGACTGCGAAAACAAATGAGCTCATTTTCCCGTTCCCACAATCCAGTTCTTGGTGGCTTGGAGTGTGCGCCTCATTGTTTGAGTTTCATGCTTCATGTGCAGTGATGCTTGCCTGCAATTCATGGCGGAGGGAGCTGGGTAAGGAAGCTTGAAAGAAACAAGCTTTGATTGTATAGCACAGGGTGGATGAGGCACAGTGGAAGATGTTACCTGAGTAATGCAGATACTCCAGGTTATCTGCAGCATATAGGGAAGGACAAATTTTTCTTACCGTTTACAGATATACAACTTCTTTGGCACAATACAGTCATAGCTAATAGTGCAGTCCTATGAAGATGCTTTCAAGTGGGTAGCCACATTGGTCTGCAGTAGAAGAGCAAGAGTCAAGTCCATTAACATCTTAAAGATGAACAAGATTTTCCGAAGTATAAGCTTTCGAGAGTCAAAGCTCCCTTCACCAAATATCTGATTAAGGGAACTTGGGCTAATTCTAATAGCTTAGTTAATGTTTAATGATTTTCTGCTTTTTCTCACATTTTAGGGTACTACTGGACTTGAATCTTGTTATTCTATGAGGAGTTATTTGTGTCTTTTGAAATTAGAGTAGAGGAACTCTGCATGGGGTTGCACTGTTAGCCACATTCAAATGAATTACTTTGTTAGGATGGATGGTTGGGTCCCATCGTCTCAATTCAGTGTGATATGCTCCCAGAGGAGAATGCATAGAAATCACAGCCTCTGTCACATTCCATCATATTTCATCTGGACTTAGTTACCGCTAATTTGGGACTGGATTGCACCCATTGTATTTCCTTCCTGAAGCCATTGGCTGATGCCATTGGGTGCTATCATGGTTGGAGACTGGTCTTGGTTGAACCACAGTTCTGATTTGTTTTAGGTTCTTGCATGACTAGTACAAAACCCAAGAGCAAGTGAATAAGCTGGTTCTGTGAGCTTCTCTAGAACCTCCAAGCCGCAGTTAAAATAGTGACTGATCAGCTTCACCTTCTCATTCACTGAAGTGAATCCATTTGGGCACATAACAAACCAAAGATGCTTGTAGGTGTATTGCTTCATGCCACAGACAAGAGTTCTCCAAAATGCCTTCTCTAGTGTGCAGGAAAAAAGCCAATCAGGGATGGTTTTTCTACCATTTCTAGAAGAACTTTTTGTGGGTGGGGTTTTAGGAGGTACACAGTTGCTTCCTTCCTTTGCAAGATTTCAAGGTTGGACTTGAGTGAGAACACGGCATCATACATACACCACACAAGTTGTGATGCAAAGCTCTTTTTGACTGAGCTTCCCGTTCTGGTGTGGCAAGAAATATTGGTGTAAATACAGGCCTACATCCTGGTGAAACGGATACCTGTTCAGAAATATCTTGGGTGGATATTACTAGTCTTACAGTTTGCAAATGCTTAAAAGGAAGGATAGGAAAATTTTATTGGTGTCACTAGCTGATCAAAGAGGTAATGTGTCAAAACCACTCAGCTTCTGAGCCTGTATCCAGTTTTCTATTCATCCCCTTCCTGTTACACAGCCTCGGTCTCCCTACCCTCTCAGGTGAAATCAAATAAAAAGTCATGGGAAATGTGAATATCCGCTTTATGTTCTTTTTTTCCAAAGGGTATCCAGGGTGAACGTGGACCATCTGGGTTCCCTGGCTCCAAAGGAGAATCGGTAAGTGATGGGCCTAAATGCAGTGCTCAAGAGTCATCACAGCACGTTCATGGGTTTGGTGATTTTAGGTGGCATTGAACCAGAAGAAGCAAATGGGCATGTGGAGGAAGTCCAATGTCTGGTCCTCTTAGTGCAATCATAAGTCTGAGCCTCATAAAACCAATAATTCCAAATCATTCAGGCAGGCCACTGGGCCATGCAAAGAGTACTATGATCCTTGAAGCAGGACATCTCAGGTCAAAAGTAGATGATACTGCTTTTAGCATCTTGGATCTGGGATCTCCCAACCTGACTTGCTTTTCTCATAGTCGAACAGCAGCTGTGGGGAACTAAGTTCCCACGCACCAAGGATCGGAACCACTGTGTAGGGGAACAAGGGGAATTAGGCCTTCCCCCATGGTCTTTTTCTGACCCAAAACCACCCCATTAAAAATGTATATAATGTCTTTGGGCTGCACTTTCCTCATAAATTATATATATATA
>NW_015164182.1:2484173-2494310 GCF_001447785.1 Gekko japonicus
TATATATATATATATATATAAACTCACAACCCTCTGCCTAAGGCAACTACCCACTCTGCCTCATGGTAGCACCAGCCAAGCATACAAAGGAAGACGTGGATCATCTAGATCAGGAGGAGTCCCCTTTCTCTCACCCCTTATATGCCTGGTCATGACCTTTCATTCTACTGTAAACATTTGCTGGTTTCAGGCTTATGAAAGTTGAAGCCAATTAGAATCCTTGCTTTAGCCATTCAACTCCTCACTAATCTGTGGCCAACCAAGGAGCCTATATCTACAGTCCACACCTACCTAACTGTATGCTGTGCAACAGGTATGGGACTTTGAGTTGAGATTTTATGACATCCACCCAGCCTCAGCAACCAAAGAGGACCAAGAATGGATGGAGAAAATTAGCATTTAGTTGTTGTAGATTTTCTGGGCTGTATGGCCATGGTCTTGGCATTGTAGTACCTGATGTTTCCCAGCAGCTGTGACTGGCATCCTCAGAGGTATAACACAAAAAGATGTCAATCTTTCTGTGTTATACCTCTGAGAAGGCCAGTCATAGCAGCTGGTGAAACGTCAGGTACCACAATGCCAAGACCATGGCCATACAGCCCAGAAAACCAACACCAACTAATGAACTCCAGCCATGAAAGCCTTCGACAACCTTGTTCAGTTGCAGTTCTGAGAAGGCAGGAAGCAAGGAAGCATGTGCTGATTGCCAGTGTCTTTTCCCGCAGGGTCCCCCAGGACAGCCCGGATACCCTGGTGCCATGGGTCCCCCTGGGCTACCTGTGAGTATGTTGTACAGGGGGAAAGGGATGTCATGGCAAATGAAGTAGGTGCTTTCCTGGCGGTAGAGGTGGAGGGGATGAGTGAGGATTGTCTGACTTGATTGCCCCAAAAAATGGCCACCCACTGGGTAGTTGAATTCCAGGAGTTTTTAAATAGGTCTCACAGGAACAAGCATATCTAAAGCTTGGGCCATAAGTCCCTAACTGTGAAAGCCACCCCCCACCCCCCAGTGTTTTCTGCCATTGACTGTCCTATCTAGTATTACTTGATTAAACATTGTTTTCTTTGTATGTACTTACTAACTAGGGTGCTAAAGGGGAAAGAGGTTACCCTGGTCCAGCAGGTGAAAAGGGAGAATCGGTAAGCAGCAAAACTCATATGTAAGGGGGGAAAGAATTATTGGGATGGAAAGCCATTGAAGGTTGAAAACTGGTATAATTTTAATTTATTGTCATGGGTAAATTCTTCAACCCCTTTCTCAGGTTCACTTAAAATTCTTACAGTCAGTTAAAATACATACATAATCATAAAAGCCAAATCATACTGTGAATCTCACCACCACCACCACCACCACTGCTTAGCTTTAGCAACAGTGTGAGGTCTCATTTCTTTTCTCTTTTTTTCTCCAGGGTCCTCCTGGTTTGGATGGTCCCATAGGTCCAATTGGGCCAGCGGTAAGTTTGCAGCTGAGTTGTGTGATGTTTAAGTAGCCAACTCTGTCATCTGCAGTTGGCTTGGTGTGTTGTAGACAAATTGTCCAGTTAGAAGCTGTTTGAGGAAAAAATGTTCTCTGACCATATTTGGGTCTCTGTATTTGCATGCATGTGACTTTTCATTTCATGCTCTGTGTATGGCCTGGTTCTCCCAGAGGTGGTAAGCCTGTTTCTGATCACCAGGCACAATTGAATGGAGGTTGCTTCCACATGGACCATTTTCTCCACATTGACTTCTTAACTAGAGCGTTGGTTTCAGGGAGCATCAGCACGATAGCCCTGTTTACAAATTATTTACTATGATCTTTAGTGAAAAAGTGTAGTCCAAGGATGTTAACACGCTGTCTAGATGGAGAGGTGTACATTTTCAAAGGTCCCATTCACATTGGTGCCATTTTTCCCTGATGAGCCTCCAGAGGGCTTTTTGAGGACTTAAAAAAAACCTGTAATTGCAATAATGCTATAAGAATTGCTGATTTAAAAAAAAAACTCCCTCAAAGAGCCCTCTGGTAATGTGGTGGGGGGGGAATGCAAGGAAAATGGCAGCTGCATGGGAAAATGTACAGAAAACTCCATTGTCACTGCAACCCGTCTTTGCATTTATAGCAGTGACAAAATGCAGAACAGAGAATCCTTGCTGTGTGGAAGCATCCAAGCAGTGCCATCCTAAGCAGAGTCACACCTTTCTAAACCCACTGAAATGAGTGGACTTAGAACGCTTGCTAGGATGGTACTGAAAGTCTACAAGGCATCCTCTCTTCTTCAACCTAGGCTGTGTTCAGGGGGGGGGGGAGAAGAGCCTTTGATCCATGAGAGGCTGATGTACAGCCCTGGCACAGGCTTGGGGACCACCTCTGTGAAAGCAAGTCCTGCCATAGGTTAGCTACAGCTGTCGTCATTTTCCTGTCACCTTTAATCTCTCCTGGCATCAGGGTCCAAGAGGAGAACGAGGACTACCAGGCAGCACAGGAGAAAAAGGCGATCAGGTGAGTTGTCGTTTATGAGGGATTGTTTGACCGTTTGAACACGTGCCCCACAAGCCCACAACCCAAGCCCAGCATCTGGGAGAGGCCCATGCTCTTCCCCGGGTATGGCTTTTGTCTCTGATCTGCTGAGCTGAGGAGACTACAAAAGAACAATGGTGGAAAGCTGGGAGCAATGCAGAAATCCCTTGGCCCTAAGGTCAGCAAACTCCAGACATAGGGATGCCAGCCTCCAGGTGGGACCTGGGGATCTCCCAGAATTAGAGCTCATCTCCAGACTACAGAGACCAGTTTCCCTGGAAGAAATGGATGCTTTGGAGGGTGGAACCTGTGGCATTGTACTCCACTGAGGTCCCTGCCCTCCCTAGGCTCCACCACCAAAACTACAGAAGTTTCCCAACCTAGAGCTGGCAACCCTACACACCCCACCCCCACACGATGGCTAGGGGGAACCTGATGACCCGACTCCAAAAGGGGCCTGGAGATCACCCATTTCCAGACAACAGAGTCATTTCCCCTGGAGAAAATGGCTGCTTTGGAGGACAGATTCTATGGCTTTATACCTCACAGAGGCCCCTCCCCTCCCCAAACCGCACCCTCCCATGGCTCCACCCCCAATCTCCAGGAATTTCCCAGACTGGAGCTGGTAATTTGGGCCCGTCCTGTTCCTGTCTAAATGAACTTCAAGTTTCCTGGCACCCCTGCTGTACATCAGCCACCCATGTTCCTCTCCAATATGTGTGCTTTGAGAACCCAGAAGACCCATCCTTGTCAGAGGCTGTGTGCTGTCTCTCCGCGCGATTTACTGCACTGACTTTGTCCTCTTCCAGTTAGCCTTGGATGGGGACAGGTAATTCTGCCACAAGTCTGCATCAGGTTTGACGGGATCAAACAAGACATTCTGACTGGTGCAGAGAGTGACCCAGAAGGATTGTTTGTGTGGGGACTTTTTCTGGGTCTGTCTCCTGCAGATACCATGGGGATGGAAGCTTATTAAGGCCCATGATTTTCAGTTAAAGTGACGATCTGTATTTATTTCCAGGGATTTCAAGGCCAGCCTGGTTTCCCAGGGGCGCCTGTAAGTATTACACATCCTAAGGAAGTTTCGGACTTATGGCAGAGCTGTGTGTCTGCAGTCTCAGCGTAGAAAGACAGGAGACGAGCACATCTACCCCCATACCACTAGGGCAGGGGAGGAATTTCGGAGCTGGTGCTGAGCAATCAGGACCTGCAGATTAGGAGGGAAGGGGTTATTAACTCTCTTTTCGAAAGAACATTGAAGTATAAGAAAAATCAACAATGCAATTGCTTGTTTGTTTTGTTATAGAGGGATTTTACTATGCCGGGAGGTATAAGGAAAAGATCAAATGTTTGGAGAATGAAGTGGCAGGGAGAGGTGATTCAAGTTTGGAATAGTGTGCAAAAAATGAAGGGAGGGCTTGTTTCTTTACCCTTCCTTGTATTACAGGGATTGAAAGGGTATACCTGACAACAGACCTGTGGTGCAGTTCTCCATAAAGCAGAACTCTGCTCCTTTTAGAAGCTTTCAGGCTGAAGTCAAGAGTTCTGTGTTGTATGTGCAGAGAAAGCTCCACCTGTGCTACTGGAGTTCAGCTTAGCAACAATTTCAGCTTTCAGGTTTTAATAAAACAAACTTAAAAAGCAAGTTTCTAGTCCTGATAACTGCAAAAGTATTCTTGGATGTACAGAGAAACTTCCTGTTGAGATTGCAAAAAACAACAACATTTGAATGCCCAAGGGGGAGGGCTCCAAAGCCCCCTGCCTAAGCAGAAGGGGAATAAATTATGCAAACTTATTCAGTTTGCAGGATTTATACAGGCCATGGGATTCAGCTTTTCTTGGTGCAGAATTTTGATGTAGGCAGTTTCTTTCTAGTGTAGGGCGCTTACAACCTAGGATAGAGGGAACCAGGAAAGTGGCAGTTTTGCTCACAAATAGAGTTCATACATGCTGTTTTTATTTATAAAAATACTATATAGTCCAGCAAATTACAATTAACAGTCACTGAATACCCATTTTGAACAACTATATTTAGATTCTTTTAGTCACATATCCAGTACTGTATACAATGCAGAAGAAAGGATTTATACATTCTGTAGCCAAAATGTCTCTATTTTAACCACATAAAATAATCCATTTCTTGTGCTTTTTGCTTTGTTAGGGACCTCCAGGGTTCCCAGGAAAAGCAGGATTACCTGGACCTCCTGGGCCTCCCGCAGAAAAGGTGAGTAGAGCACTAGAGACCATACAGAAAATGGGAAGCTATAAACTTTTGAGCATATCAGATTTCTTGGCTTTTGTTGCTAATAGGGAATCAGGAAGAAGACAGTACCACGTTTTGCTCTGCCACAGACTTCCCATGTGGCCCTGGGCAAGTCACATAGTCTTCCTAACCAGATTTTACTCCACTCTGTAGCTATTTTTTATTGAGGAAGCAAATGAGCTGACACTATATAAAGTACTGAGACTGACACAGTCTCTGTCGGAACACAACACCCCTCCCCCCGTGGTCCGGACAGTCCCCTAGCAGACATAGACTTTGAGATAGTCAGGTTTGCACCATGCTCTTGAGGAACGGCACACCTCCGGGCTGTGTGTCTATGCTTCTGGAGTCAGGCTTGCAGGACCCTGAGGTGTGGCTGGGACTTCGAGCTCGGCGGGCGTGCCGCTAGGGTCCAGTGTGGGGACCAGTGCGGAGTTGTCACCATCTGCCGTTGGGGCACTTGGGGGAGCCAGCGGTTGAGCGGGGCCTTCCGGTTCCTCTGGGCTGGCTTCCTCGACTTCACTGTCTTCGGGTGCCTTGGGATTGGGGTTTGTGAGCCGGCAGCGCAACTGGTCAATATGCCTCTTGAGCAACTGCCCGTCTTCACAGGATACCTCGTAGGAGCATGGTCCCGTGACCCGGACTATTTTGGTGGAAATCCAAGCAGGGCCCCGGGCGTAATTTCTGGCGTACACCGGGTCCCCTGGGAAGAAGCCTCTGGTGGCCACTTGGTCCTGGTTAGTCGTGTTGTGTTCTGGAGCCTGGTCTCGGTGGAGGCGGTCTAACCTGGTGGTGAGGCACCAGCCCATGAGGAGCTCTGCTGGACAACAACCTGTGGTGGTATGGGGGGGGGGGTCATACGCTGACTGAATAAGAAAACCGCCAGCTTGTGCTCCCAGTCCCTGTGATCCATGCCGCGGAGCGCGTCCTTAGTTGTCCTGACCATGCGTTCCACCTGGCCATTTGTGGCTGGATGGAGCGCGGCTGAGTGTACATGCCTGATGCCATAGTATTGTGTGAATTCCAGGAATTTGGTGGACGTGAATGTTATGCCATTGTCGGTAACCAATGTGTCTGGTAACCCGTGTGTGCTAAAAATCCGCCACATCATGCGGATGGCGGATCTGGACGATGTGGAGGCTATGGGCACTACCTCCAGCCACTTTATGTATGCATTGACCAATATAAAAAAGATTTGTCCCCGAAAGGGCCCCACGAAATCCAGGTGAAGTCGGGCCCAGGGTTTGTGTGATGATTCCCAGGGCCGGACTTGTGCCTTTGGTGGCTCCAGTCACAACTCCTGGCATTTCTGGCACCTCTTTACTTGGTCCTCAATCTCGTTGTCGAGGCCTAGCCACCACACATAGCTCCGGGCCAGTGCCTTCATGCGCACTATCCCGGGGTGGGTCTCATGTAGCGCCTCAATCACCCGTTTGCGCAGGGGCGTGGGCACCACTACCCGGCCACCCCCTTTGTGAGACGACATTTCTTCCTTCTTAGAGATGAATGCCGTTAAATCGGGTCCCACCGAGCCGGTAGGCCACCCCCTCCTCACCCAGTCCAAGACCCGGGACAAGATGTGGTCCGGGGTGGTGTGCTGGGAGACTTCAAGACCTGGACCGGACAGTTGGGCAGGTCCTCTATCAGAGCGATGTGGTGTGCCAGGGCAGGGTTGGGGTCGCATGAGGGCAGGAGCAGGCGGCTGAGGGTGTCGGCATGGCCCATTGCCTTGCCAGGCCGGTGCTGGAGTGCATACTGGTAGGCCACAAGGAAAATTGACCAATGCAGGACCTGGGGAGAGAGCATCTGGGGGGTTTAGCGATCCGGGCCCAGCAACCCCAGCAACAGTTTGTGGTCAGTGAGGCTCATAAAAGGCCTCTCAAACAAGTAGTTGTGAAACTTTTTAACCCCTGCCATGATCGCCAGAGCTTCTTTATCTATTTGCGCATAGTTGCGCTCTGCTGGTGACAGCGTGCGGGAGTAGTATGCTATCGGCACTTCCCTGCCGTCCGCCAGTGTGTGTCCCAGTACTGCCTCCACCCCGTACAGGGAAGCATGGCACGCTAGTACCACTGGCAGCGCCACGTCAAAGTGTGTGAGGACTGCATTAGACACTAAAAGGTCCTTTACTGCCTTGAAAGTGGTGGTGTGTTTGGCACCCCAGGACCACGGGTTCTGCAACTGCGGCTTTGTGAGGCAAGAAGGCATGATAAAAATTCAATAGTCCTAAGAACGCCTGCAGTTCCAATTTGGAGGACTGGATGGGCACCTCTGTGATAGCACGGACCTTCTCAGGTGTAGGATGGATGCCCTGAGCGTCTACGGCAAACCCCAGGAACTCTACCCGTGGCACTCCTAATAGACATTCCCGCTTGACTTTCAACCCTGCTTTACTGAAATGCCTAAGCACAGTCCTGAGCCGCTCAGCGAAGGAGTCCGAATCCGGTGCGGCAATCAACACATTGTCAAAAAAATAGTTGGATTCTTGGGATTCCTGTAAGGAGGCAGTCCATTCGATTCTGGAAGATCCCCAGAGTCACACTAACCCCAAGTTGTAACCATTTCACCTTAAAAGCCCCCTGTGCGTGACTATGGTCTGGGCTTCGGCAGTGGCATCATCCACAGGGAGCTGCTGGTATGCCTGGGCCAGGTCCAGTTTTCCAAAAACTCGGGCCCCCGCCAATGAAGCCAGTACCTCGCTGACCACCAGTACCGGATATGCATGGTCATGTAATGCCTTGTTGAGAGTGCATTTGTAATCCACGCAGATGCGGACGTCCCCATTTTGTTTAACTGGGGTTACTACTGGGGTTTCCCATTTGGCGTGCGGCACAGGTTCTAAAACCTCTTGAGCGACCAGGCGGTCCAGCTCTGCCTCAATTTTGGGCCGTAATGCAATTGGGGGGGTGCCTGGTTTTCATGTGTATGGGTCTAATTACTGGGTCTAGGTTGAGGGAGACCAAAGGCCCAGTGTAGCGCCCTAGCGTCCCATTGAACACTTCCAGAAATTCGTTACACACCCCGTTAAAATCCTGGGCCTGAACCTGGTTCACCCCCATCACCCTGAACCACAAAAGGCCCAGTAAGCTGGTTAGCCTCCCTTCCACCACCAGCAGCTCTAGAAGTCCATTAAAGTTCTTGTATTTCACCTGGAATTTGCCCCACCCCTGGATGGCAACTGGGTTCTTCTGAAAGTCTTGGAGGGAAAGGCCCTGTGGCTTTTCCAAGAGGGGTCCCCCCTGGGGGCAGAGTTTCTGTAGCAACCAGGCCTTCCCTGACCTGCTTGCTTCAGCAGGCATTTAAATGCCTCCCTGCTCCTTGCAGGGCTTTCCCCGGCTTGCCTGCCTCAGCAGGCGAGCCGGGGAAAGCTGGGGGGCTCTCAGCCCCACCCCACCCCACCCCAAGGCATTCTCCTCCAGCCTGCCAGCCTTGCCCCAGCCCAAAAAGCAGCCCCCACCCCCCGCACCTGTCTCCCACCCCACCTGAAACAAGCTCCCCCCTGCCAAGCTCCACCTGAAACAAGCTCCCCCCTGCCCAGGGCCCCACCAACTTACCTTGCCTTCTGGCTGGTGGCAGTGGTGGCTGAGAGCAGAGGCAGCACATGCTGCTTCGCAGTCTTGGTGGCCCAACTGAGGGCTGCTGGGGGCGCGGCTTGTTGCATGTGCCTGCTCCTGGGCTCCTTACTGCTGAAATGCCATCCCAGGGCATTCCAGCTGGAAATGACCCCTGCAGGTCAGGGCCCAGGAGGGAGGGAAGGGTGCAAGTCTCTGCCAATTCCAGGATTCTGCTGGCACCTGCTGCTCACTTCTGGGAGTGCACCCTAAATATTTTATATAAATGTGTAACTTGGTTTCAGAACACCTGAAGCCCACGTGGCCACAATCAAGGCCTGCCGCCTCTTCGACAGGCTTTAAAAAATCACTTTGCGTGTGTCTCCAAGCAGGTGTCCAGTTCTGGACACATACAAGCCCAGCTGGCACACTTCTGTGGCAACACCTGTTGAGCATCTGCAGCAGCACAAGCCTCTGGCACCCACCTGATGCAATGAACCATGAACATGCCTGGTCCACAGCTGTGCCAGCTGTCATAAGCCCCAAGTGATCTCCTGCTGCCATGTGCGGCTCTCCATTCCAAATCATTTTTCCAAATGAATTTCCTGGGGGGAAAGCTTGTTAGGAGAAGGAGGAAAGATTACCAGTCCACCTTCCTCTCACACAGCCCTGGTTTCCCGTGCATCCATACTCTTGTGCTTCATTATACTGATAGAGCACCCCCCCACCCCACCCCACCCCTGCGACAGCCAGTTTGCAGCTTTAATCGTCTAACACCTGTATGCGTTTTTGCAGGGCAGTGAGGGGATGCGTGGCTCACCTGGGATGACTGGCCCTCCAGGGCCTCCAGGACCTCCCGGGTTACAAGTAAGTATGTACTGAAGATCTTGGTTTACAGTTTACAGAAAGCCCAATATGAAGAGGAGAGACCAGATTAGCAGTGGAGCTAAGTACTTTATGGAGAAGTCCTTTGTGTAATTGGGTTGCAATTAGCAATCTGTCGGCAGAAGAATCAAAGATCTTTCCTGCATTCACTGCCCCTACCCCAGCAGTAATCTCCGACCCTGGAAAACCAATATACGTGGACTAGTAACCACATGGGACTGGGGGGGGGCGGAATGAAATGTCCCTCTCTCCCCCTTTCTATCAGCCCAGGTGTTCCAATGGCAGAAGAACCACATCAGTTTGAGGAAGTCTTCTGAGGCTGGAGGAAGGCTTCTGACTTTGCTGAGCAGAGTGGTAGGGTACAGGCCCAGGCATGGGAAGTGCTTCAGTTGCTTTGGTAAACTATAAGAACGCTAAGTATAAGGGCTTCCTCTGCTCCACACAGTACAGATCTTTTGCCAAGTAGCACGAGGAACGAACTTACTGTAACCCTGTTTCATTTCCCTTGTGATATTTTAGGGCCCACCTGGCTTGGAGGGACTAGATGGGAAGGATGGGAAACCAGGATTACGGGTAAGCATGTGCATCTATCTGCCAAGCCCCTGGGCCCTTTTGCCTATGCTTTTTGGCAGCCCTCTAATAATTGGGTGCCCCACGGGAGATGTTTAGCTCACTTCTGGCTTAAGCCATGAGGGTGAATCAGGAACTGGCCCAGTTTGGAGCCTGGACTTTGTGGAGGAGGTAAGCATGGTTCTGTTCTTGTCTCTGATCTGACTTTGAACTTGAGAGCCAATGTGTTTGGAGAATCATGGTTGATTGGGGAAAATGGGGGTGGGCTGTTGTGTACACTGTGACATCGCTCCTGGGATTGTTAGTATAAAATGAAAAAGGGGAGAAAGACAGAGCACCCTGAGCTCCCCAGAGGCAGGGAGAGATAAATA
>NW_015164182.1:2494373-2509491 GCF_001447785.1 Gekko japonicus
TGGAGCATGCAAGAAGCTGTACCTCTTTGATAGCTTAACCCATGCAGCTAAAACCTTAGATTTCCTCAGGCAACTATCCATCAGTGGCATTAACTATTTGCATTCCATAGGGTGACCCTGGGACCCCAGGACCCCCAGGAATGATGGGACCGCCGGTAAGTTGTGGGTCACCCCAGAGCTGTGGGAGGTAGGGATTCTTGGCTTCTCTCCAGGGGTCATTTCGTAGAAAAAGAGCTAGGGGGACTCATTAGCATAACTCATTAGCATATGCCACACCCCTGACATCACCGGAAGTGTGTCCTCCCCACAGCCGGCGGCAACCTCCAGCGTGCACCAGTAGGGAGCTCCAGGCCCCGCCCTCCCGCCCCTCACCCGGGGGGGATGGCGTCCCCCCGCGTCCCCCCCCAAATGACCCCTGCTTCTCTCCCTGGTCAAGTCCAACCGTGCACCTTCCTGGAGCCTCCCATTCTTACTGAAGGGATTCTGCTTTTTGACCAGCTTTTATAGGTGTGACTTTGCAAGCCACGGGGGCTTTTGTTTTTTGGTCCATTGGCAACTCCAAAGAGAAGTAGAGCAGCAGCTATGGGCCTTGGGCTTCATTGGTCAGAACCAGCCTCCAGGATATTAAAATTCTCTGTCTTGTTTTTCTTCCCTTCAGGGCTTCAAAGGGAAGACAGGCCATCCAGGCCTTCCAGGGCAAAAGGTGAGATTTGGTCTTTGGCTGCAAGGTCATGGATCCCAAGGAACTTGCAAGGAGGGAATTAAAAAAATATATATCAACCCCCTATGAAAATTGATAGCTTCAGGGTTCTGTCTTTCACTGATTCTGTCCATGCTTGTATCAGCATCTCAACAAGATGTTTCTAGCTGGAATCGAAAAAGGGAAAAATCAAAGCAGATGGAGGCTAAAAGCCATCACTCTTATTTACACCACTCATTGATTCTTTCATTGTAATGAAAAACACAGCAGTGGAGATCTAAGAACCACTTAGGAGCCTTCACAAATCACAGGTTTATTCCAAGGATAGTGGGAAGGTTCAATAGCAGGTTCCAGTGCCCAGGTTCACACATCCATTTCCCATCGCTTGGTTTATACCAGGGTTGCTTCTCAGTCTCTTGGTGGCTGTGGCATTCAGGGAAGGTTTGTGTGTGTGAATTGACTGTCACCAACATAGCCAGAGCTGGCGTGAGAATTTTTGATGCCCTAGGTACCCAAGAACCCTCGAAGAAGTTGGGCAACCTAGGTTTTTTTTTAACAGCAGAATACATGTACTTTGCAAATTCCCTTACAGCAGGGAAGGGGTGAAGCTCATGCAGAGCACCTGCTTTGCATGCAAAAGGTCCCAAGTTTGATCCTTGGCATCTCCCCAGAGAAATGATCTCAGGCAGCAGGTTCTGCAGAAAACCTCTCTGCCAGAGAGTTTTGTACCTTTAAAACACACAGCAAACTAAGCTAGATGAACCTCTGACTGGGGCAGGAGGAGGGGGGAGGCTTTACATTTCACTCATCCCGTTGCACAGAGCATCAGAAGCACAGAGAGAGAGAGATGTGCCAACCACTTAGTGCTGATCATGTTCTACTGGACAGAATGGGCCAATGATGCCATGCCTTCCCTCCTGGTCTTTTGTGTCATGCTTTGTGGAACAAATAAAAACCATGTGTGTTTGATTTTCTAGGGTGATTGTGGCCAATCAGGGCCCCCAGGGAGTCCTGGCCGGACTGGGGCTGAGGTGAGTTACCAGAACACTATTTGGAATGAACTGCCCCTTGAGGCTTGCTTGATGCCTGCTTTGCACTCTCTTAGGAGCCAGGCCAAAGGATTTCTTTGGACACAGGCTTTTAACTGGGTGGGGTTGCAGTTTTTTAAAGCTTTGTGGTCTGCTTCTAGCCTGAGGATTGTTTTATGGATATCATTTCAGGCTGATCAATGTTTGTTTTATGCTGTTTTTATGCCCTTGGCCTGTTTTATGATTTTTTAAAATCATTCTTTTATATTTTATGAGCTTCCTAAAGCAAGTTTCTGGAGAAGAAGATCTATACATTTTCTTACAGCAGAGTGGTGTAGTGGTGAAGAGTGGTGGACTCTAATCTGGGGGACTGGGTTTGATTCCCCACTGCTCCAGATGAAGCCTGCTGGGTGACCTTGGGCCAGTCACAGTTCTCTCAGAACCCTCTCAGCCCCACCTACCTCACAAGGCGTCTGTTGTGGGGAGGGGAAGGGAAGGGAAATTGTAAGCTGCTTTTGAGACTCTTTAAGTAGGGTTGCCAAACACCAGGTGATGACTGGAGATCTCCTGCTACTACAAGGTGGACTCTATAGCATTATACCCTGCGGAGGTCCCTCCCCTCCCCAAACTCCACCCTCCTCAGGCTCCATGCCCCAAATCTCTGGGTATTTCCCAACCCCGAACTGGCAACCCTATCCTTAAGGCAGAGAAAAGCAGGGCATTAAAAAAAAACCCACCCCAGTCTTCAAATACATGCACAAGATTGCATTATTTTTAGTTTGGACTCAGTGTCCAGTTAGCCCCCAAACAGGACTCACTACTCTAAAACGGGGGGGGGGGTTAGTTGTTGTATGTGGCGGGTGTTGAGGTTAACTGGTGTAGTTAGTCCAGTTCCCACTTTACCAGGTTACTCAGCTTACAAAGCTACACAGCGCCACATTGCAAGTTTAACAGAGAAATACTTCTCTCTTTATTTAAGAAGAACACTTTTGGATAGGAAAGAGTAGAGAAAGGATAGAGCTAGCTAAGGATGAAACCCTTACTAGCTGAGGATGAAAGCAGATGGTGAGAGGGCCATCTGCTTCATGGTTCCAAGAGAGGACAGCATGTCATGTCTCTTGGTGCCTGCAGGGAGAAGGGGGAGCTTCGTTTGAGACAGTGAATAGAAAGAAGGAAATTGTCCCTGAGAATACAATCTGCATTTCAAAGGGGACAGTGGCAGAAGAGTAAACACAGGAAGGGAAGGTCAGTGTGACCATCTAGCTATGTAGTCTTCTCTTGCCATGAAGTCTGGAGACTGAGGCAGGGATATTGCACCTGGAACTTCCAACAATGGGAACACCATCATATTTAAAACCAGGCCCTGTCTTTCGGAGCGATCCCAAGCACTTCTTCTCAGGAGTAATCCCATTTTATTCAATGGCACTTAATCTCAGGAGAGTGGGTTTAGGATTGCAGCTGAAGTCAGCAAGGCCAAGAAATAGGATGCAAGGTGGAGCTGCAGAGATGGGGGGAGTAAGGGCTTTGCAGACAGTAAGGATGTGGCCATGGAGATGAAAGGGTGTGGCTGAGCAGAGGGGAGTGGCCTCTATTCACAACACATGGATTTCATGGTCCATGGTGCTGGAACTGGCCAGGCTGCTGAGGGAGGGGCAAAACCAAGGGGACAGGTTTAGACTTTGATAGTGTCTGAGCACTTAGCTGTTCTTTTCTCCAGAGCAAACGAAAGAAAGGGATTCACTCCAGCAGAGGGGAAGACAATTGGGGATGTTCTTTGTCCAGCCCCTTCTGTACCAGCCTGTTCCATGCATAGTGAGTAGGGTCCTCTGCAGAATCAGTCAATTTATTACGGTCATAGACCAGCAAACAATACAATAAGAGGCAAGTAAATAACTGGTAAAAGAACAGTAAAATAATAAAATATAACAACATCTAAAATTATAAACAGGAATCTAAAAAGTTTAAAATACAGAAATGGTAAAAATTAATATTAAGATCAAAGGTTAAAAATAAATCTAAGCCTATCCATACTTCTTTATCTCTTTCCTAGTTCGGTATGCCAACCAACCAAATTTGGCAACCATCCTAGTCAGTTTTTAATTATTACCCGCCAGCATAATTGACAAAAGTATCCTCCTAATGCGACCTGGGTAGGGGTTAATAGGCTCAACCAGAACTTCCCTGATGTTATGATATAAACTACAATAGAAAATTACATGTTCCAATGTTTCATCAGGTCCCATCCCACATATACAACTTTTCCTCAGTGATCTAGTAAATCTGGCCTCCAGTATAGCTGGAGAAAGGCTTTATGTCTCAAAAGGGTAAAAATTATTCTATAATTACAGATACCTAAATATTTGATGTAAGGTCTCAAAGTTATCTTGTTAAGTGTACTTACATCAAATACAGGGTTCCTAATCCTGCTCACATCCATGTGTTGTTCACCGTCTAATATTCTTTGTTTTAGGACTGATCTAGCCTGAGCACATCTCAAGGACAGTATAAATTGATTAGCGAAACCATAATAAACCAGTTTATCCTCTGTCTGTTTCCACCATGAAGGAACAAAGCTATCTTGCATCATAGTCCTCTGCAGAAACATTGGCTCACAGTGCAAAAAGCATGGGGGCAAGGTTCCCAAGGGAAGAGGGAAGAGTCACTACTAGCCCATCTGACTTCTAGGTCTGTCCAAATCAGTGCATGAAAATATGCCTGATAAGTAATGTTAAGGGATGAGCCCTTCACTGCCAGCCAGCAATAAAATGTATTCCTTGAAAAGATGGATTCTGAACAGATAGCCCTGTACATCTCCTGCAGTCAAAACCCCAGGTCGAATCTACATGTGTGTTTCTTGCCGGTTTCCTGACATTTTTGCTCCCGTCCCCCAACAAACTGTCTACATTTCCATCCGGTTTCATGCTGGCAGTGCGCCAGTATCAAAATCAGTGTCTGCATATGTTTCCCGCCCTCTGGTAGCGACTCCATTGTCATAACCGCACTGCACTGGTTTAAATGAATGCTGTTCTTTGCTGCTCTAACCCCTCCTTTCCGGTTTCATTGCACTGTCAACCTAATGCAGACATTTTTGAGTCATTGCTCTGCTAATTCTTAAATAATTCCAACAGGTGGCGCACAAAAGGTGGTAACACGTGGTTCGATTCCAACAGTAATCTTTTTTCTTTTTACTAGCTAGCCCCCAAAATAATTTTTTTAATTTTATCTTGTTTTGAAGCTTTTATTTCTTGACCCCTTTTACAGACTGACTGAACATTTTTAAGTTCACTACTGGTGCAGTAAGAGCTTACATTTCTCAAAATGTTTAAATCCAGAAATGGTGTTTCTAATTTTATTCCCGCTTGGCTCTATTTCCTCAGAGCTATGTACCAGCCCTCAAATCCTATTTCCCAAAACTTATCTATCTGCTTTCAAACCATTTATTTTCTTGACCCCCCACTTTATGGGACATTTTTAAGTTCACCGGGGGGGGGGGGGGGTTTTTTGGACACAGTCAACAGCTTTTTAGAGTAAAAGCTTGCATTTGGCTCAAAAAGTTGCAATTCCTGCCTTGTAGTCATGGCATTTCTCATTTTTAAGTTCACAGGGGTAAAAATGACAGACCCTAGGAGTAACAGAAGTATTTTGGGAATGGAATGATAGGCTCCAGAGTGGAATGACAGCCACTGGGGGTAGCAGGAGTGTTCAGGGACTGGAATGAGAGACCACGGAGTGGAATGACAGCCCCTGGGGGGGGGTAGAAGGAGTGTTCTAGAACTAGAATGACAGGCCCCAGAGTGGAATGACAACCCCCGGGGGTAGCAGGAGTGTTCTTTGAGTAGAATGAGAGATCATGGAGTGGAATGACAGTCCCTGGGGGTAGCAGGAGTGTTCTGGAACTGAAATGACAGGTCCCAGAGTGGAATGACAGCCCCCGGGGGTAGCAGGAGTGTTCTGGAACTGGAATGACAGGCCCCAGAGTGGAATGACAGCCCCTGGGGGTACCAGGAGTGTTGTTTGACTTGGATGAGAGATCACAGAGTGGAATGACAGTCCCTGGGGGTAGCAGGAGTGTTCTGGGACTGGAATGACTGGCCCCAGAGTGGAATGACAACCCCTGGGGGTAGCAGGAGTGTTCTGGAACTGAAATGACAGGTCCCAGGGTGGAATGACAGCCCCCGGGGGTAGCAGGAGTGTTCTGGAACTGGAATGACAGGCCCCAGAGTGGAATGACAGCCCCTGGGGGTACCAGGAGTGTTCTTTGACTTGGATGAGAGATCACGAAATGGAATGACAGCCCCTGGGGGTAGCAGGAGTGTTCTGGGACTGGAATGACTGGCCCCAGAGTGGAATGACAACCCCTGGGAGTAGCAGCAGTGTTCTGGAACTGGAAAAACAGGTCCCAGAGTGGAATGACAGCCCCTCGGGGTAGCAGTTGTGTTCTGGGAGTGGAATGACAGGCTCAGTGGTGGAATGACAGCCCCTTGGACTAAGAGGAGTGTCCTGGGACTGGAATGCCAGGCCTATCATTACAGTCCCAGGACACATCTCCTACCCCCTGGGCTGTCATTCCACTCTGGAGCTGGTTATTCCAGTCCCAGAATATTCCTGCTAATACTCCTGTCATTCCACTCCATGGTCTCTCACAAGACTCCACAGCTTAGAGGGAGCATGGGGGGGGAGTTGTTAAAAAGCAAAGTTTCTTTCTGAAATGTGTGAGGTGTATCTTTACTGAGAGAGCAGCACAAGACAGCAGCTTCATCTCTAGGGGCCTCTACCCCCCCCCATCCAGCATCACCTGATCTCTCTCACAGGGCCAGACTGTCTGTGTCCAATTACAGCCCACTCCTGCCCTTCTTATGTTAAAAGGGCACATATTCCTCTTTTGGTCCATTGGAGTCACGTCAAATGACCATACATTCTAGGAGTCATAAATCAAAGCCATCTCTCAGCGGGGATCCACTTTGAATGTGTTTTTACAAAGCGTTGTGTCAGAATTCCAGAGATGCCCACAGGCTCAGAAAGGTTGGAGACTCTTGTTCTAGATATTGTACTCATGGCTCATCAAGTCTTGGAAAGCCAGTGTGGTGTAGTATTTGGATTGTTGGGATCTAGGAGACCCAGGCTGAAATCCCCACTCTGCCATGTAAGCTCGCTAAGTGACCTTGGGCTAGTGATGCACTCTCAGACTAACCTACCTTGCAGGGGTGTTGTGAGCATAAAATAGAGGACAGAAGAATTATGTGAGCCCCTTTGCTTACATTGGGGAGAAAGGTGGTATATAACTGAAGTAAATAAACTCAGGCTGCTGCCACACACACTAAGTAATCCACTTTAAATCCACTTTTAGTGCACTTTCAAAGTGGATTTTGCCAGTTCACACAGTAAAACTCCACTTTGAAAGTGCACTGAAAGTGGATTTAAAGTGGATTACTTAGCGTGTGTGGCAGCAGCCTAAGTTAGTTGTGGGGACTGACAAGATCTGATGCAAAACGAGAATCCATTCACACATTCTCCCATTTATGTGCCGAATGTGCAAAGGGGGAGAGGCGGTCTTGCAGATAAGAGGGACCAAAGCCATTAATAGCTTTGTATCTGATAGCCAATAGCTTAAATTAGAGTTACCAGATGTCCTCTTTTTAGAGGACAGGCAGGTCCTCTGTTTTTGGTGTCCGTGCTCCTTGGGGCTGTTTTTAAAAAAACTGATGAAAATGTCCTCTTTTTGGGTTGGAAGGTTAGGTGTAATCTAGTAGCAATTATCACAGTTTAAGTAGGGGGGTATTTAAAAGGAGATTTGTCATAGTCATCACTTCTTTGAAAGAAGTCAGTCAGGACGTATTATCTCCATTTGCAGCATTACATTATATGTGTGTTTGTGTGTATATAATGTAGTGCGGCTAACGGAGATAACAATTTATGCATTTGACGAAGTAGGCTCTGGCCATGGCAGATGTTGCGTGTATTCACATGCATACGTAGATGTGAATAGCAGGGCATGGGAGGTTGTCATTACAAATGAGAGGTTCAGCAACCCAAGAGGTAAGTGAGCTTCATTGCTATGCAGCACGTATTTGGAATCAAGATCAAACCAAATCAGAGTGGGTGCTGTAGTGAGAAACCACTCCTAGTCTGTATTGAACCCAAATCTAACATTATCAAATCTGCATACACATTCTAGCTCAACTGTTTCATGCTGGAGTCTCCTTTTGAAAGTTTCCTTTTCTAAAGCATGGTAACTATTAAGTCAGTTACTTGAATGTCCAGGGATGTTGTTTCCATTTCCAGCGTTCTATTATTCTTCCTTATAGAAACAATTGAGTTTGGCCAAAGTAAATGGAAGGAGGGGATGGTTAGCACCCAAGGGGCGCTAGTGAACAGAGAACTGTCTGTGCTCTGACTTTCCATCTTGTTCTTCATCTTTCTCTTCTTTCTTTTTTTTCCCATCCAGGGGGAGCCAGGTCCAGTGGGGCCTCAAGGTAGACCAGGTTCTCCTGGCCACGTTGTAAGTAAAAAATACTAGTCTGTGTTTTTAAGAGGGGTGGATTCTTTGTTGTGTTCTTAAGGCTGCCACAGAATCATGGCTCAGGCTGGATCTGGGTCCTTGCTTAAGGCAACGTAGGTGGTGTGCAGATTCTTGCAAGTCATTGTGCAAAAAGCCCACATAGTTAGCTGGCTTCTCTGTTCTGGTCCCTTCTCACTTTCCCTGACTCCAGTTATATTGTTTAATTAATGTACAATTGGAGCCAAAATGTGCACTGGGACTTTTTTCAAAAGCTACTTTAAAAAACAAAACACTGCTTGGCAAATGTAACCACTGTATCTAGGAAATATTCACAATTTGAGTAATATATTCCACTTGCAGACGTTGGCCTCAATTCCTCCCAAGTCAGCCTCCCATCCAAAGCAGTGGCAATTTGGTTGGTTATGTGGGTTTTAATGGGACTCCACCATGATTAACTTCAGCCAGAGTGGGGCCCTGAGATTTCTGTGGGTCAACTTTGGATAAGAAAGCTAGAGGTGGATCTTGGAGATCTGGCTGTTTGCATTCCAGCTTTTTGCTGTGGACTCTTTGTATGACCTGGCTCAAGTCTCCACTTCTGTCATCTGTGAAATACCAGCATCAAGGACCAACTTTGCAGGGATGTTGTGAAGATAAGCATAGTGGAGAGTGTGAAGCAGTTTGCTCATCAAAAGAGCTCTTTCAATGACAGTGTGCAGCTTTTAGCATGGAAATGCACTTAGACACACAAAATCCACCCTTCAAAAGTTGGGGCTGGGAAGGTGGGTTAACACAAATATTGATGTGTGACTAAGGGGCCAAAATCTTCTCCCTTCCTTCTCCACTCAGAATGCAAAAATCACAATACACAACATACAACTCAGGCTTAGCACCATCACTACCATCTCCCTGCGTGTTGTGGCTGCAAACAGAAAAGAGCACCCATGAGGCACAATACGTCTATCACAGTTGTGATACAAAGTGCTCCTGTTGTTCCCCAGTGAACATGAGGACTTTGTAATGTTTGGGTGGACCCTGATTTGGGTACTTTCATCCCCAGCCAGGCTCATTTCTGACACTAGAGCAGGGCTGGCAGAAAGTGCCTGAAACATGACGGAGGGAAGGAAGGGACAGGAAGGTGAAAGGAAGGGGTTAACTCTGGGTTTTAATGTAGGTTTTATGCTCTGCTTTTTTATTGGCTGGGTTTTTCCAGGGTGGTTAATTTTAATGATGTTACGTTTTTGTGGAGCAGCCTGATTAGCTCAGGGCTTGGAGCTCAGCAGAGTCAGCCACAGTCAGTCTTTGGATGGGAGACCACCAAAGAGGACCGGGCTTGCTATACAGAGGAAGGCATCGGCAAACATTCTCTTATTGTTTCTTGCCTGGAGCGCCCTGTGGACGCGGTTGCCATGAGTCAGTTGTGAATTGATGGCATGTTCTTCTATGTTTTTATGATTTGGGGTGGATCCCTCCATCCTCCCAAAAGCCTTCCTTTCCACCCAAGGAGACTTCATCTAACTTAAGCAATTTTTTGTCCAAGGGAAGGAGGAGCGCTCCTTAGGCTAATTATTATTAGTTGTATTAGTATAGTATTGCAGTGTTTGTAGAATAGCCAGGAGATCCTAAGATTGTTTGGCAGCCAGAAGTTCTAGCTCTTTTAGCATTATGCAGCACTAGGTGGTGAGCTAGACTTGTTTTTTTAAGGCAAGAGATGTTTCAGAGGTGGCTTGCCATTGCCTTCCTCTGGTATTCCTTGGAGGTCGCCCTTCCAAATACTAGCCAAGGCTGACCCTGTTTAGCTTCCAAGATTTGATGGGATTCGGCTAGCCTGGACTATTCAGGTCAGGGCACTCCTTAGGCTAAAAGGAAGCCTCAGACTTTGCTCAGTAGACAGTAGGGGTAAGATCCACCCCTTTATCTTGTTTTATTTTGTGAGCCATCTCTGGCAGGTTTCTGAAGAGGCAGCAATAAAGCTCTTCTCGTCTGTTCACCCCTGTTGTTAATGTATTATGACATAAATCCCCCGGTCCCTTTTGAAGGGCAAATGTTAGAGATAAGTGAACCACAGATCTGCTTTCTCTGTCAGATGGGGTGGACTGGGAAGTTTTAAAATGGCCCAGGAATGAGCCAGGTCACCCCTGCACGGCTGGCCATGCAACAGGGGCCGCTGGGCTCAGACCTAGCCAGTGGCAACAAAGGTGGTGGGTACGGAGCCACCCATAGCATCAGTGCCGGAGGAGGAGACAGGTGACCTGCATCCAGGTGGGGGCCCAATCTACCCCTACTGTCACATCTGCTCTGGACCTTATTCAGTGCATGATCTGACAGGGCTAATTGTCTGGGTTCTTGAAGCGGAACTTGGGCTCCCAGTGCCAAACTTTGCCATCCGCTGCTTGAGAATCTTTTACTGCTGACTCTTCATTATTTTGTTCGGTTTTACAGTTTGTTTTGGCTGATTTTTAATTGTGGCTTTCAGCTATTTTTAGGGGTTTGTGAGCTGTCTTGTGGGGCCTGGTTTGTAAGCCTAAAGGTTGAGGGAAAATTCATAAGTACAGAAATGAGGTTCCTTGCTTGCATGTTCACCAGTCATTCTGTGCCTGTGTAAAGTTCCTCTGTTGGCCCTTATTAAACGTCCTGTGTTTCCCAATCTCTTTCAGGGTCCTCCTGGAAGCCCTGGGCAGCCAGGCCCGGCTGGACTCACTGGAGTTGTGAGTATCTTATCTGCCACTCCTAGTCCTTTATTGGCAGTTGCTAGGCAAACGCTCAACCCCCAAAGCCTGACCTGCTCCGTCCAAGGAGAGATGGAGCCTTTTATTTGAATCTCCCCTGGGTCAAACTACATTTTGGCAAGTCACCACTGGGTTCCACAGAGCAGCTGCCAGGACTGTTATTTTAAAAAATCATCGGGAGCCCAATTTGGATTGGAACTGCAGCATGGGGGGAGAAGGGGCTCTGCCTTTTGCCTTGTACTGTTTTCCATAGCTGAAACTGCCCCAGAAGGCAGTAATTCACATAAGCTACAAAGGCCCCGTTCATACGAGCCCATTTGGGCCGGGAGCGGGACGGAACTGGGGCGGAGCAAACAGGCGCGATCTCACCTCAACATCTGGCGAGCGTGCCGTCTCCGTCCCTGATCCGTCCCAACGGCCCAAACTGCGCCGCAAAAAACAACCACCTCTCTAGGTGGTTGCATCCATTGGTGCGGCGCAGGCAGGGCTGTGGGATCGGCGGCGCGTCCTTGCGCCGCCGCATCCCGGCCCCCAGCCGTACTGCGCATGCCCGAGCATGCGCAGTTCGGCAGCCTCCCCCCTCCC
Source organism: Gekko japonicus (assembly GCF_001447785.1). Taxonomy (NCBI): domain Eukaryota; kingdom Metazoa; phylum Chordata; class Lepidosauria; order Squamata; family Gekkonidae; genus Gekko; species Gekko japonicus. The sequence continues at coordinate 2,505,912 of NW_015164182.1, forward strand.
CTCGGACTTTTCCTCCCCGGCATCTGAGCGTGCCGGGGAGTGCTGCGCCGCGGCTAGGGGATCCGTGGGATCCCGCCGCGGCGTATCAAGTTTGGAGCGGCTCTGAGTAGCCGCGTTTCAGCCGGCCCATGTGCCCGGGGCCAAAGTTAAGCAAATACCTTCCTGAGGGAACTGTTTCAGCTGAAGAAAACAACACCCCCACACATATACACACCACAGTTCTGGGCTGAATTGGGCTCCTGACGGTTTTTAAACAACATCCCCTGTAGGGAGTTTTCCAAACAAAATGGCTGCAGGGAGTGGCCAAAAAATATACCATGCAGTCTGACCCTCTGCTGGCTTCCTCAAAACACTCTGAATGAAATCATGCAGCTTTGGGAAAATGGGATGGAAACTTTCAGGCAGTTAGCACAACTTTTTTTCCTTATCTTGATTTTCAACCCAGTTGATGATCTCAATGTATTTGCATGAGATGAATTGACCTCAGGAAATGAGTGCATCCATATCATGACTTTACTTGATCCATCCTAAAATTATTTGGTGTTTGGTTTGGTTTTGCTGAGTTGTCACTTTGGAATCTTATTGCTATTATTCAGTTTGTTCCTCGTATTTCTTGAGTGGGTGGAGCTTGGAAGTCCACCATTTGAAACATCTACCCATCTAATCCTGAGGCACCACTGCTTTTGGAACCTGGAGATCTCTAGTTCCCTTTCCAGCCCCTTGTAGCAGAGGAAGTACATCTGACTCCTAAATCTTCTCTTCCCAGGGGCTGAAGGGTGAGAGGGGAGCATCTGGAGAAAGAGGCCTCAGTGGGATTCCAGGCCAGCCAGGGCCACCAGGCCACCCAGGACCACCGGTGAGTGTGCCATGTGGCAACAGGGATGCCTCCAGATCAACATCTTGAGCAAATGGAAAAGCTATTTTTGAAGAGGCAGTTTGGGAAAGTGAGGAGTCTTGTCAGTTTGGACTGGGTGACTGAGGTTCAGATTCATGGCCAACTAGGAACTTTGTTGGGTGGTTTCTTTTCTGCCTAACCAAGGGCCACACTATATATTCAGGTACCCATAAGGTACACTTTTATTATTTTTCATAATATATACTAACAAACATACTATATAACAAACATCCATTTACACACACAAAACATACAAAGAGATCAGTATATTTTCTTATAACTCTATTACCATATTTAAAGAATTTCTATAAGTTTGCTTAAGTTTCTGTATACTCTTATCTTTTTACCATAGTTTCTATTTAACTATAAAAGATTAATAATACCAAAAAATTTGTTACTTTAAGCTATGCATTTAAATTGTACCAATCATACAGTTTTTTCCACGTCTTTTGGAATGTTGGGTCTGTTGTCCCTCTCATCAACGATGACAATTTGTCATTTTCAGCCGTCTCCAAAAGTTTATTCACATATTCTTGCTTCTTTGGTGTTTCCATTTGTTTCCAATATTTTGCATATAATATTCTTGCTGCAGTAGATAGGTGTACTATCAAATATCTATCACCTTTATCAAACTCCTTTGGAAATATGTTAAGTAATAATATTTCAGGCAAAAATGGTATTTTAGTTCTCAGTATTTCTTGCATCATCTTGTGGACCCATCTCCAGTATCTCTTTGTTACATCACAAAGCCACCACATATGATAAAATGTACCTGTCTTATATTCAGGTTCTTAACACGTTTTTGCTACTTTATGTGGAGTATTCTGTGCATGTGGAGCAGCAGAAACAGGAAAATAACTCTGCCCCAGTGCTGTTTCTATGCAGGAAAATGGGGGGGGGAGCTTTTCCTCCCCCTGCAGCAGCATTCTAAGTCCATTAGAGCTCTCTTTTATTTTTTAAAAGTCATTCCCTGAATCCGGTATGTGGCTGCAGAGAACTGGAGCTGGGAACCCAAGCTGGGGAACCCAAACCCAAATTGTTAAAAACCTGAACATGCCGTTTGGCTCCAAGACAAGACAAAGAAAACCTTACAAACTTACCTTTACGGGCTTCTGAAATAAAAATGATGACATCTTCCTTTCTTGATTCCCAGGGTGAGCCAGGCACAGATGGACAAACGGGCAAAGAGGTAAGATGATTGGTACCTATCTGGTCTTCTCCAGGAGCAAATCCAGTTTTGGCCCAGCAGTGCAGAAAGGAGCTGTTGCACGTGATGCTCCCTTGACTTCCTAGTCTCGCCAGGGCTGGCAGGGGTGGAGAAAGTCTTCTGTAGGGAATGGAAAGGGACTCCCCTATCAAAAAGACTTTTTTATGATGGCCTAATCACATAAACTCCCTTAGAAACAAATAATGTTTATTTCTGCCACCAAAAAGACCCCTTAGACAGGATTCCTCCCTTCCTCTCTATAACATCCAGTACAACCTTCCTCATGTCCTGAGTGACACCATTACGAGGCGAGTGGGATGCTGTTGGGGGAAAATCCAAGAGGCCGGTATTTTAAATAGCCTGCAGTTCCACCCTTCTAGAAGGCTGAGTCTCTGTTAATAATGGGATTTCTCTTATTTCTGAGTGTTGGAGCTGCTTTGGTTGAGTCTGTTGCTTGGAGTCCAAGGGCATTCCAGCCCCTTCAACCCGTTTTGCCCACCCTCAGATGATGCTTAAGAAGCAACCTGTGTCCTGTAGGCAAACCAACCTTTGACTGGCCTACCGTTTCCATTGTCTATCAGGAATATTGGGACCCATTAATGTTCAGAGGTCAAAGGGCCCTTGAGTAGCAGCCCAACTGTTGGATTGGGCCCTACTGATAATTTGATTGGATGGCCATGATGCTGGCAATGGTATTGAATTAAAATTCTTGTGGGCTGCAGGGCATTATGGGGATTCACAGACTCCACTTCCCTTTGCTTCTTACCAGGGTCCATCTGGAAAACCAGGCCCCACTGGACCAGCTGGACAGAAGGTAAACAGAGAGGGATACGAGTTCCTCCCATTTGCCTCCTGTCAAGCACTGAGACCACATTGCCTTTTCTGCTTCCTTTTTTGTTTCAGGGTGAACCTGGATCTGCAGGGGAGAGAGGGTACCCTGGAGAGAAAGGCAGGTCTGGAATGCCTGGGGGGCCTGGGAAAAGTGGCCCCATGGGCCCCATTGGACCACGTGGCCCTGCTGGGGAGAGAGGACAGCCTGGCCCACCTGGTGCTTCAGGAAACCCCGGTAACCCTGGATTGCCTGGGACAATGGTAAGAGATGCAGTGGGGGGGTGTTATGTAGTGGGTAGCCGCATGGATGAACGACAGACAACGACGTGGTGCATAGCACGCTTTATTGGCACACAACAAGACATGCGGATAAACGGCCGGCAGGCCAACTATATACACACCTGGGGACTGCCCCTGGTCACCATTGGTGGGTTCAAATCTCCCGCCATGGATCCCATTGGTTCCCCAGTGGAGGGACTAGGATCCTAGTCCCCATTGTTGTTCCAGACTGAAGCTTGTGCATATGTGCTGACCTCCGGTGGCGGTCAGCGGACACTACACCCCTCCCCCCATAGTCCGGACCTTGCCCTATGAAACATAGTCTTTCAGGTACGCAGGGGGCTGTCGTACCCTTGCTGAGCGTCTGG
>NW_015164182.1:2512410-2512563 GCF_001447785.1 Gekko japonicus
GCCAGCTGCGGAGATGCGCACGACCGAAGGACTTGCCACTTCCGCAACGTGGTCTGCCGCAGCTGTGGCAGCTCGGGCCACATAGCAAAGGTTTGCCGGTCCAAGCCAACAGGACGACCCCAACCCAACCGCCTGAGAGCAGAGGCCCACTTC
>NW_015164182.1:2513035-2544667 GCF_001447785.1 Gekko japonicus
TAAGCTTCATCTCTCGCAAACCCACGACGAAGTGGTCACGGAGGGCATCCTCCAGGTGCTCTCCGAAGTTGCAGTCCGCCGAGAGTTGTTGCAGCTCCGCGAGGAACTCCGCGGCGGTCTCTCTGGCCTGTTGATGGCGGGGGTAGAACGTTACCCTGCAGGCCAGCTCGGTGGGCTTGGGTGCGAAGTGTTGTTGCACTGCATTGACGATCTGCTCGAACGTGCAATCGCCAAGGTCTGTGGGGGAGAGTAGCCTTCTGGCCAGGGACACCACGGTGGTGCCGCAGGAGGCCAGGAGGAACCCCCGCTTCTTGCCTTCATCAGTCACATCGAAAAATTCCAGCGCGGACTTGGCCCCTTGCACCCAGGAGGGCCAGTCTTGCGGGCGGGCTATGTCGAAGGGCTGCAGCAGCCCAAGCCCCGGTGCGGTTGCCATTGTGCGCGTCGGAGGGGGTGCGGGAGGAGCGGTTCCGTTGCTCGCTGGATCGCTCATCGGATCGGCTGCTTCGCGTCCTCCTGGTCCCTCGCGACGGCCCTGCTCAGTTGCGGCTGAATCCCATCCTCGTCGCCACTGTTATGTAGTGGGTAGCCGCATGGATGAACGACAGACAACGACGTGGTGCATAGCACGCTTTATTGGCACACAACAAGACATGCGGATAAACGGCCGGCAGGCCAACTATATACACACCTGGGGACCGCCCCTGGTCACCATTGGTGGGTTCAAATCTCCCGCCATGGATCCCATTGGTTCCCCAGTGGAGGGACTAGGATCCTAGTCCCCATTGTTGTTCCAGACTGAAGCTTGTGCATATGCGCTGACCTCCGGTGGCGGTCAGCGGACACTACAGGGGGAATGGGCGTGCCATGGGAAATGGGATACATAGATGTATCCCACAGTTTGGCAATGTGGCCATTGAGAGTCTCACATTCCAGCCTCAAAACTAGAAGTCATCCGTATGTTGGATGTGTGGGTGGATCGAACTCTGGCGGAGCGCTGCCAGTTCCCTTTGCACCTCCTAACTGCCACTGATGAGAGAGGGGCAGGAGGTCATCAGTTAACCTGCCATCAGGTCCGGATCCAGCTCAAATGACAGCCCTCCTCCCCTTGGGGAACATCCGTTTTAATCGCCATTAGATTTTCCCTGTTCCTGTGAGCCGCTTTGGGAAGCAGCATCAGTCTAAAAAGCAGGAGAAAATAAATTAAATTGCATCACATTTGAAGGAAAAGGCACAGATTATTAAAAATTTTAGCTGCTCTGGTGCTCTTGTGTTTGCATTGTTTGAAACATCACTGGGACCCAGAGGGGAAGAGAGTACTGAGGCTGGTGATGGGAGACCAAGGTTCAAATGCCAAGATTAGCCATAGAGCTCTCAAGGTGCCTACAGGCCGTAACTCAAGCAGGTCTCTGGAGAGGTGGTCCATACACTTTCTAAATAGAGAAATAAAATTAATAGCCTGCCTCACAGGATTGTTGTGATGGTAGAATGCTGTCCTGAACGTCTTGGATACAAATGCAGCAAAATGAGACAGGCAGCACAGAAATTGGTCCTAATGAGTGGGCAGCGAAAGAGGGTTGCATCAGGGAGGGGCTCTGTGTGTGACTCAGGCCCTCTGCTTGGCACTCAGCACAGGCAGAGTGGAACCGACATTTGCTTTTGCCCGTCTTTGTTTAGGCAGATGCTGTGAATTATGATGAAATCCGGCGATTCATCAGGCAGGAGCTGAACAAAATGTTTGACGGTTAGTAACAGGGGCTTCCCCCCCCTTTTTTTCCCCCCAGGAGGGGTTGGGTGGCAGGTTTGAAACTTGGCTGAACAGTTGAAAGGCACTGCTGAATTAGCAAGGGGTGCCCACAAGCTTGCTAACTTAGCACGTTCACCAGGGGTCATTTCCTGCGGGAGCGCACAGGAGCGGAGCTCCAGCAGTAAGGAGCCCAGGGGGCGGGCACATGCAACAAGCCCCACCCCCTGCTCCCAGCAGCCCTCAGTTGGGCCACGAGGAGCAAGAAGCAGCCAGGGAAGTTGCAGAGCCCCCCCCCCGGCCCACCTTCAGGTAAAAGCTCTCCCCCTTCCGTGAGGGCCGATCTGCGCATTCCCCCCCCCCCACAGCCAGCAAGCCAAACAGGTCCAGTGGCCCCCATAGCTAGCAATCCAAAACAGTCCAGTGGCGCCTGAGTGGTGGATGTTGCCTTCTGACACACTTCCGGTGATGTCAGGGGGTGTGGCGTATGCAAATAAATTATGCTATGCTAATGAGGTCCTGCACCTCCTTTTCTACGAAATGACCCCTGACGTTCACCAAACAAGGGGGGGGGGGGATGATCCACAGATGGATTCCCTGAACTTTGAAAACACAAAAGGAAAAATATACAGATATATTATATCTTAGTGCTTGCTCTAGAGAAAAACTTCCTCTTCCACACTTCTTTTACAAAAAGCTAAGCAGTGGTAAATAGCCCAACAGATCAGGTTGTGCCATAGCAAAGTAACGTTATAATGTTCTATTGCCACTTGCCTATTTCCATTTCAAATTGTACCTCCTCTGAATTCCCAGTTTTCTTTTCTGGAAAGGAACAGAGAAGAGAAGCTGCGAGCCTGCTAGAGCAGGGCAGGAATTCACCACTCCACCAAACAGTTCAAACTCCCTCTGCTCATTGATTTCTCCATGTACCTGGAAAAGGAAACAGAAGGTGTAGGGCACTACCATAGGCAGAAGGATACCATTAGAATGTAGATATTGTGCTATAGCAAATGTGTGATGAAAAACAAAGACAAAAAAGGGAGTTGGCAAGTCACCATGGCAGCCATAATGATGATGCCCGTGACTGTGCAACTTCACTACAAAGCACATGTGCAAGGGAGAAGGTGAAAGAAAAAGATGGAAGAAAATGCACAGGGAGCTCCCATGGGGATGCTTTATTGTGCATGCACCTGCATTTTCACAGTGACCATGAAAGTACAATGCAGAGTCCTTGCCATGTGGAAACAGCCTGAGTCCCCCAGTCTTGAGCTGACCCATTAGCCATGACACCAGCCTTAGGTGGGTAGCCCTCCACACCACCAGTTCCCATGGCCACAACCGCTTACCCCTTTTGTCTACCCTTGCAGAGCGGATGGCGTATTACACCTCCCGGTCACAGTTCCCAGTAGAACTGGCTGCCCAGCCAGGAAGACCAGGGCCCCCTGGTAAAGATGGAACCACGGGGCGGCCAGGACCTCCTGGTGCCCCAGGAATGCCTGGACAGATTGGGAGAGAGGGGCGGCAAGGAGTGCCGGGAATGAGAGGTAAGCTCTTCTGTTTATAACCCTTATAGAAGCAGGTGTAGGGAGTCTCCGGCACCTGGGTGCAAAAGCAGCCTTGTTTGGGCAGTGTCAGTGGTAGCCTCAGAATTTGAATTTGCTCCTGGCTCTAGATATTCCCATGAGGCTTTCCCTTGCTAAACCCTTCTGTCTCCTTGCTTCATCCCTCCAAGTCAGGCCCTACTCTGGTGTGGGATTCTGCATCTGACCATTCCCCAAGTGATGTGGCTCTGTCTTCAGCACAAGCATCGTCATCTGTGTCAAGAAAGACAGTATTGTAGGTGCAGAAGATGGATTGCCCATTGTGCCTTCTCTGCTCTATGCTCTTTCTCTCACTGCAGGTGAGCCAGGTGCCAAAGGAGAGAAAGGAGACAAAGGGATTGGAATTATGGGAGAGTCTGGGCCCCCTGGCCCTCCAGGTAAAGGCCCCTGCACCATTTTAAATGAAGTTTTCATGGTTTGACTTTTTCATGGTTTGGGGGATGAGTTAGCTCATTGTTATAGGACACTGAGAGAGATTTGTAATTTGCTTAAGATCCACATTATTGGTTCCTTTGGCTATATATTTAAGCAGAATTTCAGCCCTTATGATCTTCTAACAATTCAATCCGCCATGTTTAGATTCACAGTCAGGGTGATTTTAAAGGCGTTTAGGGTCTGTCCCTTTTCATTTGTACTTCATGGTAATGTGATTTTATGGGACACCTTCTTTGGGGGCCCATAGAACTGGACCCCTTGGTTCAATCTTTTTAAAACTTGGTGGGTTTTTTGAGGAGAGGTACCAGCAGCTATGCAGCAAATTTGGTGCCTCTACCTCAAAAAAACAGAGCCCCAAATACCCTGGATCAATTCTCCATTATACCCTATGTAAACGGTCCCCTTAGGGTATAATAGAGCCAAATAAAATCAGATTTCCTGAATATTTACCCAAATTCCAATACAATACCAATACTGGTATTCAGGAATATTTGGAATACCAATATTTTTCAGGTCCAATAGACCCAAATTGGGAAAAAATGAATTTTTTTGCACACCCGTTCGTGTGCTGTCAGTGTAAATGCAGCTGTTACATCTTTGTGCAGCAACCTGAGAGGACAAAATGCAGTGTTCTGCATGTGAAACAGTCTGCAAGTTTGCTTGCAGCTAACAAAAGAGAGAGGCAGGCTGAGTTTTGCCATTGGCTGAAAAGAATGAAATTGATGGAGAAGAGAAAAGGCTTGCCGATATGTAGGAGGGAGCCATGGCCTAGGTGGCCCAAGCTAGTCCAATCTCATTCGAACTTGGAAGCTAAGCTGGATAGGAGACTGTCAAGACAGTCCAGAGTTGCTGCACAGAAGGAAGGCAGTGGCAAACCACCTCTGTTTGTCTTTTGACTTGAAAACCTTGTGGGGTCTCCTTAAGTCAGCTATGACTCAACAGCACTTTCCACCACCATGTAGGGGGGGAAGTGATGCTGTTTTGAAGGCAGACTTTGCCTGGGTGCCTATGATGTCCAGGTTGCATATTTGTAAATAAACAGATACTGCAAAATGCTGTCAGACTCCCATCCCCTCTCGTTCCTGCCAGGGAATAAGGCATCCCCTGGAATTGCCTGGCCTTTTGGAAGTGAAAAACCCACGGCTTTGTTTGTAGAAAAAGCCCAGCAGGAACTCATTAGCATAATAGGCCATACCCAGCACCAGGAACTCAGTAGCATATTAGGCCACACCCCTGACAGCACAGCTTATTAGCATATTAGGCCACACCCCCATGTTACCAGAAGTGTGCTCATCCAGCCACACTCACCTTTTGCTTCTTATTCTGTTTACCTTGTTTGTTGTCAAAACCCAGGGCTTTTTTTGTAGCAGGAACTCCTTTGCATGTTAGGCCACACACCCCTCATGTAGCCAGTCCTAATGAGTTTCTGCTGTTGTGTGTGGCCTATTATGCTAATGAGTTCCTGCCAGCCGTGGCCAACTTGGGAGCCAGCTAGAACTCCGTTCCTGTGCGTTCCTGCCCAAAAATAGCCCTGGAAAAACCCAAAACAGTATGCATGGTGCCTCCTGGATTTTGTGAAATGTACTGTCTCTCCTTGTTCTGTCTTCCTAGGCATCCAAGGACCTCCAGGATACGGCAAGGTTGGTCTTCCAGGGCCGATGGGCCAGCAGGGCATTCCAGGCATCCCAGGACCTCCAGGAGTAACGGGGCCTCCCGGAAAAGCAGGCCACTGCAACCCTTCCGATTGCTTTGGCATGATGCCTCTGGAGCAGCCAATGTATCAACCCAAAAACATGAAGGGGCCTTTAGGCTGAAGAGCCACACGGACAGGGTTCCCCCCCCCCCAAAGGACTCCCCTGGGAATAGCCAAAGCTCTGGTCCTCAGGACTAGTCGGGAATTAAGATTTTTTTCATTGCTGTTAATATTTTGTGTCCCCCCCTCCAGTGGGGTTTATCTTCTCATGATGGTATTTTTAAAAGAAAATAAGTTTGAGTGTTTATGTCTTGTATTCTAAAGATATTGTCAGTCTGTGGTCAACAAAGCACATTTTCAAAACAGGGTTTGGGCTTCCTCCAAATTTAGTATATTTTCATGCCTCTTGTATCTGTCGGCAAATGATTATTATTTTTACAGACAATTAGTTATGAGCTCCAAACAGATAAAAGAGGGCCTGTACTTTACAATATACTAGGCTTGGCAAAGATTGTCTTTTGGGTAGGTGCTCCCAGCTTCACTGGGACTCGTGTGGGAAAGATTCCTGATAAATCATACCCTCGGTCACCAAGACCAGTAGAAACTGGAGAGCCATGAGAAATAGAGTTTGAGGGGGAAAGTTCTAAAATGAAATTAACTTGTATTTTTTAAAAGTGTAGCTCTTCAAAGTTTCCCCTTAGCAACAGCAGGGATCTTGAGAATGTGTAATTGTTGGAGCTAATGGGGGGGGGGGGTATTGAAGGTTTTTTTATATATGTGCCTTAAACATATTGTCTCCCCTAGATAAAACGGTAAAGAATCTTGTTGAATCTAAAAAGTAGCTGAAAAATCAACCTCAAGTAGAGTGGTGGGTTTTAGGGAGGGGAAGGTCTATCTACGTAAGTGCCCTCAAGTCACAGCCAATTTATGGCGACCCCAGCAAGAGGCTTCCAAGGCAAGTGAGAGAAGCAGAGGTGGCTTGGCCTTGCCTTCTTCTGCAGAGCCTTCATTGGCGGGCTCCCATCCAAGTACGGACCCTGCTTAGCTTCTAAGAGCTGCCTAGATAGAGCTATATCGTGCTGTCCTTCCTCCTGGGGTCTCCTACATCATGATGTACTTACATCTTCCAAACAGGAAAGTTTCATTTCTGTTGTGTGTGAAACGTGCCGTATGAATGGTAGGTGGGTGGAGAGAATTAACCTTCTTATTTTATTGGAATCAGTGACTTGTCTTGAATAGTGGAGCATCACTTCTTCATTTCTATCAAATACATTTTTCAAAAACAAAAACCTCAGCCCCTGTCCAATCCTGATTCCTGATCTCCTGTGCAACTTGAAGGGAATAAATAAACTGCATACACAACCCTCTTCCTTGCTGAAGAACTTCCACCCTCCAGTTCTCTTTCTAGAAGGATGTTTCTTAAGACCTCAGACTAGCTGTCTTCCAACCTGTTTACGTTGTACCAAAATGCCAGGTGATCTCCAAACCTAAAACTAGCCTGGGATGGAGTATTATGACACCCCACCCCCCACTTCATGACACAACATTAGAAAATTACATGAAGTGTGTGGCTTGAATCCTTGATCCGAGGAGGGTAAGTAGCAGAGATTCATCACTGACTCATCTAGGCCATCTTCCCTAATGGTTAGCCATCCTAATTATTTAAATAAATGGTGCCTTGTTTCCTAATTGGTATCTGTCCTGCTTTCATTTCAACCCCTTGTCTCGTACGCCATGTTTTCATCTGCTGGGTAACAAAGACGCTTCTCGTGTGAAGTTGGCTTGACAAACGGATTGGCAGCAACAAACCTACGTGGTTTTGAAAAGGCCCATCTTTGTTCAACACCCAGCGCCACTCTTTTCATTTGAAAACAAGGCTGGTGATTAGAAATAATGGCCCCAATTACAGAATCATGGCTGCTGGCGTGACACTGCAAGTCTGCTGTGCCTCCGCCATCTCTTTATCATGCAAGGAAGAAGCCTCAATTTCACAGTGAGCAAATTAAACACTTCTTGTCTAAATTTTGGACTCTCTTCTCTTTAATTAAAAAGGAGGGGGGAGAAGCTAGTTTTGCCAACCGTCATTTAACAAGAAATCATACACTGTTATGCTGGGATAAATGAAGTCACAGACAGCTTCACTGTAGAAGTAGCTATTTCCCATTCAGCATTCACCTTGGGGCCAGGCTTCTGGGATTGATAGCTGCTGTTACTGTTTGGAGCTGCCTTTCTCTCTGGCAAGTGGCAGGCCACCTTCGGCATGGGGCTTTTGCCTGGATGAATTCTGGACAAAATTTCAGGGAGTGTTTTGACTTATTTAGCCCCAAGCAGCTTTATTTCAGCATCCCTTAAAAACAAACATTTTTCCATTTAGATCCTGCCTTTTTCTCATTCATAGAACTAGGGATGCCAGACTCCAGGAGGGAGGAATTATAGCTTATCTGCATTGCGCAGGGGGTTGGACTGGATGACCCTGGAGGTCCCTTCCAACTCTATGGTTCTATGATTTATCTCCAGACTACAGAGATCAGTTTCCCTGGAGAAAATGGATGCTTTGGAGGGTGGACTCTATGGCATCGGACCCCACTGAGGTCCCCGTCTTCCCCAGGCTCACCCCCAAATCTCCAGATGTTTCCCAGCCTGGATCTGGCAACCCTGCCCCCCATCCCCTGCCAGTGGCCAGGGGGGACCTGGCAACCCTACGTCGAACTCAAGGCTACGTACATTAAAGTGAAGGTGGGGTTCTTGGGGGGGGTCCCCTACTCTTCAGATGCTGCCCAGCCCACAAGACCTATTTAGCTTCAGCAAGGTTGCCTTCCAATCATATCCTGGCACCAGATTCCCTGTTGCAGAGAATGCCATCTTGAACTGGCAAAGCAAAAACAGCTACTCACTTGGAGGGTGGAGGGCAATTGAATCTGTGTCCCTGAAGGTCTGAACCAAGCCACAGGGGTAGATTAGACTGAGATGGCACAACATTAATATTAAAGTAAAATAAAGCAACCTTAAATGTCATAAAATCCATGTTATGATACACCTTATTGAAACATGATATAGGAACAGTCACCCTAAATAGGTTCCAAAGAACCCAACAGAACAAGGCTTTATGTGATCTTGTAAAAATGAGCAGATGGTGACACAAGGGTTGGATCCCACAGAGGATCTCCACAGATGGAAAGAGAGACAATTTTTCCCCACACACTTGGAATCCTGTTTCCCCCAGAAGCAGCATTTGGAATGCACCAGGGGGAGAAGGAAAGGAATTTCTTCTGTCTGTGGAAATCTCAGAGCCACATTATTCCAGGCCTTGGAGCCACCACTTTGAAAGCCATACATTTTCCCATTAATGCAAGCAGCATGGTCTGAGTCAGAATCCTGTTAATACCTCCATGAGATGTGCGTGTATATATTGGGGGGGGAGCTTATAAAGGTAAGGACAGGTTGCCATGGCTACTCAGTGAAAGGGAAAGGTACTTTGCATGTGCCCAAAGACAAGTCTTTTTCTGAGGCTCATGGCTTCCCATCTTCTGAGCGAAGTCCTGGAGAACTTGGCAGAAGTGGTTGAGATCTGACACCAGGCCCATTCGTAGACAGGAGAACATCCCAGAGGCTCCTGCCCCACAACAACTTGTGTGGCTCTGTGACTGGGTAGGGAATACTACGTGGATTTCCACATGAAGCACAACACTCTCTTTGGCATGCTCTGCACCCTCCCTCCCACACATCAGATCAAAGCAACTTTCTTCCTACCTGTTGCTTTCTGGACCTTGGCACTGGGGATGACAGAATCATTTGAGTAGCTCCACAGTCTGTAGCCCATCCCAAGTAGCTGAAAGACTGGCCAAGACAGCAGTTTGGCCAGGTTATTCTATCTTGTCCCTCAATTATCTCTTACGTCAACACCCAGCCGCAGTCACGCCAGTACACCCTGGAGCCTCATGACCCATCCAGTGAGAGCATGCTGGTTTCAGCAGCTGGGGTTTCAAAAGTGTTTGAAACAGGAGGCAGCAACAGTTTGTCAACTTCAGAGCAATACAGAGCTTGGTGACAGCCTCCTTTTAATCTGCCGCCCAGCATGAGAACTTGCTGCAACTGCAGCCAACCATGGGCCAATAAGGAAATCAAACTCTTCCTCCAATTATGGGGACCCACCAAGGTTCAAGAGGCCCTCGGCAAGAACTACTGAACCCCGCTGACCTTTGGCTGGTGGCAAGAACTACTGTACCCTGCATGGGGACTCACCATCAGCAGCGACATCTCCTGGCTTCCCACAAACAGTGCCTCAAAGAAGCATTGGTGTAAACAGCACAAGGTGGGCTTGCCGTTTTCAGAGCAGCCAGACAGGGAAGAACCAGAGATGGACAGAAGACATGAGAATCCAGGAGGGAAGCATGAGGATGCAGTGGGGCAACACCAACCAACTAGCGACCTGCATGCGAGAACATCACCCAACCAGCAGTCCTTCTGCAAAGCCCCTGCCACTTCCTTTGAGTATGCCATGGTGATTTTGGAGCACATGTTCTCCTGGCTGGAGCCTGGGATGCCACATCCATTCCCACCAATCCACCTAGAATACGTCAACCTTTCAGCCTGAAGCAAGCACAACCGTGTATGACACTCCAGCCCTTGCTGTTGTGCAGCATCTTCCCTGGCCTCTGCCACACCACCACAAGCCTTCCTGGGGTACTGCACAGCAAGCACCCCTGCTGTCTGGGCTGATAGGAGGCAGCTCCGAAGAGCAACACACAGCTGCCATAACTCTGCTGGAAGTTCCTGATGGCAGAATGGTTGGGCAGAGGCTAAGTGACAAGATAAGAGGGACACAGTGCTCTTACACCCTTTGGTGCATTCCTACATTGGACTTAGTTGGATCTTTATAGTGTTCCTGTGGCCTGTTTATTATTCCTGTAGATTGCTTTCTATTAAAATGCCGTATATATTTGAGACTGTGAGCTTTGTCCGTCACACTCCATGGGATGCAGGAGGGATCTTTGGCCATGCTACTGGCCCATTCCCATTCTTCTGGAAGGTTTCCCAATGCAACTCTGCTCTAGGCATTTAGCAATAGTCCACGTACAGTTTTCTGTGTCAGCATATCAGTGAAAAGGGTCAACCCTGAACTGGCAAGCATGCCTCTCCACAGAACAGACTTGTGTCTAGCAGGTTTCTGCAAAGGTCCAGAGAATCCCGAAGATTCCCCCCAACCATACCACTGTCCAGGCAGGAGTAGCCCCAGCTTCCCCATATCTGCCAAAGGTGAAGGGGAGAGGGCAACCCCACTCCCAAATATTGGTGTGGGTGTTGGGAATGAACAGAATGGGGAGCCTTCATTTATTTTTAGGGCCCACACAGTCTCCCCCACAGGCAGCTGATGGACCCAGACACATCCATGGAGGATCCTTGGCTTCTCCACCTGGTCTCACCAACCTGACAAACTCTACAGAGTCCTCTTGGGTGTCCTGCCCCAAGTTTGGCCCTGATGCATTCAATGGAGGCTTTTCAAAGAAAAATGCAGGATAGTGGAAGTTTTTGAAAAGCTGGAGAGAGCAGCTGAGATCTGTATGTCTGGGACCATGTTGGATCACACAGATAAAGACGGCAGCATGGTTGTAGCAGAGCCATGAGAAAGCTCAGGACCCAAGCCATTGTCGGCTGTAATGCATATTGGATTTAACTCTCTGCTATTCATATGTCGCTGTTTGTTCTGACTCTGTGTATTCCCATCACATTCAAAGTGCATAGTGTTGTGTCTTGATGGCTGAACAGTACCTTCTCAGAAGATACTTCCAGTTCTTCCCAATATAAATTCATACATATTCAGAACAGTAGGGAACAGAAATGGTTAAACGCAGCTCCCTGCAGAATATAAAAACAACCCTGCCCTGCCCAAACACAGGGCACCATCGAGCCCATTTCTACCACCCCAACTCACCTTTGCCAGCAGCTGGCCAGCACTCCAATGCTACCATTGCCAACCTCCATCCCTTCCCAGGCAGGTTCTAAGATCAGGGTGGGGTAGAGGTTGGTTTTGCAGGGGCTGCAGCAGCATCCCATTCCGCTCTGAATGATCCAGCAGTGAGACAGCAGCAGGTAGGTCCCATGCAGACGGCCTGGCTCCAACACAAGTGGAAGAAGGGAGGGGGGGCATTAGGCCAGCCTGGGGCACAGAGGCCACCCTGGGTTCCCTCCCACCTGGGGACAGGCAAGCAAACGTTTGTTGGGATATGTGCGCCAGAGCCCTGTGAACTCACCTGGCAGGGTCTCTGCTCCTGCATGCCGAAACCACAAACGGTGGACTCAGTGCTGTGAGGATGCTCTTGACACCATCCAGCCCCTCCACTGTTGCCAGTCACAGGGCATGCCACGGGCCCCCAGACCTTCCTCTTCTTCTTGGGAGGGCCAAATATATCGTTCCAGGGCTTGACAGTGCTGTGTATACTGTGTGACCAAGTGACAGCATTCTCTCTGCTGCCCTGTGCCAGAATGTCCATCACCATGTGATCACCCCCCACTGCCCTTCATGGTCCCTGGAGGGAGGCTGACACTGTCCACCATGAACTGAAACAGAAACTGCTTCTCTGCCTCTGTAATTCCTTGGTTACCTATGGAGCAGTGGCCTCCTGGTCGCCTCGGAAAGTTCCAACTGCACAAAGTTGGAGTGATGCAGTGGCCACCGATGAGGCTGGCATAGCCCAGCCACAAACCCTATCTGGGAGCTGCAGATATGGAAATGACAGTGCAGCAGCATGGGGGCAGAGCAGGGTGTCCAATCCTGTCACAAGGGGGGGGTTGAGGTGAATGTCAAGGTGACCACAGTATGACTCAGCCCCACATAAAGCCCCCCAATGCCCACCCCAGCACCACGCTGGCTTCAACCCCACCCCATTGG
This sequence comes from Gekko japonicus, assembly GCF_001447785.1. Lineage (NCBI taxonomy): Eukaryota > Metazoa > Chordata > Lepidosauria > Squamata > Gekkonidae > Gekko > Gekko japonicus. The sequence goes on from NW_015164182.1 coordinate 2,525,398, forward strand.
GATGCCGAGACATGCTCACAACAGCAGGAGGTGCTGCAGCAGGAGTGGCACAGCGGAGGACATGTTGCCCTACCCGCCATCCGCACCCTAGGCAGGGAGGGCCAGTTTGCATAGAGGGTGCAGCTGGTTGCAGAGCAGAAGGGAATGAAGCTGGCAAGGAGGGAGAGGGGGAGGGAGGGGACCTGGGCCATGGGGAGGAAGCTGGGCAAGAGGAGTCCAAAGGGGGGAAGGGGCAGTGGAGTAGCTGAGGGTGGGGCTTAATGTTCCCACTAAGCTGTGGAGTCTTGTGAGCAAAAATTCTGCTTTGTGAGCTACCAGCATTAAAGTTGTGAGCGAGCGATTTGGCTGCTGCATAAATCAGTTTGCTTTGGAGCCCTCCTTCCTGAGCTAAGACCAAAATCTGTGAGCCGGAGGCTAAAAAAATGTGAGCTAGCTCACACTAACTCAGCTTAGAGGGAACATTGGTGGGGCTGTGCCCAGTACCTTGGGGGCAGATTGTGGGCCCTTGTTTTCTAGCAGTGCCCTCGATCCTGCCGGGTTAGAGTGACCCAACCTGGGATGGTGACCATTCCTGACCCACCCACCCTCGCATAGGATTGCCAACTCTGGGTGCGGAAATTCCGGAAGATTTGGGGCACAGTGTGGGGAGAGAGCTCAGCAGGGATGTGATGCTCCAGATTGTGTCTTCCAGAGCGACCATTCTCTCGAGGGGGACTCATCTCTGTTGTCTGGAGATCACTTGTCATTCTAGGAGAACTCCAGACCCCATCTGGAAGTCCAGGAACCTTACCAGCGGGACAGCAATCAGGTGGAGGCAAGACCGTAAGCACTACCCATGTTTATTAGACTGCAAGTGGTGCACAGGGCCAGCACTGACCCCCTGGAGTTGCCAGCTACCCCAGTGGCAACATTTGGCCACTATGACATGTGTTTCCATGGTTCAGCCTGTCTGCCTGCTGCACGTCCATGTGCAGGACACCTGGGTTGGATGCCCAAGTGATGGACATCATCTGTGGGTGCAGGAGCTAAATGGGTGCAGGGTTGTTGGCCGGCCACCATGTGGGGGTCAGGTGGTTACACAGCGGTTACTGCTAGGGTGCCTCCTTTGCCTGGCTCTGATGCTCTGGTTTGTGCCATCTCCTTTCCCTGTGGCACTTTGGCCTGCATGTTGCAGAGGACAATACTGTGTGATTGATACACCATTTGACTCTTTGCAACACATAGCAACCTCCCCGACTCCCTTTCTGGGCTCCCACGCAGCATCCTGTAGATGTGGTGTCATGGTAAATGCTTACCTCTCCCTTGGGAGGCTTGGTCGTGACACTATGGCCCCTGGAAAATGGCTACACCTGACCCCCCACATGGCACCACGCCCCCCTCACCTGATGTACGGCAGCAGAGCCAGCTGAAGAGAAGGAGGTGGCGCCATGTTCCTCCTGGCTGGCTGCGCAACACCCAGGCAGGCAAGGCAAAACTCTGGTGCTACCATCATGCCTAGGCTTATCATCACAGGGTAAAGCCAGGTGGCATGGTCCCCAATCCTGCTTCTCCATACAGTGTGAAGCTGGGCACCAGGGTGCCTTTACACCACAGGATGAGGCCAGGTGCCACAGTGCTTAACATCCTCTATGCCCAGGGCTATTTTGGGGCAGGAACGCACAGGAACGGAGTTCCAGCTGGCTCCCAAGTTGGCCACGCCCAGCAGGAACCCATTAGCATAATAGGCCACACCCAACAGCAGAAAGCTAATTAGGATTGGCTATAATTAGGGGTGTGTGGCCTAACATGCAAAGGAGTTCCTGCTACAAAAAAAGGCCCTGGGTTTTGACAACAAACAAGGTAAAGAGAATAAGAAGCAAAAGGTGGGTGTGGCTGGATGACCACACTTCTGGTAATGTGGGGGTGTGGCCTAATATGTGAATGAGCTGTGCTGTCAGGGGTGTGACCTAATATGCTAATGAGTTCCTGCTGTTGGGTATGGCCTATTATGCTAATGAGTTCCTGCTGGGCTTTTTCTACAAAAAGAGCCCTGTACTATGCCCATACTCTTCCTTGCCAGCTGAATAGAGACCAGGTCAGCAAAGGACAAAGCTCGGAATGGTCTGCTGTTGAGGGGGGGGGGAGCCGATAAACTCTCGCCGCTTCCTCAGTGCCACATGGAGAGAAAGGAGGCGGAATGGTGCTCCTCCTGGCTGGCTGGCTGCACAACGCTGAAGCTGGCAGGGCAAACTCAGCTTCCACCATCAAGCTTTGGCTTCTCCTTGCAGGGCACTAGGGGGCCTTTAATCCCCTCCACAGGGCGGAGCCACCAGCTGCTGTGCTTGTCCTCTCCTTTGTTGGTGTGCCCACGCTCTTCCTTGCCAGGTGCATAGCAACGGACTGGGCTTGCACAGGGTGAAACTGGGAGCCATCATGCCTGCTCTCTAGTCAAGCTGGGCATTGCCACCCCTGTGCTGCTCCTCTCAAGGCAAAGCTGGGTGCTACCGCTCCCCTGCTACTCCTTGCCAACCGCATTGGGCCCTCCCTGGCATGGGGTGCTCCTCACTGGCTGAGCCTGGATCTACTCTGTCTTGCTACAGGGAGCTTAGGATGGTGTTTCTCCCTTCTGCATTTTATCCTCACAACAACCCTGTATGGTAGGGTTAGGCTCACAGGAAAAGTGACTGGCCGAAAATTCCCCAGTTACCTCCATAACACTGTGGGGAACTGAACTCTGAGCTCTCAGATCTTAGTCCAACAAAAGCCAATAAACAGTACTGGCTCTCTTTAAACAGTACATGGCTTCTGAGGCAAGATATACATGCATGTATCCTCCTGAGTCTCAAGGGTGGATAATGAAGCACAAGCAAAGAAGGTTGCCAAATGTTTTAGCAGCCCTGCTCCTGTGCTGCTATCTGTTATCATTTATTTACCTCACAGGCTTGCACATCCAAGCAAGTTTAGAGGGATCTTTGTTGCCCTTGTAAAGAAATAAAATCCAATTGGAAAAGAACTAGACACAACACACACATTCTTAATTATTCAGCTCCTTCACTGGAGTGCACAGATATAATCATAAATCCTGTGCCATTCATAAATGAAGATTTAAAGCAGCCAAGGCTTATCCAATAACTTCTTTATCTAGCACTGCAAGCCAAAAGAAACACTGACAACATAAATAAATCTTCACCATGCTAACTCTTCATAATACAAGGTTAACATTGTGAATCTCACCCATTCCCAAGAGCAATATATTTAGCAGAATGGGTTTTACCAGTCCTTCTGTTCCTGTTTTCTCTAGCCTAAGGAGTCTCAAAATGGCTTACAATCTCCTTCCCTTCCACGCACCACATCAGACACCCTGTGAGGCGGGTGGGTTGGAGAGAGTTCAGAGAGAACTGTGATTAGCCCAAGGTCTCCCAGCAGCCTTCATGTGGAGGAGTGGGGGATCAAACCCTGCTCTCCAGATTAGAGTGTGCCACCCTTAATCACTACACCATGCTGGCTGTCTCATAACATGGCTTGATAAGCAGGTTCAAGGACTGAAAAGTCACCCACTGAACCAGTAAATGAGAATGTACAAAATGGGACATACTTCCAAGTAGACCTGCTTAGGATTTCTGTCTTCCTGTTGCTGCCTGAGCCACTTCATGTTGCTTCATGAGCTGCAGATCCTCATTTTTTTACTAACCCCCATGAGTAAGCTTATGTTCCATACTTATTGATCATACCCATGTCCACAACAAATTTGCTTTAGAAGTCAGTTCCATTCAGTAAAAGTTCTCCTGCCACCGTCCCTTTAATTTTCCTCCTTTCCAATTCTTTAAAGAGGCTTCTGATTAGCTCAGCTGGCCACAACATTCCAGAATTTATGCCAATGTGGTGAACTAGTTGGAGTGTCAGACTAGGTTCTGGGCATCGACTTCTGGTTTTTGGCGACTTGCAGGCAGGTGCACTCCATCGCAGCTCTGATGTGAGCAGCCCGCAAACGTGCCAATGGAGAGAGGTCTGAGTTGATCTTGGATCCCCGTGACCCCCGCAGCCTGGGGCACATGAGGTGCCTCTCCCAAGGCAGAAACTAAGGGATCGAGGCTCCTTTTTGCCCCGATAGGTCCTCGTGGCACGGAGCCAGCAATGGCATCTAGAGGTGCACACCGGTCCGAGTCCGCAAGTAATCCAAAAGAAACAATCTTCTCTATACTCTAAACAAACGCACATAAAAATAGGAATGCACCCACAATTTAGCGAACAACCACCTAAACGCTGATAGTAAAGCCACCAAAGCCCCAAACAAGCGGGAGGGGGAGGGGAATCCCCGATCCCGAAAAGACTGAGTTAAAAGCGGGGACTGAGAGGGTGGCTTGAAGGGAGCAGATTTTGACTGAGCGTGGTGCGGATTAGCAAGAAAACGTTTAATTAACCAGACCTTCAGAGACTTCTTAAAACTTTTTGCTAACTGTAAACAATGACGCAGTGAGCAGAAAGAATGGCGGCGAAATCGAAACTTACAACAGGAACTGCCAGTACATCATCTCCGGTCACTAAACCGGAAGTAACCATAGACTTTCCTAAAATGATTGCTGCAGCGTTGCGCCCTCTACTGGACCAGATGACCAACCTTAACGACAAGTTTGATATGTTGCAAAAGGAGCTCAAAGAAACTTCACCAAAAAGGGAGAAGTTAGCCAAGAAGCTGAAAAAAGTTGACGATAAGTCCAAAGAGTTTGGACAAAGACTGGAGGTAGTGGGGAAAAAATAAATCTCTGAGTGTCAACAATTGCTACTTCTTCAAATGGAAAAATCAGTGTATGTCCTGAGATGTCAAAACATTCCGAAGCAGAAAGGAGAGAACCTGAAAGAGATTTTAAGTGAAGAGCTGGCTCTCATGGTAGGCTTAACAGTGGAAGTGATGCAAAGTGATATTGATCTGGTATATCATACATATCCAGAATTAATATTAAAAAAACCAAGCTACCCAGGGAAGTATACGTGAAATTCTCAAAAAGGTCAAGAAGAGACTTAATTCTGAAAGCAACAAATGGAATTGTCTTGAAAATCAAAGGAGAACAAATCAAAGTTTTAAAAGACGTTCCATTTGAGACCAGGAAAAGGAGACAACACAGAGCATTGTTTTTGCAAAACCATGCCACTCCATTTGTTGTTGTTGTTGTTCAGTCGCACAGTCGAGTCCGACTCTTCGTTGACCCCATGGACCAGATCCCGCCAGGCCCTCCTGTCTTCCGCTGTCCTCTGAAGTTTGCTCAATTTCATGTTCGTTGCATCGATGACACTGTCTAACCATCTCATCCTCTGCCGTCCCCATCTTCTCATTTGGTGGCCAAAGTATTTGAGCTTCAGTTTCATTATCTGGCCTTCCAGGGAACAGTCAGGGTTCATTTCTTTTAGGATTGACTGATTTGATCTTCTTGCAGTCCAAGGGACTCTCAAGAGTCTTCTCCAGCACCATAGTTCAAAAGAATCTATTCTTCAGTGCTCGGCCTTCCTTATAGTCCAACTCTCGCAGCCATACATGACTACTGGGAATACCATTGCTTTGACCATGCGGACTTTTGTTGGCAGGGTGATGTCTCTACTTTTTATCATGCTGTTTAGGTTCGCCATCGCTTTCCTCCCAAGGAGCAGGTGTATTTTAATTTCATGGCTGCTGTCACAGTCTGCGGTGATCTGGGATCCCAGGAACGTGAAGTCTGTCACTACTTCCATGACTTCCCCTTCTATTTGCCAAGGAGTGATGGGGCCGGATGCCATGATCTTAGTTTTTTTGATGTTGAGCTTCAAGCCCACTTTTGTGCTCTCCTCTTTTACCCTGAGCAAGAGGCTCTTTAGGTCCTCTTCACTTTCTGCCATTAGAGTGGTATCGTCTGCATATCTGAGGTTGTTGATCTTTCCCCCAGCAATCTTAATTCCCACTTGTGATTCATCACTTAATTCCCGCTTGTGATTCATCTAGGCCAGCATTTCGCATGATGTACTCTGCATATATATTAAATAAGCAAGGCAACAATATACATCCTTGTCGTACTTCCTTTTCCTATGCTAAACCAATCAGTTGTTCCATATCCGGTTCTAACTGTCGCTTCTTGGCCCTTATACAGGTTTCTCAAGAGACATGTGAGGTGGTCTGGTACTCCCATCTCTTTAAGGACCTGCCATAGTTTGTTGTGATCCACACAGTCAAAGGCTTTAGCATAGTCAATGAAGCAGAAGTAGATATTTTTCTGGTACTCTCTTGCTTTCTCCATAATCCAGCGAATGTTGGCAATTTGATCTCTAGTTCCTCTACCTCTTCGAAACCCAGCTTGTACTTCTGGTAGTTCTCTATCCACGTACTGTTGAAGCCTAGCTTGTAGGATCTTGAGCATGACCTTGCTAGCATGTGATATGAGTGCAATTGTGTGATAGTTTGAACATTCCTTGGCATTGCCCTTCTTTGGGATTGGAATGTATACTGACCTTTTCCAATCCTGTGGCCACTGTTGCGTTTTCCAAATTTGCTGGCAAATGGAGTGCAGAACTTTAACAGCATCATCTTCTAAGACTTTGAATAGCTCAGCTGGAATACCATCACCTCCACTAGCTTTGTTGTTAGCAATGCTTTCTAAGGCCCATTTAACTTCACATTCCAGGATGTCTGGCTCGAGGTCAGTGATTATACCGTCGTGGTTGTCAAGGACATCGAGGTCTTTCTTGTATAGTTCTTCTGTGTATTCTTGCCATCTTTTCCTAATCTCTTCTGCTTCTGTTAGGTCCCTACCGTTTTTGTCCTTTATCATGGCCAGCTTTGCATGGAACGCTCCCTTGATTTCTCCAATTTTCTTGAAGAGATCTCTAGTCCTTCCCATTCTATTGTTTTCTTCTATTACTTTGCACTGTTCATTCAGGAAGGCCTCCTTATCTCTCCTTGCTGTTCTCTGGAAATCTGCGTTCAGTTGGGTAAATCTTTCCTTTTCGCCTTTGCCTTTCGCTTTCCTTCTTTCCTCTGCTATTTGTAAAGCCTCATCAGAAAGCCACTTTGCTTTCTTACATTTCTTTTTCTTTGGGATGGTGGTGATTGCTGCCTCCTGTACAATGTCACGAACCTCCGTCCATAGTTCTTCAGGCACTCTATCTATCAAATCCAGACCCTTGAATCTATTCTTCACCTCTACTGTATATTCATCAGGGATGCGATCTAGGTCAAACCTGAATGGCCTCGTGGTTTTCCCAATTTTCTTCAGTTTAAGTCTGAATTTTGCAATGAGTAGCTCATGATCTGAACCACAGTCAGCTCCAGGTCTTGTTTTTACTGACTGGATAGAGCTTCTCCATCTTTGACTGCAAATTATATAGTCAATCTGATTTCGGTGTTGCCCATCTGGTGATGTCCATGTGTAGAGTCGCCTCTTAGGTTGTTGGAAAAGGGTGTTCGCTATGACCAGTGTGTTCTCTTGACAAAACTCTGTTAACCTTTGCCCTGCTTCATTTTGCTTTCCAAGGCCAAACTTGTCTGTTATTCCAGTTACCTTTTGACTTCCTACTTTAGCATTCCAGTCCCCTATGATGATGAGGACATCATTTTTTGGTGTTAGTTCTAGGAGGTGTTGTAGGTCTTCATAGAACCGGTCCACTTCAGCCTCTTCTGCATCAGTGGTTGGGGCATAGACTTGGATTACTGTGATGTTGAATGGTTTGCCTTGGAATCGGACAGAAATCATTCTGTCATTTTTGAGATTGTATCCCAGTACTGCCTTTTGCACTCTCTTGTTGACTATAAAGGCCACACCATTTTTTCTACGAGATTCCTGGCCACAGTAGTAGATATAATGGTCTTCTGAGTTAAATTCGCCCATTCCTGTCCACTTTAGTTCACTGATTCCTAGGATATCGATGTTCAGTCTTGCCATCTCATTTTTGACCACGTCAAGCTTACCTTGATTCATAGATCTTAAGCTAAGAAGCACACACTTCAGCCAAGTATGATTGTGATTGCTTGCTTTATACCTTTATACTTTTACAGTATCTATTCTCATGTATTACTATTTGGGCAATAGGGAAATATCAACTACTTTAAATTCATGTATTAATGATCCTTGTTACTCGTAGTTTTAGGTTGTTCCCTTCCCCTGACCCTGTAGGTTTGTAGTATAGAAAAAGCAATAAAAATGTGTTTAAAAAAGTAAAGAAAAGACTAGGTTCCGGGAATCCAAGGCTCGAACCCCCAGGACCCCAGAGAAGCTTGCTGAGAGACCTTGGGCCAGTCACACACTCTCAGCCTAACCTACCTCACAGGGTGGTTGTGAGACTTAAAATGGGTGATGGAAGAAACAGGTCAGATGCTTTGGGTCCTCACTGGGGTCATAGAGGTGGTATAAATGGAGGAAATAAAATCAGTGCTTGTTCCCTAAAAGGGAGAGGGGCTTTAATTGTTCCTTGAAGCCACTGCAATTGTTTTTTCATGTTTTCCCATAATTATTTGTGAGTATGAAAACACCAGTGAGCCACCAAGGTGAGCAAGAAAAACCCAATGAAGCCAAGAAGCAAGAAGGAAAATGAGACCGTCACCCTGAAAAGCCTCCAGAGCATTGTGCAAGTCCAGACAAGAGTTGCAGTTTAAACCCCAAAACATCTATATATCAGGTCTAGAAAAAGATGGGGAAATAATACAGAAAATACTGAAATGCAATGGGCAGGCAATGAACGTGTGTGGGTTTATTAGTAAAAATTTCACCTATTCCAGGCTAAATATCCAGCAAGGAAGGCCATGGAATGAGTTTTCTTTGATACAGCTGAAAGCTACTGGGATACCTTTTCTTGGTCTGGCTTGAATTTATTGCCCACCAGTCTCATTTGGAGATCCACATTCAGAAATTAAACGAGAAAGGATAACCCTATTTTCTTCTCTTTAAAAAATCTTTATAATTCTTGGGTTTTATCCATCTTTATCAAATCCTCCCCCCTTATTTCACATCTCAGGGGAAAACTAAACTTGGCAAAGGAAATTCCAGATGTCCTCCTCGCCCGCTGGCCATCCCTTCCCAGGGGCGGGGAGCTCCTGCGCACAAGGATGTAGAGAGGGGGACGCGGGGCACAATGCCCCAGGAGTTCAGGGGGAAGGGATCAGGGTGCCGCTGCTGGTCGCTGGGACACAGGCAAGCCGTACTCCCAGGACTGGGGGGGGGGAGTGGCTTTGGATGGGCTGGCGGAGGCAGGAGGGCTGGCTGGTGTTGTTGAGCCGAATGACCACTGGCTCCCATCTCTCCGGACTCACCTCGCCTGTTGGCCCGTCGGGGTCATGGGAGATCTTCAGATCTGGGGCCTGGAACCGAGCCACTTGGTAGTCAGGTGACGTCGTCCTCCTCGGTGGAGGAGAAGACGGTGTGGCCGGCGAGGCCGGCGTGGCGCACCTCAGGCTCCAGAGCCTCCAAGGACAGGTTCATGGCGGGGCCCACATGCAGCCAGGCCCAGAGGTAGCGCAGGTTGCGCTCCGGCAGCAGCACACCCACCGTCACCAGCACCATCAGGGCGGTCCTGGCGTTGGCGGCTATGGGCCGGGCAGTGGAGGGCACCAGCAGGGCCGTCAAGGCCCCGAAGAACGGCGGCGGCACAGCCAGGCCCATGGACGGGATGAAAGAGGAGCTCTCAGCTGCAAAATCCAGAGCCCATCTGCGGGGCAGCTGCACTGGGCTCCCTCGGAAAAGGCATCCCTTCTGCAGCCCTTCCTCTGGATGCCTGGGCAGGGGCGAGGGAGGCGCAGGGAGAGGGCGGGCCGGCAGGCCAGTGGGGCGCCCTCATAAGCTCGTGCCCCTAGGCAATGGCTTAACCTTGCCTCTATGGAAGAACTGGCCCTGCTACTAGGACAGGTAGTCATCGGGATGAGTAACCTATTAGAACAAGTCTTTGGAGCAAATGATTACTGGGATAGATGATCACTGGGATCAACAGCCATCACTTTTTAAATTCTCCCAGAAGCATTCCCTCAAAATGGACCTTGCCCAATGTTTGACTCACCCCATTTCTTACTTTCACATGGGTCTGCCCAAGCCCAAACCCATCTTATGCCACATTTCACAGCACAAATACATAATCAATACAATAATCTAGACTGATACACGATCAAACAACCTGATAACAAGTGGAAATCCACCACCCCCGCCACATCCAGTTGAAATCCCACTACCTCTTTACAATGAAATAGATGTACTCACCTGGCCTTTACTGCCAGTCAAAGCTCCCCATATCCAATCCAAAAAGCTTTCATTTCCTTATTGGGAGGTAGTCCAACTTATTCTTGACAAATTCTCCCTTCTTGACAGATTCCACCCTTCTTCTACACAGCCCTACTTGGCAAACCTTTCTTACTTGGTCTCCATCCTTCAATGTCCCACCAGAGTGGTTTTCCTTGGCTACCATTGTGACTACTGTTGACAGTTGTTAGGTCAGACTCTCAGAACGACATCAGCCGCCAAGACACATAAAGGCTTAATATCCATATCTTGAAAATATAAAACAGGAGTCCAATGCATTTCTGTTTTAGTCTGCTGCTACAGACTATACCCATCAAGAATTACCTTCACCATATACGTTAAAACAGGAGGTCTCATGGAACATAATAGTAACAGCAGTACAATATATGGAAATTAAGCAGGTTAAAATGTATCCAGCAGGCACAGTGTTAGGATCCTGGTTAAATCAGTTCTCAACACCAGTCACTTCGACGAAAGCTAACTTTATTGAGACTTTGACAGATACCATACTGGACACGAGCTATTGTTAGGACTGAAGATGAGCGCGCACTTTGGTCGGGGTCACAACACCGTCTTAGTGACCCCGGGCCCTAAGGAGGCCAGGCTTGTTGCCACAAGGGCCAGGTCCTTTTTGGTGGCGGCTCCTACCTGGTGGAATGAGCTCCCGGAGGAGATCAGGGCCCTGTGGGACCTTTTACAGTTCCACAGGGCCTTTAAGATGGAGCTCTTCCGCCAGGCCTTCGAGTAGGAGCCACCACCGCCACTACCACCAACGTGTGACTGCAGAGCAGTCCCGCCAGGTTGGGCTGACTGGCCACCTGAACATTGTGGCCCATGGCATCCCCCTCGTTGCTTAAATTGTTTTAACCTGTATTTTATTGCACTGTGTGCCTTAATTGTTTTAACTTGTGGTATTGTATTATATTTGTGTCTTGTAAGCCGCCCTGAGCCCGCTTGCGGGGAGGGTGGAGTATAAATGAAAAAAATAAAATAAATAAATAAATAAATAAATAAATATATATAGTGTGTTCAAGTAAAGGCACTAAAGATCAGGACCCAATCACCCCACGGTATTTGCCCACCAGAATTAACAGTCAACTGCCCCCCCACTAAGCACGTACCTCTCCCAGAGCATCCCTCCCACCAAACTAACAGTTGCCTATCCCCCCTCAGACATGTAGCCTCTACATAGCAAGAAAAACAGAATAACAGACATTTGAGAAGTCAGGGCATTTGGCCCCATTGAGGTGACAAGCCTCTGGCACATCAAAGAGAGAGGGGCCTCCTCTCTCTATGGCAGGCAAGATGTAAAAGGCATAGGGAGCCTGTCACACAGCTTCACCTGCTGGATTTCTGTATGTCATGCTACTGTTAAAGGAAGAGAGACCATCAGTATAAAAAGATGGCAACCCTGAAACAATCAAGGACTCAAAGTCAAGACAGTAACTGAAATCCAGTTTTGGGAGATTATCATTTAAAGACATTTAAAGAAATAAACGGAGAGCTGTTCCCTGGTTAGAAAAACATAGAAGTAGGGTTGCCATCTCCAGGTTGGGTAATTCCTAGAGATTTGGGGGTGGAGCCTGGGGGGATGGGGTTTGAGGAGGGGAGGGACCTCAGTGGGGTATAATGCTATAGACTCCACCTTTGAAAGCAGGCCATTTTTCTCCAGGGAAACTGATCTGCAGAGACCAGTTATAATTCCAGGAGACCTCCAGACTTCACCTGGAAGCTGGCAACCTTACATAGTGGAATTTCCCACCCAGAAGCTGGCAACCAGAACCACTGGGGTGGCTGCAATATCTCCGCTCTTCTTTCAGCGACAAAACACTGAAGTTTAAAAAACATGTCCGAGGCAGGTAGAACTGACAACGGTTTCTCTTGCTTCCGGATTCTTCAAGTAAAGAAAGGGTTTTTGCTTTCTGTGGTCCTCCAAAATATACTAGCACAGTGCTGCAGTGCTCCTCCATCTCCCCCTCCCCCATCCAGCAGCAGCTGTGACTAACCCAACAGCCTTATAGATTTTTTGGCAGATACTCCGGTTTGTTAAATGGCTGTTATTTGTCTCCATTTGTGCAACATGCTACTTTTATTAATATTTTGATAATAGGATTTTGGATTTGCAACACATACAGAGAACCCATCAAGCCAAAAGATTGAAACAAAACAGCACAAGCGATGAGGTTGTGGGGGAGAGGAAGAAGCCCCCAGGCTTTTTTATTTGGGTCGGGATATCAGTCACTGCAGCCACAAATCTTTCCGTGTGTCTCGACTATTTAAAGCACATGTTACTGAGCATTACTTTGAATGCCTTGAGATGGCTGAATTAATATCTACTTTAACAGACTGGAAATAAATAACATAGCGACATAACAGCCTTCTTTTACCCAGGGAAACAAGTCAGATGCATCAATCAATGCAAACAAGCCAATTCTTACACAATAAAAAGGCAGATGGGAGGGAGGGGGGCCTCCTCAAAAACCATTTGATTTGGAGAAATATTCCTCCTAACAAATAAGGTGATATGTTCAGGGGTCATTTTGTAGAAAAAGAGGTGCAGGAGCTCATCAGCATAACTCATTAGCATAACTTATTTGCATATGCCACACCCCCTGACATCACCAGAAGTGTCTGAAGCAACCGGAGCTGCTGTGTTAGGAGCGTCTAGTAGCAAATAAATATACACTGCAAAAACCTTTTAACAAACTAATGTGTTCTATTTATGGTCATCATTTAGTAAAGTGCATAGTGTATCATTATTTCATCCTAGTGAGGTATAAATATTCATTACATTCAATAAGCAATAACATTCAGTACATACAGATTGATAACTACCAGACAATTTTGCATCAGTGTTAAAGGCAAGCCCCAACAGGAGTTTCCAGAATTATAAACCCGAAGTGTGTCAGAAGGAAACACCCACCGTCCAGGCTCCACCCCAAAAATCTCCAGGTATTTCCCAACTCAGAGCTGGCCAGCTCTTCAGAAAACCAAAGCTGCTGTAACATAGTAGAAGATGCAGCCTCTCATGAAGGGCCTTGTACATAGCAACCAGTACCTTGAATGGACCAAGAAACTGATGGAGTGACTGCAGGACAGAATGAACACAAATGAAGCTGCCTTATACTGAATCGGACCCTTGGTCCCTAAAGGTCAGTACTGTGAACTCAGACTAGCAGAAGCTCTCTAGAGTCTCAGGTTGAGGTCTTTCACATCACCTACTACTGCCTTTTCCTTTTAACTGGGGATGTCAGGGATTGAACCTCAATAACAACAATAATACAGTCCACAGTAAACAATGACCAAGAAAAACTACAGTGGGTAAGACTGCATGATACTTTATAAAATAAGTGTTTAATGTTGATAAAAATGGTTATAAAATAAGTGTTTAATGTTGATAAAAATGGCTGTAATAAAATGTTTGTATTGGATAAGCATGATTGTATTTTATATTCTTATAGCTTTTAGTTCCTGAGGAAGGACCTGAAGTCCAAAACACTGATCAATACCTAGGAAAAGTGTTGGACATCTATTCCAGACTTTATTGTTTCCCTTTGAGAGATTCCTATTCTGGACTTTGTTCTTTCCCTTTGGGGAAATTGTGGGCTTTTGTATTTTCCTATGATGGATTACATGTGTTGGATTACTTATTGTTTTGAAGTCTCTTTTTGTAAGCTCTTGTGTGGGTTTTTTGCAGTGCACAGTTGTTATTTTTTGGTTTTTCTTGGTCAGGGATTGAACCTCAAACAGAAGTTTTTCCAATGAGCCACAGCCCCTCCGCAGGTGTGACATGTATTTCCTGCCTTGCACCCACTAGTCATTGGGCTGCAGGTTTTTGTATCAACTGAAGTACAGCTGGTCAGTTTTTCCTCAGTACTCCCAATATTCTGTTTGACTTTTAATTATGATAATTTTACCACAAGGATAGAAATTGCTACAACAAAATACAGAGCCTGGAAAAATCTTTGAATATTGTAAAAAGTATCCCAAAACATAACAGCCAGTAATATCTGGGGTGGGGATGTGGCACTCCCCAAAAGTTTTAATCTCTAAACAACAAGTTCTTTTACTTAGGCTTCTGTCAGGATCGGACTTCAACCTGACCATTGATCATGGAATTAACCTGTGGTTCTCTGATGTACATAGCTTTGCCCTGTTATTGTTTACCCTGCTTGAGCTCCCTTCTCGCTTATCATTCCCAAGCATCATCTCTGCACCTGCAGGTGCTGTCTACGCGGTCCTCCCCTGACATTCCTTTTTTTTTTTTTTTGGTAAACAAATTTTATTTTCTCAGGAATACAACATATAAAACATTTCATTCTATCAATTGTCTACCCCATTCCCAGTTCCTCCCCTCCCTCCAATGGCTTCCCACAATGCTTCCACCCCTGCTCCAAATTACTTCATATCATCAACAATATCAGTTTTTCATCATTACAATCTAAAGATAACATCGTTTGACTTAATATCGATCTAAACATATTAAGTTTTGTTTCACATCCCAGTTCTTTTCCAGATAAATTTTAAAATCATTCCATTCTCCAAAAAACTCATCGTCTTCTTTGTTATTCAGTTTTTTTGTAATCTTATCCATTTGTGCCATGAACAGAACTTTTTGTATCCATTCTTCAACCTCTGGTACCTTTTCCGTCTTCCAAAACTGAGCATAAATCATTCTCGCTGTCACTATCAGGTACCAGAGTAAAGTTTTTTTAGTCGTATTGACTTCTTCCATTTTGAGTCCCAAAAGCAGAATTTCCGGTGCTTTTTTAAAAGAACATTTCAGTATTTTTTGCATTTCATTGTGGACTTTTGTCCAAAAGTCTACAGCTTTCTCACAAGTCCACCACATATGATAAAATGAGCCCTCATGCCTCTTACATTTCCAACATTTGTTTGACATATTTTGATTCATATTTGCAATCTTCTTAGGTGTCATGTACCACCTATACATCATCTTATAACAATTTTCTTTAACATTAGTACATGTCGAGATCTTAATAGAGTTTTTCCACAAATATTCCCAAGTTTCCATATCCACTTCCTTATTCATATTAATAGCCCATTTTAACATTTGTTCTTTAACAGTTTCATCTTCAGTATACCATTTTAACAACACCTTATACATTTTAGAAATATTTTTTCCTCCTCCACTCTCCCATACCTTTTCAATTTCATTTTTTTCCTCTCTAAAACCATAGTTTTTTTTGTCAGATCTAAAAAGATCATAAATCTGCATATATTTCAACCACTCATATTCATATTCAATTTCATTCTGCTTTTTCATTACCCACTCTGTTCCCTCTTTTTTAATTAAATCTCTATATGGCAACCAGTCTCTACCTCGCTGTCTTGAGTAAGATATCAACACTTCTACTGGTACAATCCACAATGGTCTTAAGTCACTCTGGTACTTCTTATATCTTGTCCATACCATATACAAAGCTTTTCTCACCAAGTGAAGTTTAAAAAAACTGTCCATTTTTATCTTGTCATACCATAAATATGCATGCCAGCCAAATCTACAATCATGCCCTTCCAACCCCAACAATCTGTCATTTTCAAGCTTCACCCATTGATCCATCCATGTTAGACAAACCGCTTCATAATATAGTCTAAGATTTGGCATTTGTAGACCTCCTCTTTCTTTGGCATCACAAAGTATTTTCATTTTGATCCTTGGTTTCTTGCCTGCCCAAACAAATTTTGACAACTCTTGTTGCCACTTGGCCAACAAATCCGTTTTATGCAGAATTGGTATTGTTTGGAACAGGAACATCAAACGTGGTAGGACATTCATTTTTATAACTGATATTCTTCCCATCAGTGATAAGTTCATTTTATCCCATTTCTTAAAATCTTGAGTCAGCTTAGTCCATAATTTCTCATAATTATTCTTATATAGGTCTATATTTTTTGCCGTTAATTCAATTCCAAGGTATTTTGTTTTTTTAACTACTTCACATTGTACCAGTTCTTGTAGTTCCACTTGTTTTTGTTTGATCATGTTTTTACATATAAGTTTTGTTTTATTCTTATTTACGTAAAAGCCGGCCAATTCTCCAAACTCCTTTATTTTTTGAAAAAGCAATGTCAATTTTTCTGTTGGGTTTTCCACCATAAACATTACATCGTCTGCAAATGCTCGATATTTGTATTGGTGTCCTTTATGTGTCAAGCCCTTTATTTCTTGATCGTACTGTATTTTTTGTAAAAGTATTTCCAATACCCAGATAAATAATAACGGTGATAACGGACAACCTTGCCTTGTTCCTTTCTGTACTTTGAAGTTATCTGTCAGTTCTTTATTCACATTTATTTTAGCTCTTTGTTCAGAATAGATAGCTTCAATACAATTTCTAAAATGTTGTCCCGCTTCAATCTTTTCCATCATCTGGTGCATAAAATTCCAATTAAGATTGTCAAAAGCTTTTTCTGCATCAACAAACAGAAAAGCTACTTCTTTTTCTGGGTGCTTTTCATAATATTCAATTGCGTCCATTACTATTCTTACATTGTCTCTAATCTGCCTTTTGGGTAAAAAGCCCGCTTGATCTTCAGAAATTACCGTTTGTAAATAGTTTTTCACCCTTTCTGCAATAATTTTTGCAAAGATTTTATAATCGTTGTTCAAAAGAGATATTGGCCTGTAGTTCTTTACATTTGTTGAATCTTGTCCTTCCTTTGGAATCAAAGAAATAATTGCTTCTTTCCATGAGTCCGGCACCTTTTTGTTTTCTCTTATTTCGTTGGTTAAAGCTTCCAGGACCGGGGAAATTTCTTCTTTCATCTTTTTGTAGAATTTCGCTGTAAATCCGTCCGGCCCAGGCGCCTTCCCCAACTTTGTCTCTTCTATTGCCTTCATCACTTCTTCTTTTTGAATTGGACCATTTAATAAATCTTTGTATTCCTTACTTATTTTTGGTAGTGGAATCTCCTTTAAATATGTTTTAATCTTCTCAAGATCAACTCTAGTTGTTTGGAATAGTTTAGCATAATACTTGAAGAAACATCTCTTTATTCCATTAGGATCAACGAACTCTTTTCCATCTTCTATTATTTTGGTTATCATTCTTCTCTCTCTTCTAGCCTTAAGTTGCCAAGCTAAGTATTTTCCCGGTTTGTTCGCCCCTTCAAAAGATTTCTGTTGTAACTTCTTTAAATTCCAATACATTTCCTGATTCCAAGTCTCATTCAGTTGTTCCTTCAGCAACTTTAATTCTTTAATAATTTGCTTTTTTCCAGGCTTCTTTTTTAATTCCTTTTCTTTCTGAGCAATTTTTTCTAACACTTCTGTTTGTTTTTGAAGTTTTTCCTTTTTTTGCTTCACGTTTTGCGAGATGAGAATTCCTCTCATCACCGCTTTATAAGCATCCCATACAATCTGTATCGGTGTTTCTTTATTTAAATTTTGTTGAAAGAATTGTTTCGTTTCTTCCTTTAACATCTCAATTACCGTTTTCTTATCCAACAAGTCTTCATTAATCCTCCACAGAAAGGGTTTTTTCCTTTCTGTGGAACTCCATACCACCGGATTGTGATCTGAATTACATCTTGGCAAAATTTCAGTCTTATGTGTTTTCATTGATAATTCTTCAGACATCCAAATCATATCAATTCTGGAAAAAGAGCAATGTCTATTGGAATAAAAAGTAAAGTCTTTCTGCATCGGGTTCCATTTCCTCCAAACATCTTCTAATTTTTCTTGCTTAACTAATTCAAAAAAATTCTTTGGCAATTTTCCGCTGAATTCGTTGTCCTTTTGTGGTTTTCTGTCTAGACGATCTATTGTCCCATTAAAGTCTCCGGCCATAATAACTTGCTCATAAGTCAATTGTTGTAATTGGTCAGTTATATCCTTAAAAAATTTTTCCTTTGCTCCATTGGGTGCGTACACGTTGATCAACAATGTTTTTTTCTGCTGAATCATTAATTCCACACCCACGTATCTGCCATCTATGTCCTTAAAAATTTCTGTAGGTTGTAACTCCTTCTTCACATATGTCACAACTCCTTTTTTCTTGTTTGAGGCCGCAGAACAAAATTCAATTCCAAATAAAGCATTCTTTAAATATTTTATATCCTGTTTTCTAATATGTGTTTCTTGCAAGCATATCACGTTGCATTTCTGTTTCTGTATCCAATGATTGATTCTTTTCCTCTTGTTTGGTGAATTTAATCCATTAACATTCCATGACAACAATTTGTACTCCATTATGCGTTTTATTTTAAAGTTCTCCAAAGACGTCCGCATTGTCCGCCTTAAATTTATAAAAGTCCATCATCGATCTGATCTGAATCCTCCCACCTTGATACGTAAAGGATAAACCTTGTGGAATCTCCCATCTATATCTGATGCTCAAAGCTCTGAGTTTGTCCGCCAAGGATTTATACCTTTTCCTGTCTTGCAGTATTGTTCTTGGGAGTTCTCTCATCACCATAATTTTGTTTCCCTCTATTACAAAAGGGACGTTGAATTGCTTCTTGAATATCTCCTCTGTTATTGATCTTGTTACAAATTGTACAATTACATCCCTTGGTAAATTCTTCTTTTCTGCAATTCTGGAGTTCACTCTATAAATCAAATCAAAGTCTGAGTCCATTGACCCTTCCTCCTCGCCCAGAAAAGCCGTTATCACTTCCATCATTTTTTCTTTTAAGTTCTCATTCTCTGTTTCCTTAATGCCTCTGAATCTCAGATGAGTCTGCATCCTTCTGAACTCCATCATTGTCTCTGATCTTGTAATTTGTTGAGTCAAAGAATCTTGTTTCTCTTCTATTTTTTGTATCTTCTCCTCTGTCTCTGTAGTCTTGGTTGCATTTGCTTGAACATCCTTCTTAACTCCTTCCATTTCTTGCTTGATTGAAGTTATTTCTGTAGTAACCAATTCCTTCAATGCTGTTATGTTCTTCTCTTGGACTTCTTCTAGATGTTTCAGATGAATCTGAGTTTGCTTCTCCAGTTGGTCCCCCAATGTTTTTTCTATCTGCTCCCCCATGGCTTGTATTGCCTCTGTCATTCTCTTCTCCATTGCTTCCATGGAGGC
>NW_015164182.1:2545000-2557507 GCF_001447785.1 Gekko japonicus
GTGTAGAGTAGGTCAGGTTGGTATTTTGCAGGCCCTTCCTTCCGCATAAAACTCACTTCCGGTCCGGCACCTTTAAAAGTTCCACTGTCTTCCTTTTGCTAATGCCCGTCTAGGAATTCAACTTCCTGGATGTTTCACACGGACCTCTTTCTTTGTAACACCAGCCTGCTCTTCCCACGCTATTGTTCGTGAGTTTCGATTTTACAGTTGCGCACACGGCTCAATCTTCACCACAGGAATGTTAAACAATAAGCGTTTTTACAGTTTTTAAAGGCTTCAATCAACTTTTTTCTCTCCGGAATCGGATTTCTGGGATTTACTATTCATTTTCCGCTCAACCGCTTAATTCAAATTGACTCCAAACTCAGTTCAGGTAAGCGGCACGTTTTTGTTATCTAGCACGTTCAAAACGGGTTTTGCATTGCTTCTTTTAACTCACAGTTGTTGTCCTTCTTCAAAGAGGTCTGCTGACGAAGAATTTATGCCGGTAATCCGGCTCGATCGGCCACTATAGAGTTGCTTGGCACTTGCCTTCTTCGTGGGAGGAGGTCAAAGCCCAATTCAGCTTCTTCCGAAGCTGGATTACGCCAACCTCACACTCCCTCTAGGGCGCTGCTGCCTGCTTGTCCCCCCCCTCGCTGGGGAGTGATGCGTTGGGCTGTGTATTGCCCAAACTGTCGAAAGTGGCCGTCGCTCGCTTCGCACGATCGCGAAACGCTTCAGTCCTCCATCTTAGCCAGACCGGAAGCCGATTCTCCCCTGACATTCCTGAAGGGGGGGGATCAAGACGTGTATGTGTGAACTGTAGATTAGCTGCGCTAGCATCTCTGTGAATGGAAGCCTCCTCCACAGAGGCCAGAGAGAACTTCGCTATTTCTAATTCTCATGGCCTTGGGGGAAGACATGAAATGATAACATTAACACCATTCTATTTGTACTGTATTATTCTGTCTTTGCACCATGTAATCATGATGTATGAATGAGGGCTGGACCAAAGGTCTTGTAATTCTGTCAGACTCCTCACAGCATCATAATGAAGTACACGCTTGTAGAAAAGGTTTTACTTTATTTTGAAGCTAAAGTGCATAACAGGATCACTGTTCAGAATGAGAGGGAATCAGACAGCAAAGCATAATATAGATCATTCAAACCCCTGAGGCCCGATTGTGGGGTTTCCCCCGCGTGCCTTTGGGCTTGAGAATAAACGTTCCTAGGCAGAATCTGTTATCTATTTCTCACGGCATTTCATGAGAGCTTCCTTATACTAACAAGCACTTGCAACCACCTGTGGCCTTGGGAGATATAAAGGTTTCGGCAGGCTAAACAGTCATGCGCATCTACAGTCCTACGGCTGAAAGCGAAAGCAGGAAACGAATGCAGTAATACAAAACAAAACATTGGCCGCTCGCTGACAAATTCCCAACTTTGTAATGTTATTCAGTTCTGCCAAAGAGTTTGTCTTTACAGCAACTTTCCTGATTTCTCAATAAAGCCTGTTAAAGGAATTATTGTGTCTGAGAGTTCCTGAAAAAGCTGATAGCTTCCTCCCCCATCCTTTCTTATATTATAAAAGAGATTTGGGGTGGCAAGATTCAATGCATGGCAAAATCAGTTGGCCGCCTGATCTGCCACTCCGAATGCCTGCCAATCCCCTGGCTGCGTGGCCTGAGTCCTGCCCACACAGCTGGCAGCCCGCGTTTTGCCCTCACTCTGGAGGGAGCCACCGAAGGGGGCGCATGCGTCCTTCATTGATGCCGGGGAACTGGAGCAGGTTGGTGCCGCACAGGAGGTGCTCAGCCAAATCGGGAACCAGCCGTGCCACACAGCCCGTCTCACTGAGGTCAACCAGCGGCGTCAGGCACTCAGCCTCCACACCATGCAGCTGTGGCAGCTCCTCCTGCACCTCTCGCAGAACCCCACTGGACATGACACGAAAGTTGTGCGAGACTGCCACCAGCATGCCCCGGTGGGCCCCAAACCGCCCGCTGCCAGCCACCAGCATCATGTCCTGCACACACCGCTCCACCCACAAGGAAGCCGAGCCTGCTTGGAGGCGGCGAGAGCGGAAGCAGCGGCGGGAGCTCCGCACGCCTGTTTGGGGGGCAGCCTCTTCCTGGAGCTCGTTATCTTGCTTACTGGGGAACAGGGCTATTTTTCTGGCCTTCCCAGTTGTTGCTGGCCCCTCCCCTCCCACTGAGGCCTCCGGCCTTGCCATGGGGCCGGCTCCCATGCCTGCTCACCCTCCGTCTTTCCTTCCCTCCTTCTTTCTCTCTCTCTCTCCTTCCTTCCTTCTCTTTCTCTCTTTCCTTCCCTCTTTCCTTGTCTCTCCCCTTTCTTTCTTTCCTTCTCTCTCTCTTCTTCTTTCCTTCTTTCGTTCTCTCTCTCTCCTTCTCTCCTTCCCTATCTCTCTCCTTCCCTTTTCTCCTTTTTTCCTTCTTTCTTTCTTCCCAGATCTGTGTGTGTCCCCCCCATAGCTACCAATCCAAAACAGTCCAATGGCACCTTTAAGACCAAGGTTTTTGCAGGTTCAAGCTCTCCCTCCTCTGTGAGGGCAGATCTCCCCCCCCCCCCCCCCCTAGCAAGCCAAGCAGGAAAATGAAAGACAGAAAGTGGGACCTGACCTATGAGACACACTTCAATACCAATTCCTTTCCTGACCTCTCAGGCTTCAAAACCTATTCTCCACTGACCCCTTCTCCAATGAGTGTTAGATCGCGCTAACAAAGGACTCGTAGAGTGATTCAGCAAGTGATTCAGCTTTATTGGAAGTAACGAACAAGCACTAAACTCAGTAAGAAACCAGAACGGAAAACAGTGGGAGCTTATGCTCCTTTTAAACATAACCGGGCTAATGTAGCCACGCCTATTTACAATTAACAACCAATGAGATTGCTTAGTTAAGGACCAATGGGAGTCTTTCCCTCCTAGGGAATGGTATCGTTCTGATTGGTCGCTGTTACGAAGCGACCAATAGGAAGTTCGCTCAGAGGAGCCCTGGTCTGGCTCGAAGCTTAACATAGGAGTCCTATGAGGTGATTCATGTAATCGTTTCAATACATTACAATTCCTCCCCCCTAAGTTAAGTCAACATCCATTTGTTTTATTATTTACATACATTCAAGTCATGCTGTTGTACATCAACTGTTCCAAAATACTTTATTACAATCGTAGTCTTTTAGATAAGTCGGCATCTGCCGCGTACGCTGAGACCTGCGAAGCGGTGCAGGCTCTATGGGCACACAAGGTTGTGAGTCACTGTGGGGTTCACTACAGCCTGGTTCAGGCACAAACTCTACTGGGGTTTCAGCCCCGCACACAGGGTTCTGCCCTGACTCGGGGACAGTACCGGGCCCTTCGGTACTCACCGCCTGCTCTGGGGGTCTCCACTCAACATCAGGGGAATCAGCCGTCGGAGAGTCAGCGCTGTCCTTAGCCCAACGTCTCCTTAGCTGATCTATGTGGCGCCGCCATACTCGACCGTCAGCCAACTGTACCACATACATGCGAGTACCCACAGAGTCGGATATTACCCCAGGAAGCCATAAGTGACCATTAGCATAATTCCGGGCGAAAACCTTGTCTCCTTTTTCAAACATGCGCACCTTCGGTTGCGCAGTGGTACGCTCGGACTGATCTTCTGATAGGTCTGGGTGCATACGGTTCAAACGGGTCGTGAGTCTCCGCCCCATTAACAATTCGGCCGGACTACGGCCTGTAGCACTACAGGGGGTGGTGTGCTGCAGCAAAAGAAAGGAGCCCAGCCTCTGGCTCCAGTCCCCTTCGTCCATTTTACCCAGGGCCTCTTTGGCCGTCCTGACCATCCGTTCGGCTTGGCCATTAGATGCCGGATGGAAAGGGGCCGAAGTCATTTGGCGGATGCCATTACTCGTGAGGAACTGCTTAAACTCCTCAGAGACAAATTGAGGCCCGTTGTCACTGACGATGACGTCAGGCAACCCGTGTGTGGCAAAAAGGCGGCGAAGCGCATGAATTACGGCTAGTGAAGTGGTCGACTTCATGTGTACAACTTCTAACCATTTAGACATTGCATCTACGACAATCAAGAACATTTGCCCTTGGAGAGGGCCAGCAAAATCGATATGCAACCTGGCCCAGGGTTTACCAGACGATTCCCAGCCTTGGGGAGTAGCTTGTGGGGGATCAGGTCTAACCTGTTGACACTTAGAACAGACTCGCACCCACTCCTCGATTTCCTTGTCCAGCCCTGGCCACCAGACATACCCTCTGGCCAACGCTTTGGTGTGTACCATACCGGGGTGACCCTCATGCAGCGACTCTAACACTCTCGTCCTGAGTTTGTCAGGAACCACCACCCTGTTCCCCCATAATACACAGCCCTTAGAAATGGATAGTTCATTTTGACGGCTTTTGTAAGGGCCGAACTCCGGTTCAACGCTTCCAACCGGCCACCCCCTCCAAACCCAGTTTAATACTCGGGACAGCACGCTATCCTTGGCCGTGTGTGCTGCAATGTCCCTGGATGATACCGGGGGTCGAGGAAGCTCCTCAATTGCCAAGACCTCACAGGCGGGGGCAGGGTCTGCGCCAATGTCCGGCACCGGGCACCGGCTGAGGGCATCCGCATGCCCAATCGCTTTCCCAGGCCGGTGCTCTAAGTCAAAATCGTAAGCCTGCAAAAATATCGCCCATCTAAGCATGCGTGGGGACATGATATTTGGCAATTGCTTATCGGGCGCAAAAATCCCCAGTAGCGGCTTGTGGTCAGTGACCAGCAAAAATCGTCTGCCAAAAATAAAATCATGGAACTTTTTGACAGCCGCTACCAACGCCAGACCCTCCTTGTCTATCTGGGCATAGTTCCGCTCTGCCGCAGATAGTGATCTAGAATAAAAAGCGATAGGCGCTTCGCTCCCATCAGGCATCAGATGGCTTAAAACTGCGCCTACTCCAAAAGGTGAAGCGTCAGCAGCTAACACCAGGAGCTTGTGTTCATCATAATGCGTGAGTACGGCATTAGATGTCAGCAGCTCCTTGACTCCCACAAAAGCCTTTTCCTCGGCCTGCCCCCACTTCCATTTTGCCTCCTTGTGCAAAAGCGCGTGCAAAGGGGCCGCCACTGATGCCTTATGCGGTAAAAACGCATGATAAAAATTCAGGAGTCCTAAAAAGGATTGGAGCTCCTTCTTACTCACCGGCCTGGGGGCGTTTTGGATTGCAGATACCTTCTCATCCGTGGGGTGGACTCCCTCTGCGTCAATGCGAAACCCCAGGAAGTCCACACTTTCCACCCCGAGCGTGCATTTTGAGCGCTTAACTCTGAGGCCGGCATTTTGAAAACGCCTGAGGACCTCTTTAACCCGGTCCAGTAGTTCCTGTTCAGACCCGCCCGCAATCAGCACGTCGTCAAAATAGGGCACTGTGCCAGGTACCCCCCTTAGTAGACGTTCCATGAGGCCCTGAAAAATCCCAGGTGCTACGTTGACCCCGAATTGCAGCCTGTTCACTTTAAAAGCCCCTTGGTGGGTTACAATTGTTTGGGCCTCGGCAGCCTCCGGGGTGACAGGCAACTGCTGGTATGCCTGGGCCAGGTCAAATTTGGCGAAAATCTTGCCACCCCCCAGGGAAGCCAAAATGTGGCTTATTACCGGGACCGGGTACGAATGTTGCTGCAGCGCCTTGTTAATCGTACATTTGTAATCGGCGCATAGTCGTATGGACCCATCTGATTTGACAGGGGTTACGATCGGGGTCTCCCATTTGCTGTATGGTACTGGCTCTAAAACCCCTTGCTCAACTAGTTTGTCAATCTCTTTTTCCACCTTATGTTTGAGAGACACAGGTACTTTCCGATACTTCAACCTAATAGGTTTGACTGACGGATCTAAGTCAAACGCAACCGGGGGGCCCTTGTACCTTCCCAACCCTTCGGCAAATACATCAGGGAACAGGTCGTACAGCATGCCCCATTTATTTTCAGACATCCTGTTAATCCCAGAAATACCGATGCCCAATGGCTCAAACCAATCTAACCCTAGCAGGTTAACCCGGTCTCCCTCTGCAATCAGGAATGACAGTTTAACACATTTCCCCTTATACTCAACAGTAACAGAGTCCCGTCCGGCCAAGGGAATTCGGTTGCCCTGGAAGTCGGACACTCTGGTTCCCGCAGGCTGGAGCCGCCGCCGGCTTCGGTTCGGGAACAACTGGCGCCAGGACGCGGCAGAAATCACCGTCACGGACGATCCTGAGTCCACCTCCATTGTACAGGGTCGGCCGTCGAGGAGTGGAGTCACGGTGATCTTGCCCTGGCTGCTGGTGCGATTTACGGCCGATGCGCTCGACAAGGTCGCCGTCAACTGGCAGCTTGCTTCCGATGCTGAGGAACGGGTCTTGCCTTGGGTGCTGACTGGAGTGCCCCTCTGCGCTGACCGGTTGTTAGTTGAGGGATCCTTCTTCGCTGATCTGCAGACTCTGGCCAGATGACCACGCCGCCCACACGCTCTGCAGTCGACATCACGAGCCCAACAGGAGCCGCGCTGGTGCTTCCCGCCACAACCGGAGCAAGGCTTGACG
The DNA here is from genome assembly GCF_001447785.1 of Gekko japonicus. NCBI lineage: Eukaryota > Metazoa > Chordata > Lepidosauria > Squamata > Gekkonidae > Gekko > Gekko japonicus. Next base: position 2,551,556 of record NW_015164182.1, read on the forward strand.
TTGGTAGTCTTCGCTGGGGTCCGCTTGCCTCGAACCGCGTTGACGTCATCATCCGCGTCTTCGCCCTCGCTGTCTCGTTGAGCGTGTATACTGGGCTCTGCCACCCGCTGGCGGACCTCCTTCGTGGACTTCTCCGCTGCTTCCGCGGCCACGGCCTCTTCGTAGGCCACTGCCCAGGTCAGGGTGGTGCGGGCGAACAGCCTCTGTTGCAGCCTTTCATCTTTGAGACCGCAGACGAGACGGTCTCTGAGGGCTTCCTCCACGTTGTGGAAATTACATGGCCGTGCGGCTTTGCGAAGGGCCGCCACGAAATCTGCGATGGTCTCGCCTCCGGCCTGGTTCCGCTTGTAAAAAGCGTGCCGGCAGGCGATCTCCGACGGTTGTGGAGAATAGTGAGCCTTAAGCTTCTCCGTGATGTCAGCGTAGGTGACAGTCTTTATATCAGTTGGGGCCACCAACGACCTGGCTATGTCGAAGGTCCCCTTCCCGCAGGAACTCAGGAGGCATGCTCGTTTCTTCGCCTCATCGGTGATGTCGTGGGTCTCCAGATGGAACTCGAACCTGGACAGGTAGGAGTCCCAGTCTTCTGAGGAGGGTTCGAAGCACTCGAACTTCTGGCTTCCAGCCATCGGGGGAGACTTGGGCACCGGAGCTGGTGGCGCCTCCGCCGGATCGGCTGCTGTGCTCTGCTCGCTTTCTTCCGAGTCCGAAGTGTGGATGTCCGCAGGGCTGCCTACCTGCTCTAACATCCCATCCTCGTCGCCAATTGTTAGATCGCGCTAACAAAGGACTCGTAGAGTGATTCAGCAAGTGATTCAGCTTTATTGGAAGTAACGAACAAGCACTAAACTCAGTAAGAAACAGAACAGAAAACAGTGGGAGCTTATGCTCCTTTTAAACATAACCGGGCTAATGTAGCCACGCCTATTTACAATTAACAACCAATGAGATTGCTTAGTTAAGGACCAATGGGAGTCTTTCCCTCCTAGGGAATGGTATCGTTCTGATTGGTCGCTGTTACGAAGCGACCAATAGGAAGTTCGCTCAGAGGAGCCCTGGTCTGGCTCGAAGCTTAACATAGGAGTCCTATGAGGTGATTCATGTAATCATTTCAATACATTACAATGAGAATCTGAAGCTGTCTTAACAATGTTGGATCACAGGATTACCTTGCTCTGCACTATCTAATCCTACTGGTAGCAGATTCCCCACTACAGTTCAAACATGCTTTATCAATACTCTCATTCTCAACAAGGCTGCATCCATGTATACTTAAATCCAGACACTGGAGTTGTGAACATACAAGACAGTTCTTTCCACAGACCAGGCATGTAGGACAATCACAACAGGAATCATTATGGAATATCACAGTTTGGGATGCCCTCCATTGTGTTAAAACCAATTAAAAATCATTAAAAACACTTATCTGTGACAGAGCACAGCCAAAAAGTATCTAGTCGCGTTGAGCTGGAAATCACCGATTTTTTTGCACACCCCTATGATGCTTTTCAGTATTATTTTTAAGCAGCCTTGAGTCACAGGGAAAAGTAGGATATAAATATTTGAATAAATAAGTAGTTTGGGCAGGTTGATAACATTTAAGCAACTTCCTGTTTGTTAGGTTAGGCAGCATTCTGACAGTGATTGTTCCACCCTTGTTATACTTGACCTGTAATGCTGGTTGTCATATTTCATTAAAAAAAACCAAAATAGACTACAAGAGTTATTTCTCCCCTAAGTGCTGTTATGTTTTCTAAGGGTCAGTGCAAGGCAATGGTCCAAACCCAGGTCTACCAACATAGTGGACTGGGGCAGACAGACCTGTTCTCTGGAGGCCAGGTCTACCAATATAGTGGAAAGGGGCAGGGAGACCTGTTCTCCAGAGGGCTGATCTACCCCTGTAGAGGACAACATATTGTGCAATGAAATTTGATTTGATTCTGTTTTCTCTTAGAATGTTTAAATTATTCTTAAAATATAGCTTAAATACAGTTTAAAAGAATTCATTCTGAGATTTTTACAAGGTTATGGAATTTCTGCAATCGTCATAGAATAGAATCATAGAGTTGGAAGGGGCCATACAGACCATCTAGTCCAACCCCCTGCCCAGTGTAGGACCAGCCTAAAGCATCTCTGACAAATATTTGTCCAGCCTCTTCTTGAAAGCTGCCAGTGAATGTAGACTCGCTCACAACTTTAATGCTACTAGCTGTTTTTCCTCATAAGGTAGAATTTTTGCTCACAATACTGTGGAGCTTAGAGGGAACATTGGTCAGGAGATGGGCAAATGATAGACAGGAATACTCATGAAACAGTTAAACTGTAGGGTTGCCAGCCCTGGGTTGGAAAATACCTGGAGACTTTGGGGGTGGATCCGGGAGAGGACAGGGTTTGGAGAGGGGAGGGGCCTCAGCATGGTACAATGCCATAGAGTCCACCCCTCAAAACAGCCATTTTCTCCAGGGGAGCTGATCTCTGTCAGCTAGAGATCAGTTGTAAAAGTGGGAGATCTCCAGGCCTTACCTAGAGGCTGGCAACCCTAATCTCCAGGTATTTCCCAACCTAGAGCTGGCAACCCAAACAGGCCCTGATGTGGATGGCCCAGACTAGCCCCATCTTGTCGGGCCTTGAAAACTACCGTGTTTCCCCGAAAATAAGACACTGTCTTATATTTATTTTTTCACAAGAAAACACACTAGGGCCTATACCACAAATGCATAGAAATCCTGCTAGGGCTTATTTTTGGGGTAGGTCTTATTTTCGGGGAAACAGGGTAAGTAGGATCAGCCCTGGTTGATTAGTATTTGGATGGGAGACCACCAAGAAAGTCCACTTTTGCTACACAGAGGCCCCTGCCACACCGGGGGAGGTTCTTTTTTGCAGCAGCTTTTCCGGGTTTAGGGATGGATTGGGGACGGGTGCACACCGCTTCCCAGATGTTGCGGTGAGATCACGCCTGTTTGCTGCGCCCCCGATCCATCCCTCTCCCGGGCCAAAATCTTCCGTGTGACGGGGCCAAAGGTAGGCAATGGCAAACCACCTCTGAACATCTCTTGCCTTGAAAAACCTGTGGAGTCGCCACAAGTCAGCTGCAACCTAATGGCACTTTCCCACCACCAGAAAGCAGGATCAGCCCAGTCCAGTTACATACATACATACATACATACATACATACATACACATTCAATTTATATACCACTCCTTCCCGAGGGCTCGGAGACTTTATTGTCTACCTTTATTGGCATGTAACCCTTGCAAACCCATATACAGAAAATCCACCAACAACAACAACCACAGCATAGAAGAATACTTGCAAAATACAGAAACAAGGAATTACCAAGTAAGTATACCCATCAATTAAATAAAGGGCGAAGCAGGATCAGCCCTCTTTAGTACTTGATGGGAGACTACCAATGAAGACCACGGCAATAGCAAGAGGAAGGTAATAGCAAACCACTTCAATATGTTTCTTGCCTTGAAAACTCCAAGAGTTGCGACTTTTTGGTACTTTCCACTACTACAGCAGTCACACTAAGGAAGGATACTAAGTCCTTTATATCTGAAAAAGTGAGCAGTGACTCATCCTGACTCTCTGAAGAAGTGAGCAGTGACTCACAAAAGCTCATACCCTACCACAAATTTTATTAGTATGTAAGGTGCTACTGGACTCTTACTCTTTTCTATTACTGCTACAGACGGACTAACAGGGCTACCCATCTTGATCTAAGCACTTTATGGTTTTGCTACAGTTGCCAACTCTGGAATGGGGAATTCCTTGAGATTTTAGGGAGAAACTTGGGATGTGCAGGGTTGGAGAGGGGAGGGACTTTATCTGCCTATAATGCCAGAGGATTACCAATTCTGGCTTAGGAACTTGTTCCTGAAGAGCTCGGGGTAGAGCTTGTGGAGGGGGCAGTTGAGGGGGGGGGGGGAGACTTCAGAGGGATGTAGTGCCATATAGCGTTCACCCTCCAAAGCAGCCATTTTCTCCAGAACTGATTTTGGTAGCCTGGAGACCAGCAGAAATGCTAAATCTACAGGCCCCACGTGGAGGTTGACAGCAACCCCAAATGGAAATACGTCGTTTTAAAACACGAATGCAAATTCGTCATTTTAAAACAACCCCCCCCCCCGCTGTCATTGTCTCTGTCTTCTCAGCGCTCATTTTGCAATGGTATTAAGCATCATAAACACTGTAATTAGCATTAATACGCATTTCATAGTTTGTGATAATTACTAACTGTATGGATGACAACGAAGCACATTATGCCCTTTATATAATTATTTATTAACAGTTTCTCCATTCATAAATCCAACATCGCTGTGATGAACGGAAAGAAAACGCAGACAACTGCGCTCGAGGGGCTGGCCAAATGGAAGCGGATGGGCTGGTACTTTGCTGTGCGTACCCACCCACCCACCACTCCTTTCTCTACCAGGAAATGTGTGGGAGGCAGGGCTCGGCCCAACGCACGCCACGCCCACTCTAAGCCTCTGATTGACAGACATCTGCCCTGGCTCCGTGCGAGGCTCACAGCCAATGGGTTGGCGAGTCTGAACACTGTAGGCGAGCCAGCGCTTGCGTCAGCAGGAGGGGGTGGGACTGGACGGTTCTTGGCCGTTTGTGCAAGCGTCAATGGCGGCTAGTTACCCGTATGGGCAGGTAAGCCAGAGGTGAGAGGAAAGTATCGAATCGTCTCCTCTGTTTCCACGCTGTCGCGGTGGCCGATGGGAGGGGGGACAGGATAGGCACACCCGTTGCCCGGGCGACGGTGGTCGTTTCCAAGGCAACGGGGCGGGTAGAGTGTAGGAGGGGACTGTGGGCGTCATAGAGAATAGAAAGTGACGTCAAAGCGACGGAGTGACGTCGCTTTGGATTCAATTATGGGGCAGGTGGTGAGGGTGGTTCTTGAGGAAGAAGTCGTTCTTCCTCCGTTGGGGGCCAGATGGGGTCTGATCTGCAAGCTTCCAAGCCCTGGAGTTAAGTAATGCCTCTTCAGGCAGGCTAGGCTGTCTGTCTACCTAAATAAATACCTAGTGTGTGTTTTGTACAACCTTTCTTCCAAGTAGCTAAGGGTGGTTGTGTGGTCCCACTTTTCCAATTTTATCTTCACATCAGTCCTGTGAAGTAGGTCCTAGAGTTTCATCGCTGGCTGGAAATGCTTTCCACCTGCATGCTTGCTCTCTGTCTCTCAGCCGGTGAAATATGGGGACAGGGCAGGATTATAATTTGGGCTGCCAAGTTTTACTGCCTCTTGTTCCTTTACCCTCAGAGACAAAGTGAAGACATTAGTAACACTCATAATCTCTGTGGTATGAGAAGCATCACCTGCTGATTTCTGCAGATCACGGTTCAGTTCAAAGGAGGCCAAGACTGGTTTTTTAATGGTTGGTTAGTAAACTTGGTTGTAATAATCCCATAAAGCAAAGTCGTTAGGGGGGTGAATAAGGAATTTCTGCAGGCTGAGCTTTGAATCAGAAAGTGGCTGGTTCAGGTTTGGTCTCTGCTGTGCACTTGCTGTTTGGTCTTACACAAACCACTCTTCTCAGCCTCATCTCTGGCTTTTGCAATATGCAGGTTATAACACTGGCCTACTTTCCCAGGCTGTTGTGGAAGGGTTGCTGAGGGAATGTGAACAAAGTGCTTTGAATATAAAAGTGCTTTTTAAAGATGTGGTTATCACTAACTAGGATCACCAGGTACACAGAATGCCAAGGCTCACTTGTCCCTTTAAAATCTGGTCAGAAATGCCCTGCTGTATACATGCCTTTCACCAGGCGTGTACTAGGAGTGCAGCTGCTATTGTGTTAGAAGAGGGACATTTTGGGAGGTGTACCTGTCATGCAGGGGTTAGAGAAGTCACACAGAGCCAGTTCCCTCTTCTGTATAACTGTTAACTACACAAGAGGCCTACATCCCTCCTTTGCACCTGGTGTCAGGCTACTGGTCCG
>NW_015164182.1:2557544-2562231 GCF_001447785.1 Gekko japonicus
TGGATGTATCACTCCTCCTTGGACAAAACCAAGGCAAAGCACATATGGTCTCAGTACATTTCCATTCTTCTTTAGTTTCACTTGCTTCTCTCCCACTCTGTACAGTTTGATCCAGTCTGGAAGCTCCTTGGGGCAGGGAGTGGGACCTGTCTTTGTTGCTCCTGCAGAGAGTGTTCTATAAATAACTTTTCCACCTTACTACCTGAGATCTTTTTAGCTAGATATCCAGGGGATTAACCTTTGAACCTTCTGCATGCAAAGCTTTTCTGTTTAAGGAGTGGCTTCCTCATACTGTTCTAGCAGGACAGAGAACTGGATGGCTGAACTTGATAGCCGGTGTGGTGTAGCAGATAGCCTAAGGTCAGGGAGATCTGAGTTCAAATCTCCATTCTGCCATAAGGGTTTATGGACTCTGATCAGGTGGAAAAAGCACCATAAAAATGTTTTAAATAAAGAAAGCTGCTAACTTGCTTGTTCTCTCAGCCTAATTTACTTAAGAAGGTTGTTGTGGGGCTAAAAATGGTGGAGGAGAGGGGAACTTTTATACTTGGGGTGAAGGGTAAGATAAAATTTGAATACACTAAAGGGTGTGGCCCTTAGAAGAAACTGGCTCTCACCACTATGTATGTTGAAGAGGACAGTACTCAAAAGTAGAGATGAGAGTAGGAAAGAATGGGGGGGGGGGAAATAGAGAGTGAAGCCAATGGGAAACCTTCCAGATGCAAGATGCTAGGTGGGAGAGTAAAACTCAGTGTGCATGTGATCTAGCCTTCTCTGTGAAGAGTGACAAGAGATGTTTGTTCTTAATCCTGTACTGTGCAAGCTTTCACCCTGACATCTTACTGCTTGAAATCTCTGGCAGGGTGTATCTGGACATCTGCCCCCCTCCATGCTGCCTAGCTTTAAAGTTTAATTGGGGCTATGAGTGACATTAGCATGTTGTCCTATGAATGGGCTGTGACATTAGCATGTTGTCCTATGAATGAGAGCCAGTTTGGTGTAGTGGTTAAGTGTGCGGACTCTAATCTGGGAGAACCGGGTTTGATTCCCCACTCCTCCACTTGCACCTGCTGATGTGACTTTGGGTCAGTCACAAGCTCTGGCACAGCTGTCCTTGAGTAAGAGCAGTTTGTGTCAGAGTTCTCTCAGCCCCACCCACCTCACAGGGTGTCTGTTGTGGGGAGGGGAAGGGAAAGGAGTTTGTAAGCCGCTCTGAGACACCTTTGGGTAGTGAAGGGCGGGGTATAAATCCAATCTCTTCTTCTCTTCTTCTTCTTCTGTGGAGATGTCAGTTCAGCTACACACTCTAGAGCAAAGCTGGGTGACATTGTGGTTCAGTCATTTCTTGTTCTGCAGGTTCAGCAAATAAACAGAAAGCGATCCATCCCATGGGCCTTTGGGGCGGGTGGCTGCTGCAGAGCTTGTTTGAGATTTTCCCTTGGGGTCCAGGCCAAGATATTTTTTTCCCTCTGAAGGCCTTGTTGGGAGCTGTGATTCTTGTTTGCACCCAAATATTTTGCCAATGGAAATTAAATTCCATGCCAGCAGCAAAACACAAAACAACTTTGTGTACCATTTCTGTACTTGGTCGGTGTCTTCTAAGGAGGGGTGAAGCAAAGAGTGTCTGGGGACTTGGCTCAGAGATGGAGATTTCCATATGAGGCAGACTCCTGAACACTGAGACCCATTCCCAGTTCACCGCTGCTTTCAGAGAGTCCCAGATCAACACTGGTAAATCTTGCTGCAGAATAATCAATCCAGAACCACTGCCAAGCGTTGCCTCTCTACTCATTGTTATCACTACTCATAAAGAGCTAATCTGGGGGCAGTGTATCTTGTATATGCAATCCCTGAGTGCTTGCTGGTCCCCACTGCTTCCCTCTTGCTGTCCTTCCAAACCTAATCTTTGGCCTATCCAGGAGATCTGGGAATCCTTGTGGTGGTGTGTTTCCCCCCCCCCCAGTTCCCAGCACTCTGCTCAGTCACTCATGGCTGTTTCCTTCTTCTACAGGGTTACCCTGGATCTGCAGGACAATCACCAGGTGCTCCCCAGGAAGGCTATCCAGGCAGCCAATATGGAGGTGGGCCAACTCCTGGGGCCCCCTATGGAGGACCAGCACCCGGTGGTCCATATGGCCCACCATCTAGTGGAGGACCGTATGGCCACCCAGCCTCTGGCCCCCCAGGGAATATGTATGGAGGAGGCCCAGCACCAGGAGGGCCTTATGGGCAACCATCTACTAATCCATATGGTGCCCCTCAGCCCAGACCCTATGAGGCAGGAGGTCCTGGCGGTGAGTGCTTAAGTATCTTTAGGTGTTAAGGTGATCAGCTGGATTGGTGGCCATTGTATGACATAATCATGGTGAAGGCCTGTAGTTTTGTATGTTGGCAAATATTGGGATATGGTTGTGAATGCTCCAGGAGTTATCCAAACTAGCACAGAGGTTGCCACTTCTTGCCAGACTCTGTGTGTGTTTTTTTCCAAAAACAATTTATTAGGATGTAATGAAAAAAGTTCAAACATATATCAAAGCTTATACATTTATATATCCTTCCCTCCTCCCTTTCTCCCCCCCCTTCTCGGCTTCCCACAGTGCTCCAACCTCCAGCCCAATTCTTAAATTTTTTCCTACCTCCATTTTGTCAGACTCCTCCTTGCATCATAATAAGCACGCTTTTGAAGAAAGGTACCTTATTAGAGCTGAAGGTGCATAACAGGATCACTGTTCAGAATGAGGGATAAAAGCAACGGCAAAGCATATAATAAACATTCAAACTACTATGGGCCAATTGCGGGGTTTCCCACGCACGCCCTTAAGCCTGAGAACTAACGGTCCCAAGCCTCTCACGTTATCTTCTTCTCACGGTGTTTAGTGAGAGCCTTCCTGCACTAACAAGCTCTGCTTCCACCTGTGGCCTTGAGCTAGATAATTGTTTCGGCGAGCTACCTAGACATACGCATCTACGATTCTACAGGGATAGAAGCAAGCGCACACACATACATCGAATGAAAACAAAACATTGGCAGCTTGCTGACACCTTTCTCCTTATTCACATCCACAGGTAACTTATCCTTCAACTGTTATTCTTATACATTTATCTATTTTCTACTATCCTTTAATTTTCAATAATTCTCAAAGCAAAGTAAATTGTCTTTTACATCAAAGTATTTCTCCAAATAGTCTTTAAAGTCTTTCCAGTCTGCAAAAAATTCTTCTACTTCCAAATTATTAAGTTTCCTTGTCATTTTATCCATTTCAGCCATAAAAAGTAATTTTTTAATCCATTCCCCAATTTCAGGGACCTTATCTTGTTTCCAACATTGAGCATATGTCATTCTGGCAGTCGTGATCATATACCACATCAATGTCCTTTTTGTCATATTGACTTCTTCCATTTTAAGTCCCGCCAGACCCTGTGTTTTGAAGACATTGAAAGCGCGTAAAGGAGCTTTTCTCCTCCACGATAGTATCAAACACAGACCTAGTGGTCTAAATCCACAACTGCATTTAGACATTTACCAATGACTGTGATGTGTTGTGTGAACAACATATGCTATATACCTGGAGTTGCTTATCCAAATGTCTTTTTTCATCTTAATTATCTTGGTGATTTTGTCCCCTCACAAATCTTCTTTGAATACCAAGATATGGGGGGAAGGGCCAGAGCCCACATTTCAGTCTCTCATTTCATGTATTTCAACAAAAACCTGAACCCCTTCCCCCTTATCTCATCTTCTGGATTTCAAGATCTGCTTGATTTAGAATTTCGACTTTAGATCTGAACATTAAGAACCTGTTTCTAATTTGGGTATTTAAAATTCTGCATTCACAGAGAGGATTAGAAACAAGAAATGCTATAAATTTTGTTAATCTATACCCTGTGTTTACTTGGTTTATCTTAAGCAAAACAAGAAATTGGGAACTTGAAGTTGTTAGAAATACTTTTCACTAGGATGAGGTTAGGGTTGTAAATAGTCTTGTACTTGTCCCTTGTGAGAAGTAATAAACTGGTCCAGGTTGGGAGTTTCTGTAAATTAGAATGATGTCCCCCCCACCACCACCACATCCCCTCTTTAGGCCATATCTGCCTTGCAAAGCCGTAACACAAATACGTGTGGGCTAGCAAAAAGTTTTGTGGGCTAGCAAGTTTTAGCTGGATATCGTGAAATAGTGGTTATGTTTTCTGGATGTTTGTTTGTTATTTACTAGGTTAGCTTTTTGTTCTGTCTTCTGCCAAGATCCACAGGTACATGGTCTTTTTTCCTGCTCTTTTTGTCTTTGCAACAGCCCTGCAAAGTAGATTAGGTTGGGATTTGCATCCAGATCTCCCTGATCCTGTTTTGGCCGCCTAACCATTTCAGCATATCTCAAAATGAACACGATTGCTGGAACTGCTGGGACTTGCAAGAGTCGCTGAGACTTGTCTCTGTTACTTGTAAAAAGTACTGTAAGGAAGCCAGCCATCTATCTTTGGCATCTATCACTTAAGGGACTCTTGGAGTGCATCTAGAGCACTTGACGCATGCTTTGTGCTGCGGAATCGAAGCGGCCGTCGTTAATTGAATTATTCATCTCCATTTAGGCTGGCAGTTTAGAAATCTGTCCCCATTGCATTATTTAAGGCTGCAAGGTGGGAGCAGAAAAGCACCGAAGCTGCCGCCCCGAGCGGCAGATATAAAACT
>NW_015164182.1:2562293-2581146 GCF_001447785.1 Gekko japonicus
TTCCGCATGTTTGCACTCAACTTTACAAAGTATCTGAAGAGATGTCATTTATTTTCCTTGTGTTTTTACAAGGCTCTGGATCCCCGCTGTGGTTGAGTCTCCTTTCATGGGATTAATAACTTGGCCATAAAAAGAGGCTTTTTTCGCCATGAACAAAGTGCTGACTCAGCAGTGGAGCGGCAGTGTCCAATCCCTTCTATTCTGGCTGCTTGAATGGTCAGCTGAGGCAGGTATCTGATGTGCTTTGATGTTGAGCTGTGCTGCCCTCCCTGCTAGCATGTGTTTTGTCCTCTCCCCATCAGGTGCTGTTCCCCCTGGTGTGGACCCAGAAGCCTTCTCCTGGTTCCAGAGTGTGGATTGCGACCATAGCGGCTACATCTCCATCAAAGAGCTACGGCAGGCCCTAGTCAACTCCAACTGGTCTGCCTTCAATGACGAAACATGTTTGATGATGATGAGTGAGTCAAGGCCAGGGCAAGGGGGATAGCTGAGGGAGCTGGAAGTCTGGCAAACTATCCCTCAGAGGCTGTGTCCAGACATCATGACAAGCTGAAATGGTGCCAGGGTGTGTGTGATTAACACTTGGAATTCACTGCCACAGGAGGTGGTGGCGGCTACAAGCATGGATGGCTTCAAAAGGGAATTAGATAAGCATATGGAGCAGAGGTCCATCAGTGGCTATTAGCCACAAGGCATAGATAGGGACTCTGGGGCAAGTGATGCTCTGTCATCTTGGTGCTTGGGGGGGTCAACAGTGGGAGGGCTTCTAATGTCCTGGCCCCACTGGTGGACCTCCTGATGGCACTGGTATTTCTGGCCACTGTGGGATACAGAGTGTTGGACTGGATGGGCCTTTGGCCTGATCCAACATTGGCATCTCTTATGTTCTTATGAACCTGGCTTACTGCAAAGCTTGAACATGTGCCTCTCGAATCCTCTCTCCATTCCTCTTTCATGGACCATCCCAGTTAGAAACCAGGGGCAGATTGGCCGTTAAGGCCACTGAGAAGAGTCCCAGTGGGGTGATAGTCTTGGGGGGTGGGGAGTGATGGCCCCATTAGAACCACCCCCACCCCCGTGCACTAGGGCCACCCCAGCCCAAAGAGAGGAGTGGGCGTGAGCCAGAGACACAGGGAAGGAGGGCTGATCATGGTGAGGGGCATGCCTGCCTGGCCCTTCCTTGCTTGGGCACCTCCTGTTTGGTGCTAACCAGGCAGGCTTTCTCTCCCTTCTTGGCCAGGAGGGTGCTCTTTTCCAGGGTTGTCCCCCCCCACACACACACACACACTCCTGTTAGAAGCAAATTCTGGTTACCTATGATGTAGGAATACAGACAAGCAAGTTGACCTGAGTTAATTTCCCCCACAAACTAAGCTTTTTAACTTTAACTCACACACCATATTTATATGTGGCAAGGTTCTCCACAGGAGTAGGGGTGTGTCGAGGAGTCCAGTAACGAGCCCTGTTTTTCTACCTCCTGGCTTCATGTTGGCTTATTGCGATGTCTGAATGCAGCCAATGTGTCGTAAGATGTCTAGTGCTTGGGTCTGGTTTCCAAAATACAAAAATAGGTATGTTCTGTTACAGTTCTGAGAGATTAGATGTGTTCTTCAAACAAAGGAACTGTATCTCAGAAATCTTGAGATTGAAGGAACCCTTTTCTGTTTACTCTAGACTTTAAAGGAAGGAGCTGAGTGTAAAATATTACATTAAAAATGGAGGGTCTGTACAAGTTTTGAATATGTATGTCCATGCCAGAGCACAACATCTCTCTCTCAAAATAGCCTTTAGAATCTGAGGCAGTCAGACTTAATATGTGTTTGTTCATTCTGCTTCAGATATGTTTTCCTGCAGCTGGTGGAACTTCCTAAATTTGGCAAAGAGAATGGAAGCAATAAACTTGCTCTTGGCAATGATGGATGCTGGACAGGTCCACAGGACCAAGTTTGAGAGCTCTCCCTGTGTAGTTAATGAGAGCATGAGCTGGGAACTCCCTGGTTCCAATCACACCTTGATTGTGAACTCTCAAGAGGGGGCATGTGGCAAGCTGCTCAGCTTAATCCCCCCTCATCTGCAAAATAAGAATCATAATTAGGGCCTACCTCACCGAGCTGTTGTGAGAATGTATTTATTTATTGACTGCATTTATTGACTGTCATTCTCGCTGAGACTGAAGGCAGAATACAGTGTTTATAAGAACAAGCTAAAAAGCCAGTGTAATACCTACAGAACAATGAAAAAAACTGGGTTACACAATTAAAGAACAATGGAATCAAAACAGGATAATACATACAACAGCCTGGAATAATGAAGAAATAAGTGAAACAATGTATCCAGATGCTTTAGAAACAGACAACCTGCTATGATATATAAGTGCTAAATGTTTTTTAGTTGCACTTGAAGTTCATGTTCTGGCATGGTCACCTTCCACAGAAATGGAGTTGTACATTTAATTTCTCCCTTCTCTATGAAAGCATGTGGCGGAGTTTCTTCCCCCCCTTTGTTCCTCATTTGTTGATAACTGAAAATATCATAAAAAAGCAGACGACTTGGAATTGCTTCCCCCCCCCCTTAACTCTACTTTATTCTAACTCCCTGTGAAGGTTAGCGTTATAAAAATGATGTTTAAGCAGAGGTAACATGATGTAAATCTCAACCACTATAGTCTCTGCTCCAACCCTCCACCTGACAGACTTCCTAGCTGGCTTTTCAGTTCAGAACCCATGAAAGAAACAGAAAAAGAACAATAATTTTTATTTAGCCACAAGGAAAAGAGGATAGAAACTACTCACAGGTGTAACAGTCTTGTGGAGCCCATTCATTTATAATGTTTTAGTTGACAATTTAGGAGGGTAGAGAGCAGTGAGCAGCTAAGTTCGTATCCTTGAGGTGAATAATGATCTCCCCTCAGCTTCAGGAATCTCACAGTGTAAATGTGAGCTCCTCTCAGAAACCACAAATCTTTCACTAGTTTACCTCAGAAATTGGGGCTTCAAGAAAGCTTCAGTCTCTTCCTCTAAAGCTTATGATAAAGCTAGCGTGCTTTATCACAAAAGACAAGTCCAAAGTCTCCTGAGACAGGTTCCCTTCCAACCAGGGGTCATTTCCTGCAGGAGCGCACAGGAGCGGAGCTCCGGCAGTAAAGAGCCCCACCCCCTGCTCCCAGCAGCCCTCAGTAAGAGCAAGAAGCAGCCAGGTAAGTTGCAGAGCCCACCCGGCCTCCTGATCCAAAACAGTCCAGTGGCACCTTTAAGACCAAGTTTTATTCAGGTACAAGCTCTCCCGCCTCTGCGAGGGCAGATCTGCACGTCCCCCCCCCCCAATAGCTAGCAATCCAAAACAGTCCAGTGGAGCCTGAGCGGTGGGTGTTGCCTTCTGACACACTTCCAGTGATGTCAGGGGGTGTGGCATATGCAAATAAGTTATGCTAATGAGCTCCTGCACCTCTTTTTCTACGGAATGACCCCTGCTTCCAACTAGCACTCTCAAGACAGAAACCACTATCTCCACACATTCACTGCTTTAGCCAATTCTGAGACGACCCCTTCAGTCTCTTTCTCTGAAGGTTCAGACCCTATCTGCCTGAGCTGACAGTGTAGCAGCTTTTTCTCTCTTGCTTCCCCCTCCCATCTGGCTTCTCCAGCCCTTCCAGGGATTCCAATGACTGCTCGGTGCTCTAAACAGAACTGAAGGGGCTTGGTGTTTTTCAGGAAGGGGCAAGACCTTTGCCTCTCTGTCACATCCCCCTCCCACTCAGATTTGACACTTGAGGCAAGTTTCATTGCAGAACAGCATCTCTCTCTCTCTCTCTCTCTCTCCCTTTCTACCTCTACCTGCCTTTGCTTTCAGACTGTAGTATTCTGAGACTGTGGTTTTCTTATACTATCACAAAGGCGGTGCACATAAGACAGGATCTAAGGGACACATTTGACAAGTCTTGACAGCTTTTGTAGCCCTTTATGTGTGCACATGTTTCTTTGGTCTCAGTATCCTCTTTAGTCAAGGAGGTTTTGAAACTCCCTAGAAACTTGCAAAACCCATTTCACTCTCACCTCAGTATTGTTAGAAATTATGCCCCAGTGGAACAACTTTAGCTTTGCATGCAGAAGATTCCAGGTTCAGTCCCTGGCATCTCCAGTAAAAGAGAAGAAGAAGAGAAGAGATTGGATTTATACCCCGCCCTTCACTACCCGAAGGAGTCTCAGAGGGGCTTACAATCTCCTTTCCCTTCCCCTCCCCACAACAAACACCCTGTGAGGTAAAAGGACCAGGCAGTTCGTGATGTGAAAGATCTCTGCCTGAGACCCTGGAGAACCGCTGCCGGTCTGAGTTGACCATACTGACCTTGATGGATCGATGGTCTGATTCAATGTAAGACAGGTTTATGTGCGTTCATGTGTGTACACTGCCTTCTGTCTGAAAAAAATTCTTATCTGTCACCAGCCATCGGAGTCCAGTTCTTCTTTTGTACTGTTATTCAGAGTCTTGTTCTTTGTTCCCCCTTCTGTGTCTCGGCAGACATGTTTGATAAAACTAAGTCTGGGCGGATTGATCTCTATGGGTTCTCAGCTCTGTGGCGCTTCATCCAGCAGTGGCGGAACCTCTTCCAGCAGTATGACCGCGACCAGTCAGGAAGCATTAATTGTAACGAGCTGCACCAAGGTGAGATGTTGGTCTATCAAACCTCCAGAGGCTGACTGTGACCTCTGACTCTTGGTAAACTCCCTCCATCAGAGTGGGCGGAGACCAGAATGCTGCCTCTCTATCGCTAAGCTTTCATTGATCAACTGACATAACCCACTTCCTCAGTCTTTGTTGAAGAAGAAGAAGAGATTGGATTTATATCCCGCCTTTCACTACCCAAAGGAAAGCGGCTTACAAACTCCTTTCCCTTCCCCTCCCCACAACAGACACCCTGTGAGGTAGGTGGGGCTGAGAGAGCTCTGACAGAAACTGCCCCTTTTCAAGAACAGCTCTTATCAGAACTGGTCATCCAGCCAGGTGCAAGTGGAGGAGTGGGGAATCAAACCCAGTTTTCCCAGTTTAGAGTCCGCGCACTTAACCACTACACCAAACTGAGGGGCTGAGGCAATCCTCTAGTGCCTTATGAGAGGAACAAGCAGTGGTGGAAAGTGCCATCAAGTTGACTGATGTTAACTCTGTTAGAATTTTCAAGGCAAGAGACAAACAGAGGCCTGCCTCTGTGTAGCAACACTAGCCTTACTTGGTGGTCTCCTGACAAGTACTAGCCAGGGTGACCCTGCTTAACTTCTGAGATCTGATGAAATCAGGGCTAGGTTGAGCTATCTAGGTCAGGGCAAGGACAACAAGCTAAAATCTGCTAAATTGGGGACTACACAAAGCTGGCGTTGGCTGGCTGGGTTTCATGGCTATTTGGTTGAATGTCCAGAGAGCAGGAGGGCAGACTTCAGGCAGTTCCTTCAGGCAGGTGGAATCCAGTGGTAGCTCCAAGGAAGCAAGTAGCATCTGGCTGGTCTACTCAGTTTTGATTCAAAGTGCCTAGTACAGGGGTGTGTGGGCTTCTGTGGGATTTGCTAGCTAGGTGTTGGTGAGGTAGAGCTAGTGGCCATTTGGAAAGGGGGGTGGGTGTCAGAGAAATCCATGTTATAGAATAAGGTGTGTAGCTGTTTGGGTCTGCAGTAGAAGAGCAAGATTCGAGTCCCGTAGGACCTTAAAAATAAAAAGATTTCCAGGGTATAAGCTTCTGAGAATCAAAGCTCCTTTCTTCAGACACACGTTGTAGGAGGAAGCAATGTCAATGGAAGTTAAATGCTGGAGGAGAAAGCAGGAACGCCACTGCAGTTGGGGCTCTGAGAAGAGTCAGTGCATCTGCAGCTTTTGAGTGGCTGATGAAGGCCTGGCTCTGGATGACCAGTCAGGAACCTAGGAAGTAGAGCAGCTAAACAAAATAATAAGACACATCTATTTATTGCAAAGTGCACAGTAAATATAGATTAAAAGTATAACTTAATGTGATGTATAAGGATTGTGTTTGTATTTATGTTTTGTTATGGCCAATGGCTAATACAATAAACTTGATGATGATGATGATGATTAAAAGTATAGATAAAAACCACGAGATACTGGGTATCACATTACATCCACGTAGCATACAGCAACACATGTAAGTTGCACGTACAGTAACTAAGACCAAAACATTGGTTACACAAAATAACCACTAGACCAGGCAAACCTTTTAAAGACCGAGTGCCCAAACTGCAACCCAAAACCCATTTATTTATCGCAAAGTGCCAACACGGCAATTTAACCTGAATACTGAGGTTTTAGTTTAGAAAAAACAACTCATACATTAACATCTTTTGTCTTAAAAGAAAAACACAATAACAGAGCTTTCAATGATACAAACAATTTTTAATTGAAAGGTAAAAGTTTGCATTTGGCATGCTTTTGAACAATTAATGTGATTTTTGCTGTTGTATGCATGCTGATAATTTGTCTAACCTTGGCTCATACTTTGTAAGTTTGAGAGCAACACATGCAGCACTCAGGTCATCTGTTAGTCTGTTTCTGGTGTCAGATTTGATATAATTCAAAGTTGAAACAGCTGCTCACAAGCATAAGATGATCCAAACAAAATAAGGAAAGCAATCCTTCTATCTTCTCAAGTGTTTCACACAGGTCATAGAATTTATTTTTCCAGATAGAGCTTTCTTGAAATTCCAATAGCTCCATTTCCACATTTCCTAAATCTAACCAGTGTGAACAGGAAAGATCAAGTCTAGAGCCTTAATGGAGGCCATTATTCAGGAGCAGCTTGTCCCACCAGGAAGAGGCCAGGAGGCGGGCTGGTGAAGGAGGTCCCACCGAGGGGATGTAGTAAAAGGAACGACAGGACTGCCCATTGGAAACAGAACAGGTGCCCAGAATCAGAACAGGTGCCCACCTGGTCATGCCAGCAGCCAGGAACAAGCAGCAGACCAGAGGCAATGGCAAGCCCCCCCCAACCCCCCTCCAAGCCCGAAGACCTGCTGCAACTCCCACAATGACGATGACGCCCGTGTCTTCACCCACCCACCCCCGGCCGATCTCGCCCCCTGACCTCGAGGCCCGGGCACTGGGAGCCAGGCTGCCCACCCCCCCTCCCAGGAATGAAGATGATGACGCTGATGCTGGCAGAGGACGGGACAGAGGAGGAGGAGAGGGACACTCACAGGCTTGGAGGCAGGCGTTCCCTCCTGCAGGCTGCTGCTGGTGCTCGCCTTGGATGAGAAGGGGAGTCGTGGGGCGCAGCCGGCTTCTCTTCCCCTGCTGGCTTGATTTCCGCCTTGCTTGGCTCCCGCCCTCCATTCAAACTGCCCAATCAGGGGCCGCCCAGGCAGCTGGGGCGACGGCGCGCGTGCCCAGAGAGAGGGCTCTGAGTGCCACCTCTGGCACACGTGCCAACATAGGTTCACCACCACTGCACTAGACCAAATGTGTTTCAACCCATAAGGCCTTTTTCAGTGGTCTTAGTAATGACAGCACATATTAGAAATGAAAGTATAAAATATCTGTTCCAGACCAGGCAGGTTATGTGTGAATCAATTAAATAGTGTAGCTCCAAATAATAAAGTATTGGTGTCAATCAGGCCTGCACACGTAGAAGATCCCACACCCATCGAAGATAATAGCTCTAGTCAACCATACTGCCTTTGGCTGTTGCTCTCGTCAAAGTATGAGTCCATATATCAACCAGCTATCACTGAAGAAGGCCCTCTGGGCCAAAATGCATTTGTTCTAGTGGTTATTTTGCATAACCAGTGTTTTGGTCTTAGTTATTATATGTGCAACTTACATGTGTTGCTGTATGCTACCTGGATATAATGCGATACCCACTACCTCATGGTTTTTATCTCTGTTTTTAATCTATATTTACTGTGCACTTTGTAATACATAGATGTCTCTTATTCTTTTGTTTAGCTGCTCAACCTTCTAGGTTCCTGACTTCAGGTTGCCCCCCCCCCTTTTTTTTGTTGTTTCCTTCTTTGGGTGACCAGTGCCATGGAGAAGCTCTCCTAAAGGGATGCCATTTTCAGATCACCTCTTCACATTTGTACGCACAACCTGTGTGATTTCTGCTCACAGCTATGCAAAGCGGGCATCCTCCATTCTATCTCTATTCCCTTTCTCCTAGCACTCTCTCAGATGGGATATAACCTGAGCCCTCAGTTTTCTCAGCTGCTGCTGTCGCGGTACTCCCAGAAGGCCACCAACCCTGGCATCCAGTTGGACCGCTTCATCCAGATCTGCACGCTGCTCCAGAGCATGACCGAAGCCTTCCGGGAGAAGGATACCAGCATGACAGGCAGTGCCCGGATCAACTATGAAGATTTCCTTACGATGTCAGCCACTCGCATGCTGTGATGCTGTTTGTAATCATGGGGATGTCAGAAGTCTGTGACGCCCGTACAAGAGAGACTTAGTATTTCCAGCAGAAACCCAGAAGACAGAGCTATGTCAGCTATGCTGCCATGGGAGTGGGGGAGCAGTCGGCCACTTCATCTGGAGAATGTTGGATGACACAGCCAAATGAAGCCACCCTTGTTCTGTTGATTTGCATGATGCCAAATGCTCAGATGGATTCTTTGAAAGTGTGGTATGATCGGTTCAAACTGATTATTTTAGTCCACCATGTAGAACCTCCACTAGGGAGCCAATGACAGCTCAGAGCCAAAATACATATTGTGATGCAGTTCCACAGTGGCCACCACAGCCTGCAGAAATTTCTTTCTCCCTCTTTTCCCCTCCCCTAAAAAATACCTTCAGCCTTCGATCTCAGTTTGTACTGCAACTTCGGAAAAAGCTCTTGACTACCCCTTCCACAGTTTGCCTGCCATTGACTGAGTCTCTGCCTTAGGCAATCTTGACTCACCAAAGCAGAAAAACAATACCAACGGGAGAGCATCGGTGTGTGTCTGTATGTGATACATTTGCATCTGACAGCAGTGGAGATTCCTGTATCGCTCGACACGCATCCTATATACAATTCCCCTTTTTCCTATTAAGCAGTTGTAAGACCATTGGCCAAGATGTCTGATTCCTCCAGAGGGCCCTTCCGCCTGAAGCTTTAGTGCTCCTCCGATCAATGCATTGCCCCAGATTTTCCTTTTGAAGCACTGAAGTACAAGCTTTTTTTGGCCAACAACCTATTCAGCTCTTTCTGGGTTTTTTGTTTGTTTATGTTTGTGTTCTTCCCCAGTAGCCAACCTTTTGCTCTTGATTATTTTTTTTTTGTAGAGGCCAAAATCTTGTATTTATACAGAAGTGAGACTCTCCATTAAAGAGTTCTAAGCACTGTGCAGTGCTTCTTTCTCATCCTCCACCCCTCATTTTACATGATATCATTGCAGAATCATCTAGTCCTGTGGTGGCGAACCTATGGCACGCGTACCAGAGGTGGCACTCAGAGCCCTCTCTGTGGGCACGCGCGCCGTCACCCCAGCTGCCTGGGCGGCCCCCGATTGAGCAGTTTGAATGGAGGGTGTGGGCCACACAAGGCAAACGTTGAGCCAGCAGTGGTAGAGAAGCCGGCTGCGCCCCGTGACTCCCCTTCTCCTCAGAGGCGGCTGACCGCGACGAGCAGCACCAGCAGCAGCCTGCAGGAGGGAGTGCCTGCTGGGTGAGTGTGCCTCTCTGCGCCCTGAGTCCCGCCTGGCCGGCACCTCGCCTCCTCCAAGCCTGCAAGCGAGTGTTCCTCTCCGCCTCCTCCGTCCCATCCTCCGCCAGCGTCAGTGTCGTCGTCTTCGTCCCTGGAGGGGGGGGCAGCCCATCCTCTGCCACCTTCCCGCCGCCGCTCCCCTCCCTCCCTCCCTCCCTCCAGTGTGCAGGACTCGAGGTAGCAGGGACCGCAATGACAAGCCCCAGAGTTGAACGACAGCCCCTAGATATGGCAGAAGTGTTCTGGAACTGGAATGGGATACTACTAACTGGAATGACAGCTCCTGAGAGTATTCTGGGAATGGAATGACAGGGTCCAAGGTGGACTGACAGTGCCTAGAAGTACAGGAGGCTTATGGGCCTGGAATGACAGTCCCCGGAGTGGAAGGAGAGACCCTGTTTGTAGAGAAAGTTCTGTGCAACTGGATTTGCAAACTGTAGAGTAAATTACTTTACATTTAAGTATTTCTGGAATGTGTGTAGCTATCATCAGATCAGCTCCATCTCATTCCACTCCGTGGTCTCTCATTCCATTCCCAGAGTAGTTTATTTGGGCCCAGAGACTAATGAAAAATCCATTCCACATTATTATTGCAACTCTACTTGTACTGGAATGTATTTCAATGGAGCCCATGCAAGTCAATTGGCATTCCTAGCTCTCATTAGTGTTTCCCATTGTTGCCAGTGGGCAATTGTGTCCTTCCTTTTAGTACATCCCCTCGGTGGGACCTCCTTCACCAGCCCGCCTCCTGGCCTCTTCCTGGTGGGACAAGCTGCTGCTGAATAATAGCCTCCATTAAGGCTCTAGACTCTATCTTTCCTGTGTACACTGGTTACATTTAGGAAATGTGGAAATGGAGCTAGAAGGAAAGATAGAAGGATTGCTTTCCTTTTTTTGGATCATATGCTTGTGAGCAGCTGTTTTCAGCTTTGAATTATATCAAATCTGACACCAGAAACAGACTAACAGATGACCTGAGTGCTGCCTGTGTTGCTCTCAAACTTACAAAGTATGAGCCAAGGTTAGACAAATTATCAGCATGCATACAACAGCAAAAATCACATTAATTGTTCAAAAGCATGCCAAATGCAAACGTTTACCTTTCAATAAAAAATTGTTTGTATCATTGAAAGCTCTGTTATTGTGTTTTTCTTTTAAGACAAAAGATGTTAATGTATGAGTTGTTTTTTCTAAACTAAAACCTTAGTATTCAGGTTAAATTGCCATGTTGGCACTTTGTGATAAATAACTGGGTTTTGGGTTGCAGTTTGGGCACTTGGTCTCTAAAAGGTTCACTAGATCAGTGTCCAACCCCCTGCCCAATGCAGGACCAGCCTAACACATCTCTGACAAATATTCTTCTTTAAAGCTGTCAGTGAATGGGAGCTAACCACCTCCCTAGGCAGCAGATTCCACCTTTGAACCACTCTGACCATGAAAATGTTTTTCCTAATATCCAGCCGATACCTTTCTGTATGTAATCTAAACCCGTTGCTTCGGGTCCTATCCTCTGCTGCCAACTGGAACAGCTCCTTGCCCTCCTCCAAATGACATTCTTTCAAATATTTAAAGAGAGCAATCCTGTCCCCCCTCAATCTCCTCTTCTCCAAACTAAACATTCTCAAGGCCCTTACCCTTTCCTCGTAGGGCTCAGTCTCCAGACCCCTGATCATCCTTGTTGCTCTTTTCTGCACCCTCTCGATTTTGTCCACATCCTTTTTGAAGTGAGGCCTCCAGAACTGGTCACAGTACTCCAGGTGCGGCCTGACCAAGGCAGTATACAGAGGGACTATGACCTCCTGCGATTTCAATGCTATGGCCCTTTTAATACAACCCAAGACCGAATTTGCCTTTTTTGCCACCGCATCACACTGACTGTTCATATTTAGTTTACAATCCACTCTTACCCCAAGATCTCTTTCGCATACACTACTCCCCAGAAATGTATCCCCCATCCAGTATTCGTGCTTGACATTTTTGTGGCCCAGATGTAATAATGTGCATTTATCTTTTTTAAATTGCATCCAGTTTGCAACTGCCCACTTCTCCAGAGTATTCAGGTCTTGTTGAATTTTAACTCTATCTTCTTGGGTGTTAGCTACTCCTCCCAATTTGGTATCTTCAGCAAATTTAATGAGTAGCCCTTCTACCCCTTCATCCTGATCATTGATAAAAATATTGAAAAGTTTTACTGAAATCCAGGTAAATCACATCAACAGAGTTCTCATGATCCAGTCACACGATCAAAGACGGACACCAGGTTGGTCTGACAAGATCTGTTGGGGACAAAACCATGCTGACTTACCCATATCACTAAGTGGTTCTTCAGATGCTTACAGATCAATCCCTTTAAAATCTGCTCTAATATCTTCCCAGCGACAGAAGTCAGACTGACTGGCCTGTAGTTTCCTGGGTCATCCTTCTTCCCTTTCTTAAAGATTGGGATAACATTTGCTCTTCTCCAATCTTGTGGCACATCCCCAGTCCTCCAGGAGGCCTTGAAGATGATGGACAGAGGCTCTGCAAGTTCATTAGACAGTTCTTTGAGCACACTTGGGTGCACACCCTCTGGCCCAGGGGATTTGTATTCATCCAGTGCAGCCAGGTGCCTCTCTACAACCTCCCTGTCAATGTCAACTAGACACTCAGGTGTCCTGTTATGTCCTCTACCAACTCTAGATCGGCTTGAGTTCTTCTGGGAGAAAACAGAGGCAAAAAAGTCATTAAGCTTGTCTGCTTTTTCTCTGTCCTCCACCAGAGTTTCTCCGTCTACTCCCAAAAGTGGTCCAATTGCCTCTTTTACCTTGCATTTGCTTTTCACATATCTGTAGAAGTTTTTCTTATTGTAGCAACTAGTGAGCCCCCCTGGCCAGACCCAACTCATATCGAGCTTTAGTTTCTCTGATGGCTGATCTGCAGTACCTAGTAACTCTCATATACCCCTCTTTAGAGGTCTGACCTTCCTTCCATTTCCTGAATGTTTCCTTTTTCTCCCTTAGCTTATCTTGAAGCTCTCGGTTCATCCACATCGGTTTCTTGGAGCACTTACCATGTTTCCATCTTGCTGGAATAGTGAGGCTTCAGCATGCAAAAGTTCATGTTTGAGAAGAGCCCACCCTTCACTTGCTCCTTTCCCTTCCAGCACACTCCCCCATGGAATGACTCCCATCAAGCCTCTGAGTTCATTGAAGTTGGTCCTACAAAAATCTAACCTATGAGCTAGGTTCCATTTAAGCTGCGCCAGGCTGTGCTGGCGCACCGATTAATCCCGCCCAGCGCAGCAATTTTTACCGCAGTGCAGAAGCGGGAAGTTCCATTTCCAGTAGTCATGCACAAGGCTATTTTTGAGTCGGAACAGCATTCCAGCTGGCTTCTGAGGCCGCCCCGCCCCCTCCCCACCCTAAGCCCTGCTCCACCCCACCCCCGGCAGAAGAAGAAGCTGCAGCGGCAAGAAGCAACAGAGCACGTGCTCGTCCGGTTGCTGCCCGTTGCTGCTCCACTGCACCTCCCTGCCAAAAGGACTTTGGGCCAGTTCCTCAGACAAGGTGACTTAGCACTGTTGGGGGAGTTGGGTGGGGGTGGGAAGGTCCTGTTGCCCTCCCCGCAGCATGGCCTGGCAGCCCTCATGGGCCTGCTGCAGCTGGCATTGTTGAGGGGTGGGTGGGAGATCCCTGGCGCTCTCCCTGCAGCAAAGTCTGGGGCCAAGGCGAGCTTGCTGGGTGACTGAGGGTGCAATGAGACTCCGGCAATGAACGCCGTTGAGAGGCTGCTGTGGGGAGTCCTCACCCCTCTGCTGGGTGATGGCAGGTCGAGTGAGTTGGGGGGGTCCGCTTCTGCAATGCGCCACGGGGGAGAAGGGTGATGGGGGTCCTCGCCAATTAAGCCCTTTTTGTGTCGCAGGGCTGCTTGCGCGCACTTCCTCCCCCCCACGAGGCTTTTCCTCCACCACTGCACGTCTCTTGCTGCACACCAGCCAAGGCTTGCCTGGCCAACTGCATTCCCGAGGAGCCTGTGGCGCGGGCAGGGGGGGGACCTCTTGCTTTCCTCCTGCAAAGCCATGTTCCCCGCAGGAACTGGCTCTCCTCCTGGCTTGGTAGACTCCAGCCAAAGTCCTCCCTTCCTTTTGCCTAGCCAGTGAAAACCATGGATCAAGTGGTGCTGCCTGCAGGACTCGGGCAGGGCAAGGATCCAATGGACCCATGCAAAGAAAGACCCCCTTCCCTCCCCACCTGGGATCTAGTGGCTCTAAACGGCCAGCTCCTGGCTGCCTAAAACTGCCGAATAGTAAATGGTGGGCTTGTGGCAGGCAATGGGACCCCAAGCGCATTCTCCGGGTGTCCACTGAAGTTGCAAGAAAGTTAAGAGAGGTGCTGCATCAGTAGGAAAGTTTCTTTGGTCCGGGCTGAATGAAGCTTCTATCTCAAGAGCGGTGGTGGCCTCAGCAAGTTGGAGCAGCAGCTGGATAATATTTTCCAAATGTCTTTTGCTCTTTCTTTTCTCACTCTCCCCCCCCCCTTGCCTTCCTTCTTTTCCTCTGCTGTCTCTGCCGCTTCCTCCAATATGGAGAGGAGGGTGGGGAGGGAGGGAAGGAACTTCTGTAAGGAGGGGGGGTGAGAGAGCTGCCCATTCAGTGTTGGATTGGAGACCAGTTCAAACTCCAGTGAATTCAGTTAAGATTAATTGCAAACATTTGCAAAGAAATGCAATACACACACATGCTGCCGCCACCACCTGATTTCCTTTTCATGTAGAGGAAAGGGGGGAAAGCGGGGCTTTGGAAAGCCTTCTTCCCCCACACCCTTCCCGAAATAGTACATTTGGGTAGTAGAAAATGACTTCTCTTCCACTTTGCATAGAATCCCGAGTTCCAGTGCTCCTCTCGTTTTCAAGTAAGGGGGGGTGCGTGCTTCGGGATGATTTTTTAATTTGCAGCAATCGCTTTCACACTGTTTGGCTTTCGTTGCTTGATCCACCCCGGCTTTGCAAGATAATAAGGGACATGGTTGGAAGTGAGTTCAGGCTTTGGAGAGGACATACAACTTATTCATGGTTCCCCAGACTGGAAGGCTGAATTTGGAGAGGACGCGATTTAGGGAAAGGGGGGGGGGAGCCCAAAAAACATTTCAGTAGTTTATCCTGAATCCCTTTTTGCATAAGAAGCCCCAGGTGACAAAGCTGGGCATTCAAATTGACTTGCATGGGCTCCATTGAAATACATTACAGTACAAATAGAGTTTCAATAAAAATGCGGAATGGATTTTCCATTATTAGAAGAAGAAGAGGAGGAGGAGGAGATTAGATTTATACCCCTCCCTTCACTACCCAGAGCGGCTTACAAACTCCTTTCCCTTCCCCTCCCCACAACAGACACCCTGTGAGGTAGGTGGGGCTGAGAGAGCTCTGAAAGAAACTGCTCTTTTTCAAGAACAGCTCTTATCAGAACTATGTCTTTCCCAAGGTCATCCAGCCAGGTGCAAGTGGAGGAGTGGGAAATCAAACCCGGTTCTCCCAGATTAGAGTCCGCGCACTTAACCACTACACCAGACTGGCTCTCTGGGCCCAAATAGACTACTCTGGGACTGGAATGACAGGCCCCAGCTTGGAATTGCAGCATCTAGGAGTAACAGAAGTCTTCTGGGGGTGGGATGAGAGGCCCCAGAGTGGAATGACAGCCACAGAGGGTAGCAGAAGCATTCTGGGACTGGAAAGACAGGCCCCCAGAGTGGAATGACAGTCCCTGGGGGTAGCAGGAGTGTTCTAGAACTGGAGTGACAGGCCCCAGAGTGGAATGAAAGCCTTGGGGTAGCATATGTGTTCTGGGCCTGGAATGAGAGACCACGGAGTGGAATGACAGCCCCTGGAAGTAGCAGGAGTGTTCTTGAACTGGAATGACAGGCCCCACAGGGGAATGACAGCCCCCGGATGTAGCAGGAGTGGTCTGTGACTTGAGTGAGAGACCACGGAGTGGAATGACAGCGCCTGGGGGTAGCAGATGTTTTCTGGGGCTGGAATGAGAGGCCCCAGAGTAGAATGACAGGGCCTGGGGTAGCAGGAGTGTTCAGGGACTGGAATGACAGGCTAACATGCTCATGTCCATCTGGTGCCACTAACTGTGGCACTTGACTCAAAGTGCACAATTAGATGTGGATTTCAGGGCCCATCTTTATGCACATCTTTTGACAGTCCAGATAGGTGCTAGATGGGGAACAAGATGGTAGTTTATGGTGGGAAGGAGGGGGCTGGTCATCTGTGACAGGGTATCGCCAGGCTCCGCAGTCAAGGAGGGGAGGGGAGGGATGCGGGCACTGCATGTGTGTGTGAGCAAGAGACTGCCATCCACAGTGCCTGGGTCTGAGGGAGCCCAGAAGTGAAAGCCGCCGTCCGTCAGCAAGTTTGTGGCCATGTGCTTTTCACAGTTTGCACCTCTTCAGGCGGCGAGTGTAGCAGAACTTGTGTGTGGGGTGGGGGGGATTTGCAGATTTGCTGAGGTTTGATGTGGACTAAGTAACAGATACCTGCACTGATGTTGTTTCTGTGATTAGACTGTATTTATTGGAAATAAAGAGGGGCTCTTTGTGTGTGTGTGTCTTTCTTTTCGTCTCCCGTCCAAAGTGACGTCTTGTTCCAGTGATCAAAGCCACTGTTGGAGTGGTGGAGATGTGACTGTCAAACGCAGGCAACAATAAAGGGGGGCGATGGAGAGGTGGGTGGGTGGGTAAAGGAGAGGAGCATCTTACACTCAAAACTGTGGTTACAATAATGCCGACAGAAATTAAAGTGGCTTTGAAAGCAGCCTGCAACTTATGATGCTTCTCATTTACCCTAGAGTCAAGCTGTGGTAAAATTGATGCACAAAGCACATCATGTCAATCTAAGTAGACCTAGGATTAAAGTGTCTTTAAAAAATTGTCCCTCCTTAACTCTACATTATGGTTGGAAGAGCTAATGTCTTAAAATCTATATGACCAAAAACAACAGTGACATTGAAAATGAAATAAAAACAGCCCAATTCTAAGACCAGCTGTGAGGAAGGAACGTCTTACCAATGAATCCTCCACAATTTTCCCCTGTACAGAAAGGGCCCTAAGGAACAATTTGCATGGAAGGAACTGTAACATGTAACTGAGCTTTCTGAATATAATTTTCATTGTATGAGACTGGAATGCCTCCTAAACTGAATAAACTTGGACAGAGGTTGCATGCTGCAGAACTTGGCCTATTTGCTGAATTGGTATGTGCGTTGTGTTATCACACTAGATACATTCCTAATCATTATCATTAAAATGCACCTTCTGATCTATCTTATTGCCAGTAGATGGTGTGAGTAGTTGTGTTCCAACATTTAAAATTTAACCTTCCTCAAAAACCTGAACTTACAAAAACAAATTTTGTGTATGATTCATTGACTAAGACATCTAGAAAAGTTCACAAATATATGCCTTATTTTGGCTCAAAGTGGTTGGGGTTCAAGTGGGAGAATTATTGGAGAACCCTTCTAAGCAGTAAGCAAACTATTTGATCATCTTGGATTTAGGAACCAATCCTAAACGTAATCAGAAATAGAGTCTCATGTTATCCAGCAATGCTTACTTCCAGGAACGTGCCCTTGGGATTGCTGCCTGTACAATTAATCACAGTAAATCAGACTATTTGAAAGCAGAGGTGTTAACTTGGATTATATATTCTAGACAGTGCAGAGATACAAGGAACAATACTGACAGCTAAATGGAACCTGCATGTATAGGGGTATCTCGGAACTACACCTCTTTGAGATTTCTAAAATACAGTTTGAAAGAGTCATATAAGTAATACAAATATGTTCCATATAAATAAGTTTAATATAAATATATGGCTTGTAGTACAAATGATAATAGTTTATAGGTTATGTTTGTACACTGAAATACGTTTTTTAAAAATGTCGGCCCACTCACAGTTTTAAAGCTAGCACCACTTTTGGCTCACAGGCTAAAATTTCTGCTCACGAGACTGCACGCCTTAGAGGGAACATTGCCTACGAGTCTGGCTATGAACTTCCTTGACCCCTCACAGCAACTGGAATTCAAGGAGGACATGGTCACTTCCCCCTAAAGTCCACACCACCTTCACCCCGTCTACCAATTTTTCCCTGTTGGTTAATATTAAGTCTAGTATGGCCAAGCCCCTTGTAGCTTCCTCCACCATTTGAAAATGGAAGTTGTCAGCCAGACAGGTCAGGAAGTTGCGTGATTCTTGTCGCTTTGTTGAGCCTTTCTCCCAACACACATCGGGGAAGTTGAAGTCTCCCATAATTATAAGGTTCTGATGTCTGGATACTCTACCAATCTGTTCAAGGAGGGCAGCATCCATTTCCTGTCCCTGGTCAGGCAATCTGTAGCGGACTCCAACAACAATACCCTTTGTCCTACCTCCCCTTATTTCCACCCATATACTTTCCATGGGGAAGTCTCAGTGATTCCTATTATATCATAGCCTTCTGTTTGCAAGAGAATATCCAGCTCTTCCTTCTTATTACCCATGCTATGGGCATTGGTATATAGGCACTTGTAGCCTTGTAGCTTTGTTTGACCTGTGCTACCCAGGTGGGCCCCACTGTTTTCTCTTCTTCATTGAAGTCCACATGTTGATCGTCCCTTTCCCCTTGCGGCTTCAGTTTAAAGCTCTCCTGATTAAGCTTTGCAGGTTCTTTCCAGATTTCTTCCCTGACCTTGAGAGGTGAAGCCCATTATGTGCTAAAAGGCCTTCTCTAAGAAAATTTATCCCATGGTCCCAGAACCCAAAGTGCTCCTGCCGGCATCACCATCTCAGCCAACGATTCACCTCGAGTGTGGTCTGTTCTCTTCGCACTCCTTTTCCTATGACTGGAAGGATAGAAGAGAATACCACCTGTGCCCCCCAATGCCTTCAGCTGCCTTCCAAGAGCTTTATAGTCCTCTTAATTTTTGTGATGGTATTCGCAGCCGTGTCATTCGTCCCCAAATGAACCAGTACAAATGGGTACTGATCAGTAGGTCTTATCAGTTTTGGCAGTCGGTCTGTAATATCCTGAATTCTGGCCTCAGGAAAGCAACACATCTCTCGGAGTAGGAGATCCAGCCTAGACACATTACGTCCCATACCCCTGAGCAGAGTCCCCGGCAACCACCACTTTCCATTGTCAGCAAGCTGCCATTGTGT
>NW_015164183.1:0-433 GCF_001447785.1 Gekko japonicus
TGTCGCTTTAAGGATGTCATCTCTTGTCTATCTTCGGAGAAACTTGATTACGATCTCGCCCGGCATATTATGTTGCTTAATATATTTAGAATAAGATCGATAGACCACTTCGATCTCAGTCGCCGCTTCAGCCAAGTTTCTGAAATACCCACAATGACTATTTTTCCCTCCAACACCAAGCTCTCCAAGTCCCTGATTTTACCAGACCCTTCTAGCATTTGTATAGAAACAGCTGCAATTTCCCATACAAGTTAAGCCTGCCACCTTCCTCTTGCTATCTCGAGACATTGTCAGGCAGTCCATGCCACTAGCCATGGTCTCAGTGGACAATTTCAATCCACCTCCCTGTAGAAAAGCAACAGGTACCCCCTCATCTCTCTGGAATGAGCCAACCCAAACCAGAGACTTTTCATCTCCTGTCGGCTTTCCCCCA
>NW_015164183.1:621-34789 GCF_001447785.1 Gekko japonicus
ACCTCTTTGTTCCGGAGGCTGTAGATGAGGGGGTTCAGCATTGGGGTGATGATGCAGTACATGGTGGAGACCAGAGTGTCGATCTCTAAGGAATATCCAGCGCTTGGACGGTTATAGTTAAGGAATCCGTTTCCAAAGTAAATGATGACAACCGTTAGGTGAGAAGTGCACGTGGAAAAAGCTTTGTGCTTGCCGGTGGTCGAATGGATCTTCAAGGTTGAGGACAGGATGAAGATGTAGGAGAGGATCACTATCTACCAGCCTATCTAAAACACGCGTAATGTCCGCTACCTTCGCACCAGGCAGGCAAGTCACCATACGGTCAGTACATGGGTTCGCCACCCAGTTGTCTACCTGCCTAAGGATTGAATCACCAACTACCAAGAGCCCCCCTCCCACCCTGCCCAGGGGTGGTTCCTTGGTGTGAAAGGATACCTGCTCACCAGCTGGGAAAGAGGTCCCTTCTGAGGGCACATTCCCCTTATCCTCAGCATGGTGCTCTGTTTCTCCTTGACCCTCATGCTTCCTGACAGCGGTGGGGCTGCCAGATCCAGAGTGGGACATATCTAACAAGTTCCTGATAGTCTTTTCTGTGCACCTAACTGACTGTCTCTGCTTCTCCAGGTCAGCCACCTTGGCCTCAAGGGAGAAAACACATTCCCTGAGAACCAGGAGCTCCTTGCACCGACATATGAAGAAGCATTTTCTTCCTTTCCTACAATCTTCAAGTAGTGGTTGGTGGAGGGTCAAATTGTACAAAAAATATGTGTGGGCAGCTAAATCCTGCCTTCCTGTGTTATTTAACTGTGCTCAATTTCTGCCAGCATTTTTCCTTCATCCCAGTTGATTGGAGCATACCTAGGGAAAATATACTAAAGCATTGCAGCAGAACAGAGGTCCCCAAACTTTTTGACACATTTAGTGTACTTCATAGGTTCTGAATAACACTGTTATGAATTGATGGATCCAGTTCGATGATCGCCAGCCATGATGGCAACCATGCTGTTCCCCCCGATATATCCAGCCTTTTTTGTACAATGTTATGACGTTATAACACTACTGCACAATCACACAAAAAAGGGAGTTTCCATCACTGATGAAGTACATGACAACACAGCTACACAACCCCTTTACAAAGGAAGTGCAGAACACATGGGGAGGGTTGGATTCAAATTCAAGATGAAAAAAACCCCAAATAAATGTTCTTTTGTGGAAGGGGTGCTACAAAGTTGGAGCATCAGCTGGGGATTGAACTTGTCAGGAAACAATGGCAACACTGAGGTCCAGAAAAGATCACAATGAGAACAGTCTGCACAAGAAACAGCTCAAGATATAAAATGTTGCCCTAAATCTCACCAAAAGCAAAACTCAAGGTAAACTTGTCATGCCCTTTTCTGAGGAAGAATATGATGCATTGTAACACCATGGATAAACAATTCATACCTTTCAAGAAAGTGAATCAATCAATCCACCAGCAATTGAAAGATATTTGACCCCTTCTAGCTCCTTCACCGTTGGAGGAAGGAAACTTACAAAACTTCCTTCTACTGAATTGAGACCATGGGCTCATCTTGCCTTTTGTGATCTGTTCTGAGTAGCACCAGTTCTCCAGGGTCTCCTTGAAAGTTCCTGAGACTGGAGATGTTGGAGAATAATTCTGTAAAATATAAATAGACAGGGGTTGGTTGGAGCCGGAGCATGGAGGAGTGGTGCTCTGATAGTGAGGAGCCGAGGGGGTGGGCATATGGCCAAGCCCCGCCCCCTCCTCCCAGAAGCCCTGTCGGGCCACAAGGCTTGCACCCCGTCCTTGGCTTTCCCGGGCTGCATGGAGGCACGGTGCCCCGGGAAAGGCCTGTCCACATAGTCGGTGGCGGGGCTTCTTTTGGGAACTGGGCATCCCACGGCCTCCCTAACCTGACTGGGGGGAAGAGTCTCCTGTGCACCAGGGAGCAGCAGTGGGCAGCCAAGCATGACTCTTCTGGGGGTGGACAAACCATCCCCCACCCCCCTGCCCCATGCTCACCCTGCAGCTGGGCTATATGACCCTTTTGAGGTGCCCGTTGGCTGGCTGGTGCTGCAGAAGGGTCCGCCTCCCAAGGAAGTGAGAAAGAGAGGAGCCTGGCAAGATGGGTAAGCCCCAGCCTCCTCCCTGGGCTCTGCGCCTGCAAGGCTTGCCTAGGGCCAGTGGGGCTCTGCCATCTGCTACCTGGGCATGCATTGGGGCACCAGCTGGCTCGTCCACCCCAAAGCCCCTTTGCGAGACCAGCAGCACGGCTTCCAAGGGGGAGTCACAAAATCACCTGGGTATCCATGTGGTTTGCCTTCTAGGAACTTGCATTTTGCACAAAAGTGCCTTTGCAAACTGGTTGTGACTGTTCCGGCTTGGAATTTTCAAGAGTTGCCAACTCCAGGCTGGGAAATTCCTGGAGCTTTTTTTTTGGGGGGGGGGAGAGGCCGCTGGAGTTTTGAAGTTGTACAAGCTCTAATGCCCTAGAGTCCCACTGTCCAAAGCAGCCATTTTTTTCTCCAGGGGAACAGTTGTCTCCTCTGGAGTGGGCAGATCTCCAGGCCCCACCTGGAGGCTGGCAACTATTTGGAAAAAGCCCCTTTCCTGAAGCTTGGGGAGGGGAGAGGCTGTTGGATTTGCAGCCCCCCCCCCAACTTCTTCCTTGGGGAAACCAGGGACTTTTCCATGGGAAAATCCTCCTTTCTGCAGCTTTTCTTGGAGCTCAAACTCAGAGGGGCTTCTTTCCCAGGGTTGAGCAGCGGTTTCTTGTTGCTTCTTGCCTCTGCAATTTCCTTGTGAGAAAACGCCATTGGAATCAGTTGGGGAAGTCCAAGGGAAAGGATTTGTGGTGGCTTTTACATGAATACACAAAGCTGCCTTCCAGTGAATAAGGCCATAGTTCTCTATTTCATTTTATCCTAGTCTATCTCCAAGGAGCTTGGGGTGGCCGACATCATTCTCCTCTTTTCTTTTTAAAACAACAGTCACTGGTTAGGCTGACAGTGAGTAGTCCCCCATTGCCAGTGAGCTTCATAGCAGAGTGTGGGTTTGAATGCAGGCCTCCCAGCTTCTAGTTCAGTACTCTGATCACACTTGCCCTGGCTCACTTTGTTAACAGTGTAAGGAGTGGAGGCAAACAAGGTGTTGCCGCCCCCTGAAGCGTGTTTGGGAGGGGGGCTGTATTTTGAGTGCAAAAGGGTTGTAAGCAGTTCTTACTTAATCTAGAGTGATCAGTCTTGTGTTTGTGAGGATTCCTTGTGATCTGGGGGAGAAAGAGTACAGGTCCTGGAGTCCTGGGAAATGGGCTGCTCTGGATATCAGATGCATAATGAGGGATTTGTGGGCTGTCTTCAGACTTCATTATAAGAAGGCTAAGGTTATCATCCCTTCTTGGCTCATAAAGCAATAGGAACAGATATAGGAATTCTGATTTCCTGTTAAAGATTCTTTCCTGGTGATGCAGCTTGTGAAGAAAATGGTTTGGAAACAGGGATGCATGAAAAGAGTGATGCAGAGGAATATAGATCCAGGTGGTCATCAGCTGTGTTGGTCAGAGGCAGTAGAACAAATTTAGAGACCAGGGGCGCCTTTAATATGGGTGTGGTGGCTGGATTTTTCTTTGCAGATGTGAAAGACTGCTGGGATTCTGTTTTCTGGAGCAGAGGTCTGTCAGTGGCTATTAGCCACAAGGAATAGGATCTCTCGGTCTGGGGCAAGTGTTGCTCTGTATTCTTGGTGCTTGGGGGGGCAACAATGGGAGGGCTTCTAGTGTCCTGGGCCCACTGGTGAGTGAGAACTGGGGGAGGGTTTCTCCCTGACCCCTTGGCTGCCTCAGAGGTAACTGAACTAAAGCTGTATATGTGGCCAGTTCCTCCTGATGCAGAGTGACCATTCACAATTATTCCCAGGGGTATTTAGCATGTTTCCCAGCCATAGGGAATCTGGTGCTTGTTTCTTACAGAGCTAGCTGCATTTTTTAAAACATGCAAAATGTGTAATGGAAATACTCCCTCTTTAAAAAAGTGAACAAATTGTCTAAATAAAATGGTTCTCAACTCTTCTTGCTAGTTAAAAGATATATTTTGCTATAATTTATTTGTATGAATTTATATTGTAAAGGCTGCTCAGTGTACCCTTCTTTGCAGGCACCTTTTGTGAAATGTGCAACTTGATTGTTATTGCATCTTCCTTGTGTATTGGCTCAAAAGTCCTGAAAATAGGTTCTTTTTAACCATCTCTCTGTACAACTTAATTCTCTCTCTCCACCATCGGCATGAACAAGATTGGGGGGGGGGGACATGCAGATCAGAGGCCTTTTAAAATTTCCTTTTGCCCTGTGTGCAGCCCAGAGAGAACACTGACATGAAATGTGCACTCTGCACATGTTCATGCTCTTTATTTTGCTGTTACCTAAAATGGTGTGGTACAGTTTCAAAGGGGCAACTAACTCGGATGTATAAAAGGAATGACAGGATTGCCCATTGGAAACAATGGGAGAGGCTTGAAGGCCCATTGGAGATAATGAGATCCAGTAATGCCAATTGACTTGCATGGGCTCCACTGGTATTTAGTATCAGTATTTGGATTTTAGTTCAGGGCTGACCCAAGGTGTGTTAAGAAATTCAGACCAAAAAAAATGGCATGAGGTGTGAACTATTGGGAAGCTGTCCGGTATCATGACTCTTTGGAAGTTGGTGTCATGAAAGTCTCCCCCTTTCTCTGTTTGGGCTTTGGGTAAGAGAATTTCCCAGTGTGTTGGGGCCCCTGGAACAGATCTGTTGGTTTCCCTCCCCCATCTTTAATGACACCCAACTAAGGCAGATCATGTCTCACCTGATCTTATTGTAGCCTTGCTATAGCCTGCCTTGATGTGTTTATGGTAGATGGCAAACATGGACAGCATTGTGTACATGGCTGCTGGTGTGATGTCTGTTTGGGATTATACCTTGTCTGGTCTTAATGTGTGTGAAGGTGCAATAGAGTGCAATAGACTGCTGTAAACATTGTCCTTTTAATTAATATCTCTCCCAGGCATGTTGTTGCCAGAATAATCTTTTGATTGTTTTCCTGATTTATTGCAGAAAAAGTAAAGACATACTAACTTGATCTGTATTTCCATGCTTGTTGTAGGGTAGCTTCCCTGCAAGAGCAAAGGAAACCGAATGTGTCTTTAGTCAAAGTGTAAAGCTGGCTCGCCAGCTCTGATTTGGGAAATACCTGGAGATTTTTGGGGTGGAGCCTGAGCAGTAGATGTTGCTTTCTGACACACTTCCAGTGATGTCAGGGGGTGTGGCATATACAAATGAGTTATGGTAATGAGTTATGCTCATGAGCTCCTGCACCTCTTTTTCTACGAAATGACCTCTGTAAATAGAGCATACCTATGAACTATGCCAGTGATTAATCCAGCTACACTGCATTGGAAGTGCTGTCAAAATAAGCATATTACTCCACTATTTTTTTATTTTTCCAATTCCATTTTGCTTGGAATAGAATTTTGCTTGAAAATATGGCTGTTCTAACTCTGTAAGTGCTATTTTAATGGTAGTCATTGCAGATATATTATTTTAAAAGTTACCTTGGAGTAAAAATGGTTTATCTGTGTTATCCATTTCCCTTTCTTTTCTTCCCCGACCAGACTTTCCTTCAGAGCTCACAAAAATAAGGGAAGTCTGGTATACTGTATACATATAATTAAAATTATTAGAAAAAAATCAACCTATTGTCCTCCTGGCTAATTACATGAACACTCTGATAAGATGTTATCATAAATCTCTAAGAACTCTTTGTATTAGTTGGAAGTCACAGAAGTGGCAGGCTCTTATAATAAATTTATTGGGCTGAACCAGGATATATATACAAAATCCCAGATCCAGTTAGTAATTCTATATCTCTGCCTTCATTTTACACCTGTCTTGAAAGCAAAAAGCAGTGACAGTTAATAAGTAAAATGGTGCAATGCACTTTGCTGTGCTGTTTTGCTGTAAATGTTACTTTCCTTAGCATTAATTTTGATTACTGTGCTCTGGCAACATAAATCAGATCTGAGTTGCATAGCTCTGATTTCATCATCAGGCCCTTCACAACCATTTAGTATTGCAATTCATATTGTGCAGTAGCCAGGGAAGGAAAGAGAGAGGATTAAAGGAAATATTGGGGCTCCTGCATGCTTCAACTGATTCCAGATTTTTCACACATGTGTGCACTGATTACATACAACTTCTTTCAACCTCCTCTTACAGATGCATGTTGCATGTCTATAGACGTGGTATTCCCATCTATGTCTCTAACAGTGCAATTCTAAACAGAATTACATGATTCTAAACCCATTGTCTTCAGCAGAATTAGGGTCTGCTTCAACAATGTTAAGTGCAAGTTGGATTGGGGGAAACTCCAACCCAGCTCACATTTAATATGTGACTTAGGAGTGGACTCACCTTGAAAACAGTGTGGGGCCAAATTGGCTCCTAGTCACAGCATGGGAGCAGGAGGGGCTTATAATTCACTCCCTTCTACCCTGCATACTTTTACTGGAAAAAAACATGGCCACGAGGCATTTCACTGCCATTTGCACATGTCTTCTGGGCAAACACATGGAACTGGCAGTGAGACAAACAGCTCTTCCCACCCCACAGTCCTTTTCTGCTAGCAAAAGGCTTGAAGTAGAAGGGAGGGAATGGGGAAACCAAAAAAGCCATTTGGGTTTATGAACCCAACAGATATTTAACATATTGTCTAATCAGATCCTTAGAAGAGGGAAACACTGTTTATAACTGCACTGTAAATGAGGCTATCATTTAAAAAAATCAGAACCAATATAAAATCATTTTTTCAAGCAGTGCTGAATAGATCCTAGGTATAAAAAAGAATATGCTACATATGTGTATCAAGAAGATTTAAAGACAGAATTATGAATAATCATGTCTACCAAAGCCCTGATTTTTCTGAAGTTGATTAATATGGTTTCATTACAAACGTTTATATGTAACCTATCTAGCGACTCTAAGCTTCTAGCAAGTTTATTTATTTTTAAGGCCTTGAGAGTCACAAGCTTACATTAGTGCTTGGAGAATGAATACAGAGGCCAGTGAGACATTAGCCATAGAACAGAAAGGAGAAGTGAGATAGGAGAATGAGCTAGAATGATGAGGTGTGATGAGGCAGTAGAAAAATATGTGGGACTGAAGATGATGTTACTTCAGAATGCTATAAGGTGGAGTAATAGGAATGGAAGGAAACAACAAAGGAGGAATGATTAAACAGGTGGAGAGGTGAGACGGAAAGAAGTGCCACTATATCCCTCAGCACAAAGTTTTAAAGCCAATATAGGCTCTTCCAATAACAGCAGTAGTGCTTTTAGCGTCCTCCCCACCAGTCAATGATGTGAAAAATAGAGGGAGTTATGGTGCCATTATCACAAGGTAAGTTCTATTAGACATTTATGGGCATAGCAGAGCTGTTTTTGGCAAACAACACATATCTAGTAGAACAAAGTTTTAGTCCAGTGGCACTTTTAAGACTAAAAAAAGTTTAATTCTGGGTATAAACTTTCATGTTCAAGCACATTTCTTCAGAAGGGCTAGTTAGAGTCAAGATGCATAAGTAACTGGGTGATAAGTATAGCTGTGATTGGATTAAAGCGGTTGGCAAAACCTGTGAATGGTAGCAACTGCTTTAATCCAATCTCAGTTATACTTATCTCCCAGCTACTTATGAATCTTTAACTAGCCCTTCCTGGCAACTAACCCCCCACACCTTCTCTCTACCTATTTGTAAGCCTGAAGGAAAACTGTTTCAATGTATATGAAGAAGTATGCATGCACATGAAAACTTATACCCAGAATTAAACTCTGTTGGTGTTATGTATTGAGCCTAAGTCAACCCTCATGGTGTACCTGGAACTGGCTGAACTTCTTACTCTGGAACAATAGCTTACCAGGATCCTGGAGTAGACTAATAGATAAGTAGTGTTATTTAAATATCCTATCCTTGGGAGTGTGTGTGTGTGGGCTGTGGTATTTGCATGCTTTATAAGCAGGGCTCAAACCTTGCTGCCAGTCCTTGTTGTTCCTGAAATCACTAAATAAACTAGAGCTGATCACTGTAATGCAACTGGAATCAAACTTTGTTCTATTGCTTCAGACCAACACAACTACTCACCTGAATCTAACACATAAGGTAGCCTTCTCAGAAGTGTTACCTGTTCCACGCGCAGGGCCGGAGAGACAGGCAGAGATCAGGAGTCTCAATGCGTGGATGAGACGATGGTGTAGGGGGGAAGGGTTCAGGTTTGTTAGGCACTGGGATACTTTTTGGAACAAGAGGGAGCTGTACAGGCGAGACGGTCTCCACTTGTCCCAAGAAGGAACCAGGCTGCTGGCACTTAAAATCAAAAAGGTGGCAGAGCAGCTTTTAAACTAAATATTGGGGGAAAGCCGACAGGAGATGAAAAGTCTCTGGTTCGGGTTGGCCTTATTGAACCAAAAATAAAAACCCAGAAGTTCACAATAGTGAAAAGGAAGAGAGTAATGTGAGTAGGGATGCCAACATTGCGTTAGGATGGATTTAATTATTGAATCTTCGTCTCTTTCATCTGGATTGTTCTATCATTGAAGCCCAATCTATGGAGATTTTATGAGCAGTCTCAGAGGCAACTTGGTTCCTCGGTTCCTTCCATTTTATTTTATTGTATTGTATTGTATTTATTTACTGAATTTATACCTCACCTTCCTGCCCTCATCAGGAGCACCAAAGCAGCTAACATAGTAAAAACACACATACTAAAACAACTGTCTTAAAAGCCATTAAAACCAATTTAAAATACACATACAATAAAACAAAATAAACATACACAACAATTTAAACAGGGCTTGAAGGAGGTATCACTGAGAAATGCCAGATAAAAGGAAAAATCTTCACTTGCTGATAGAAGGTAGTGACAGAAGGAGACAGGAGAATTGCTCTTGGAAAAGAGCTCCAGAGTTTCAGTGCTGTTCAGGCTCTCTGCCTTAGAAACTGATTGTAGTGGTCAGGCAGGTGTGTAAGGGAGTAGGCAGTCCTTCAAGTATGCTGTCCCCAAGATATGTAGGGTTACCCCCTCCAGGTAGGGAAATTCCTGGAGATTTGGAGTGGGGCCTTAGGAAGGTGGGGTTTGAGGAGGGAAGGGACTTCCATGGGGTATAAAGACCGCCTCTCCTTGTATATTCCCCCAAGAGCACTAAGATTGAGGAGTCTTCACCTCCTGGAAGTTCCAGGCCCCTGAGACGTGAAGCTTGCCCCTACTAGTGCCAGGGCATTTTCGGTGGCGGCGCCTACCTGGTGGAATGAGCTCCCAGAGGAGATCCAGGCCCTTTGGGACCTTGTGCAGTTCCGCAGGGCCTGTAAGATGGAGCTCTTCCACCAGACTTTCGAGTAGGAGCCACCGCCACCATTATTCCACCACCATGGTATTGTTCCACTGTTTGGCCCCATTATATGAGGCAACCATCGCCTGGCAGAATGCGCGTAGAACAGCGCTACTGGAGACTGTGCTAGAGACAGCTGGCCACCGAACTGGGATCACTGTTCCCATCTTGGGTGATTTATAAATAGGAAGAGACTAGAGCACCTAAAATATTGTATGGTTTTATTGTGTTTTAAGGCTATGTTGTTTTATTATATTTTACCTATCCAATCCGGCTTTGCCGTATGTTAGCCACCCTGAGCCGTTGGGAGGGTGGGATATTAATCTAAAAATAAATTTAAAAAAATGGTGTCCACACTCCAAAGCAGCCATTTTCTCCAGGGCCGCCTGGAGTGATATGGTCCCTATAACCCATTCCAGTCAATACCCTGGCTGTAGCATACTGCACCAGTAGATGTTTACAGACACTTTTCAAGGGTAGCCTCACATACAGTGTATTGCAGTAATCTAATCTAAATGCAACCAGCCATACACCACAGTAGCCAGATCTTTTCAGCCCAGGAAAGGCCACAGCTGGCTAACCAAGTGAAGCTGGTAAGAGGCAGTCACAGCTGCTATGCTTTTTTTCAGCCGTAGGCCTGGGTTGAAGAGCACCCCTCCTGACTATGGACCTGTTCTTTCAAGGAAAATGCAACTCCATCCACAATAGGTGATACCTTAAGTCTGAAGTCAGACTTTCCACTCATCAGGAATACTTCCATTGTCTATAGTGCTTGTAGACTATAGATGGTGGCATAAAGATAGGCAGATTAATAATTGAGGGGGAATAAAAGGTACTAATTAAATATAAAAACTTAAGTTTAAAAGTAGGATAGTAAAACTTGTAGTTAAATTTAAAACCCTGTTCTCATTAAACAAAGAGTCAGCAGATTACTGGAGGATAGCAGTTCCATACGAGTGACAGAAACTTTGTAATAGACTCTTGAAAAATCAGTTAGTAATATTTAAGGAAGTTGTATTAGGCTTTACTCAATACAGATGAGAGATTTAAAATGAAGATAAGCTTGAAAGTTGCTTATAAATGGAATTAGATTTGTGTATTACTCTGTGCTGATGGTGAAGATGAATGTTGTTATAGGATTTCTATGTAATCGTGTTGTTGACTTAATTAGTATGTATGAGACAGGCTGATATTATAAACTCAAATAAAAATATTATTTTTAAAAAAATAAAAAAGGAGGACTTCCATTGTGTCTAGATTAAGCTTCACTTTAATAGCACTCATCCACTCCAAAACTGCCTCCAGGCACACTTCTGGGTTTCTACAGCCTTCCTGGGATCAATTGGAAGCACAAAATAGATCTGTGATGGGAAATGGACTAATTTATGGTTTTATATCTGCTTACACATGCAACAAATGGACTGTGCACACATCTGTATACCATAGGCCTAGAGAAAGCTGTTTGCATCACCTACTGTGAGAGAATTCACATAGGGAACACTTGCCTGCATTTTATGTTAATGTAGCTTGCACACATTCAGCACAAAGCCTTATGGGTAGAAGAAGCACATGTTAGCCATTGTGAGCAGCAACAACATTCAAGGAGAAGAGATTCCCCCATTGAAAAGACAAGATGTCACGCAGTACATGCATCTGATCTGCATTTGAATTGCTGTTTCCTATTGATGGTATCTTGTTCGCCTGGTAAAGCCAAGATTCATCAGCACAACAAAGAGATGTCCTGAAGCTGATACTTCACACCTGGCCAGATGGTATTCCATGAGATAGAGTGTAGATTTTCAAATATTGGCCCAACCCATAGAATACCTGCCCCCTTCCACATGCACCAATAGGGAAAGCTATGGGATGGACTTGTAAGTAGGTGGGATTGCAGTTTGGCAAGGTGCCACCCACCTGGAGTTTCAACTATAAAACATGAAGACCATGCGTTAAGGTCTTTGCTAGCCACATTCTACCATCAACGCAAAGACCATGCTTCAGGCTAGCCACCTCTCCTCTCATCAACTCCTTTATACTTTGAATTCCTTTCTTGCTATGCAACAATCCTTTCTGTCTATTATGGATCTCTTTGGACTGCAGCCAAAGACATCCATCCATACACACACATACACACTTGACCAGCTGGTTCTGGAACAGTGTGATTTAGGTAAACTTCTAGACACTACTATCTGTCCCTTTATTTTTCATTGCAACAGACAAGACTTCTGGAACAGTCGAGTATAAACCAATTTACCTACCTACCTCCTAAGTAACTAAACTATTTTCTATTTCTGTAACTCTAAAGGAACTTGAACGTATGCTATTTTGAGACTGATTATTTTGTATGTGTGACTTTGATATCTTTTTGATAAAAAGATTATTTGTTTTGGAAAAACACCCGTGTGGTCTCAATTACTGGAACTCTGGGTTCAGACACGACCTTGGTATAGCTGGCCAGGACTCACGTTAAATTTAATAAGCCATCAGCTGTAAATAAAGCTGTTGGCGTAACATCTGAGTATTGGTGACAGCTAGGTTTGCCAGGTCCCTTTTAGCAACCTGCAGAGGATGGGGGGGGGGACTTACCGGGAGTGGGAGGGAGAGCCAGTTGACATTACAGTGATGTGTATATGTCACTTCCAATGTGACCCAGAAGTGACGTCACCATGCAATGACATCAGGGTGATGCTCTGGTATTTGGGCAAAAACTCTATGGTTAATTTTGCTTCTACCATAGAGTTTTTGCCCAAATGTCAGACCATTGCCCCCAACATTGCTGATGTGATGACATTATTTCCAGGTCATGACAGAAGTGATGTAGATATGTTGCTGCAATGTCAACTGAGCCTTGCTAGTTTTCTGGGTAAATCCTTCCCCCCAGCCTGTCAGCTGATCAGCAGTGGACCCCTGCCTCCACCAGGGGGTCTAGCAACCCTAGTGACAGCCTAGCCCAAATCTCCAGATGACCTCACTCAGTAGATACTGGAAAACACTGAGGACAAGATAGAGCCTTGTGCAGTCCCCCCCCCTTCTGAAGCCAGGTGGGACTTGAACCACCACAGAACAGTGTTTCCCAGTCCCAGCCCAGACAGGTGGCCTAAAGGACAGGATGACAGATGATAAAAATGGCCACTGAGAGGTCCAGGAGAATCAACAGAATCGCACTCCCTCTTTCTATCTCCTGGTGCAGGTAATCCACCAGGCTAACCAAGGCTATTTCAGTCACATGACCAGGCCTGAAACCATGTTGGAAAGCACCCATATCAAACTTTATAATATGCCCTCCACCCTTGCAGAATATTGGTATCCTTGCAAGTCTAAGTCCAAGTAAATAAGGATCTGTTCATGACAAAGGAACCACATCATCAGTTCCTCCACCCTTAGATCACATCCATCCCACCCAGAAAAAAATACCATGTCAAGAATGTGACCTACACAATATATAGGACCAGTTATTACAGGCCCATAGTTGTCATTGTTGTCATGACATCCTGAACCACTCCTGACAAGACAGCCTCAATATGACTGTTGGAGGTCCTGCAAGACAACTGGCCTAGGGTGGTCAACACCAGCCTGAAGACCACCGAGCTCTGTCCACTCAGGAAGGCAGACTGTTAGATGGCATTGTGGGAAGTACACTAACAAACCCCCAGTCCTGTCTCTCAATCCCAGCATTAGGCACTCAGCCTCAAAATGAGAAGTGTCCTAGATGGGTGACTGTGTGTGGGGGTAGAGTCCTTATAGACTACAGCAACACCACATCTCCCATCTGCCAGATGTGTACTGCTGAGCACAAAGTACCCTGGGGGCACACAGCTGGGAGAGGTTAGCCCTTCTTCCCTCCCTCAACCAAGTCTCATATAACAGGTCAGCCTTGATGGCTACATGGCTGCTGTTTT
Source organism: Gekko japonicus (assembly GCF_001447785.1). NCBI lineage: Eukaryota > Metazoa > Chordata > Lepidosauria > Squamata > Gekkonidae > Gekko > Gekko japonicus. The sequence goes on from NW_015164183.1 coordinate 13,932, forward strand.
TCCTGTAACTGACCTGGCATTTAGTGGTAAGGTTTTATAGCCTGGCAGATTGTTGACATGGTTACCAACATCACCTCAGCTAGAAGAACCAGAAAGGGCAACAGCATGCATACCATATCACCATGGTACCACCTACGCCCAAGCTTTGTGGACAGGGCCACCATGATGCGGGTATTCTGGAAGAAAATGGGATTTTTGACGGCCATCTTGGTTCTAGGAAGTGAGCACTAAATATTGTTTGAATGTAAGATGTTTTAATATTTAATATTTAATGTTATTTAATGTTTCTAATGTTTTTACTGTTTTATTATATGATTCGGCGAAGCGCCGTGTAAGCCACCCTGAGCCTACGGGGAGGGCGGGATAAAAATATAAATAATAAATAATAAATAAATGTCTGTTGTACCTTCCCTATACCTGGCCAGCTCTTCTCCTACCACCATTTCTTCCCCTATGCCATAGACAGTGAATCATGGCACCATCTCTCCCACAAGTGGACAAAAGAGCCAACAGACAATGAAACAAAGACACACCCATAGCCAGTACTCACTAAACAAGAAGTCTAGACCCACCTCTCACCTGGGTCAAGGTGAAAAATGCACATACACAACCTAGTTCCCAAGAGATTAAAAGACAATCAAAACCCTTACTCTCATTGCTCCCAGAACAACAGCCCAGAGATCGTAAGTCTTCTCTCTGGGTGGCTCTCCCTGACTCAGTAGAGCAGATTTTGAAGTATCATTGCTTGCCCACCACCTCTTCATAGTACAGCCAGGGTACCTGATCTCCAAATAGTTAAACCAACAGACTAAGAGACACAGGTCAAGAGCTCTTAATTTTATCTTGGAGGCTGATACCTCTGGCACTAGCCATGGTCTAAATAGCTGTACCTGTAAGGAAATAGGCACAATGACTCAGCAGCAATGGTTGATGGGCACGAGTGGTAGACACCCTTGCTAACAAGCTCAGAGGCTGCAACCAATTCTTTCTCAACTAATTTTTTGCCAACATTCACAGAAACCACTATGAATATATACATATTTTTTTCAATCTAGGTGAACACTTCTGAGATCTCAGGATTTGGGGATCTTCATAAAAATAGATGTTGTCTCAAACAAGTGCTAGGGCAGATTATTCATCAAGACCAGGTTGGATTTCTTCCAAGAAGACAATTAAGAAACAACATAAGGGTTATCTTGAATGTGCTTGAATATTTCGAAGTTCACCCTCAGAAAACAGTTGGCACTGGTATTTCTAGATGCTGAGAAAGCATTTGATAATATCAATTGGGACTTTATGTTAGAGCAATTAACAGCATCACAGTGTGGAGAGAACTTCAATACAATGGTTAAAGTTATATATAATAAACAACAAGCTAGAATTGTAATAAATGGGGATTTAACTCAAAAGTTCGATATACACAAGGGAACCCGCCAAGGTTGCCCCTTGTCTCCACTACTTTTTATTTTTACTTTGGAAAGACTGTGTTAAACAATAAGAAATGAAACTCAAATTAAAGGATTGAAAATAAAAGGTGAAGAGTTTAAAATACAGGCTTTTGCGGATGATCTAATATTAATATTACAAGAACCGTTACAATCTATGACGTACTTGTTAAACTCTCTACAAGAGTATGGATGGCTAGCAGGATTAAGAATTAACTAGGAAAACAAAATTAATGACAAAGAACTGTACCCAAGAGCAAAACCTACAACTGCAGAAGATATCTGGGTTTGAAATTCAGAAGAAGATAAAATACCTAGGTGTAATTATTACAAACAGGTGCAGTTCACTATTACAATTATTTAAAACTTCTTTCTGAAATTAAAAAGGATTTGGAGAGATGGAAGGATATGCAACTCTCGCTTCTCAGGAAGGATTGCAGTGCAAGAAAATAACTTATTTTCTGATTATTAGAGGCAGCAGAAATGGACAAATTAACCTTACAAGTACATGAAAAACAAGAAAGTGACTTTGAAAGACAATGGGCGAGATTTACAATTGGATGCAAAATTATCTTGGAGAACTCAAATCATGAATGGCAACAAAAAATTTATAGACACGGTGTAAAGGACATAGAGTCTACAAGTACATTGTAATTTAAGGTGATGTATGAGTATAGTATCCACTCTGTTGGATGCTTTCTATTCTGTTTCTTATGTCTTTTATTTTCATTTTTCTGTAATATCTTTTTATGAAACTAATAAAATCTGTTTATAAAAAAGATGGCAGTGCTTAAAATGAACGCTTTACCAAGAGTTTTATTTCTTTTCCAAACAATAAAGGTAAAGGTAAAGGTTCTCTTGCTCGAAAGCCAGTCGAATCCGACTCTAGGGTTGCGGGGCTCATCTCCGTTTCAAAGCCGAAGAGCCAGCGCTGTCCGAAGACATTTCTGTGGTCATGTGGCTGGCATGACTAAAAACCAAGGTGCACGGAATGCTGTTACCTTCCCACCGTAGTGGTACCTATTTATGTACTTACAATTTCTTGCTTTCGAACTGCTAGGTTGGCAGGAGCTGGAACTGGAGATGGGAGCTCACTCCGTCATGCGGCACACTTGGGTCTCGAACTGCTGAACTACCGACCTTCCACAGTTTGCAGTTCAGCGTCTTAACCACTTGAGCCACCGCAGCTCTCTTCCAAACAATACCTATACTTAAAAACCAAAATTACTTTAAGGGTTTAGAAAAACTTGCTCGAGAATTTATCTGGCAACAAGAAGGACCTAGAATCAAACTAAAGGCACTTCAGGACAGGAAAGATCGAGGCAGCTTATCTCTTCTGGAATGGTGTTTATATTATCAGGCAGCATCCCTGACTTGGATCAGAGAGTGGATTATTTTACAAAACTCAAGACTTTTGAAATTAGAAGGCCATAATTTACTTCTGGGCTGGCACACCTTTTTGTGGTACGACAAGCAAAGCGCTCATACGTATTTTAAACAACATATTCTAAGAGGTGCTCTATTGAAAATGTGAGAAGAGATTAAAAAATCATTTTATACAAAAACTCCAAAATGGGTAGTCCCTCTAGAAGCATTTACTAACCCTAATTTAATTTCAAAAAACTTAATAGGAAGTTATGAAGAGTTATTAGACAGTAAAAACCACTTAAAAACACAGGAAATTTTGCAAAAACAAGACATGATTTTAAATTGGTGGGAAAGAATCCAACTAGAATCCAGATATGCCAAAGACAGACATAAGGGCTTCTATGAAAAACAGACAGAGCTAGACAAAGTGTTAGTAAATACAGAAGATAAACTTATAAAAAAACTGCATATTGTCTTATTAGATTTCAAGATGCAAGATGAGATGGTTTCTATGATTTCTTGGGCACAAAACTTAGGTTACAATATTGATTTAGACAAATGGTTCAGAGTGTGGAACACTAATATAAAATATACTAAAGCTGTACCCCATAAAGAGAATTTTTACAAGATGTTTTATAGATGGTATTTGACTCCGGATAGATTGGCTAAATATTATCCCAATATGTCAAACTTATGTTGGAAGTGTAAAGAAAAGGTTGGCTCTTTCTACCATATTTGGTGGTCATGTGATAAGAGTAAAAAATTTTGGATTGGGGTTCATGGTATGATTCAGCAAATACTAGGGGTTAATGTACTATTTAAGGCAGAGATGTTTTTGTTAAATATAATCCCTGAACAATTTTAGAAAACAGATTGTTATTTGATTATGCATATAGTAATAGCATCTAAAATTCTATTTGCAATTATGTGGAAGAAAGAAGATATACCCACTAAAGAAGAAATAGTCTACAAATTAATGGAAATAGCTGAAATGGACAATTTTACAATATTACTCCAAGGAAGAAGAGAGAACAGGTTCAAAAACATTTGGTCAAGATTTTATCTTTGGACAGAAAAAAGCATTAAGACTTGATCATAAATATAACTCTAAGATTAAGCTATGTATTAGTATAATTGTCATGGAATAAGGAAAAAATGAAATAGGTGGAAGGATGGGGGGATGGAAACCTGGTTATGTTTGTTTATCTGTATAGTTGTACGCTTGTATGTGGGTTATTGTGGGTGATAATTTGTTAAATTTAAAAAATAAAAAATAAAAATAGACGTGTTGCAATATAGAAAAAAATAGATGGCAGTAAGTAACTCATTCGAATAAGTGATCTCATTCAAATATGCAATCTAAAGAAGTGTGCATGCACATGAAAACCTATACTCAGAATAAAAAATTGTTGGTCTTAAAGATGTCATTGGGCTCAAACTTCGTTCTGCTGCTTCAGACCAAAACGGCTACACACCTGAATCGAACTCATTCAAAGTTAGCCTTTGTTTGCAGGGGGGAAAACACCATGTAATTTTGTAGCTTTATAACTCACTAGGGGGACATTTTGAAGAGGATGGTTGTGCTGATGTTGTTATTACATTGCAACACATGACTGTGCCTCTCTTGGGATCCCCAATTGTTTAGGCTATGGAAGAGCACACACCTGTGGGCCTTAAAATTGTTTCATCCTAATCTCTGGGGAAGCTAGGAAACTGGGGATGAATGTTCTCTCATTATGCCTTGTTTTTCTGTTCTGAAAAGTTGCTGAGAATTTGATGAGGCTCCAGGAATAGAGATAGAATGACTCTGACAGAGATGTGGGAATGCTGATTCCCTACAACCCAGCTGGATTCCAAAGACTGATACAAGCTGGAGGCAATGGGAGGAGGACATGTAATGCACTGTAAGTATCTTGTTCCAGGCAGAGAAAAAAATCCAGAGCCAGCAGGAAAGTAAATAAGGAGATAACTGAAACTGTATAGTATTATAACTGCCTTAGTATGAAGGCACTGAAGCCATAATCATAACCCCCAAAAGTTCAAAATTATGATTACTTTAAAAGTTATAATAAGACATTATATTATGAACATTATAATAAAACATTATATATGAACATTAATACAGGATATTTCAATTACATTACAAAAGGCACCTCTGGAAAAATAAGAGCTATAAAACTAAATGTTACATCCTTAGCTTCATGATATTAAGCTGATTATGGACATCGGGTTTTGTCTTAGGGTCTTAATGTATATGATGCGTTATATGATACCGGTTACCGGGTCATCTTCAGAACTGACAACCAAGGCCTACTTCCTTTGGGTGTACTAGTAGCAACCACAGCCTTAACTTCCACATATAGAGTTTCCACTGACTACTAACAGAATGCAATGCAACATTTCTTATTATTCTATTCGGTGCTTTCCATTAGGATTTTTAGAATCTAAGATTTTCTAAGTGTACAGTCTAAATTGTAATGTGTGAATAAGCTAAATACATTTTTGGAACTATATGTATCATATAGCAACACTTAAACAAAGAACTAGTAATGTCTGCAGGTCCTTGTTGAGTGTATGTTCACCAGCAGACCTGGGCTCTCTGCCAGTTAACAACCCTTTTCAGGGATTCCAATAGGACAGAATGAATATACATAGGGGGACAGCAGGGTTATTTACTTATTTAAGTATTTATACCCCAGTGGGGATGCAAAGTGGCTTGCAACATTATCTCCTCCTCCCTTTTATCCTTACAAACCCTCTGAGGTAAATTAGGCTGAAAATGTGTGACTGGCCCAAGGTCACCTAGTGAGCTTCCATAGTGCATGGAGGATATGAACTTGCATCTCCCATGGCTCTTGGATCTGACTCTTCCTCCCATATAATTTTCACATGTCACATGAGACCAAGGAACACACTTTCTGACCATTTACAAGACCAAAGGCAGAAAACCCGGACAGCCTCTAACCACATCATGATAACTGGAAGTTAATCAGCTTTTTTAATGACTCAAAGAATCTCAGTGAAAATATCAGCATACCTTTAATCACACAGAACCCTAGCCTTGTTCAAAGAAAGCCCACTGATCTCCCTGGGAGACTGGAGCCATTTCAAGGAGCTCAGTCAGCTGCAATGGGAAATTGCAGTCAGCTGCAATGGAGGAAGAAAGGTTCTGTTCGGTTGCCTTAATAGAAACCAAACTTTGGATCCAACCCATTTGTGAAGATGAAATCATTCTATCTACATGTGACTTATATAAATTTACATGTGACTTATATAATCTACATGTGAGTTATATAAACATTTCTAAAATAATGTTGGATGCAAGTCATATAAATGGCTTTTATGTCCAAAGCAATGAGAAAATGTTTATTTTTGGAACCATAGAATATTTTGCAAGTATATGAAATAAAGTGAATATATGACTTTTTCTCCTTATCACAGCCAAATGCGAGACAGTCTTCCTTTATCTGTGTTACTATATGCCCATTTAAGGATTAAGCATAATCAGCTTTGAAAAGCTCTCTTTGTTTAGAACTACTTCAATTATTGAGGTTGTTTCCCCATCTTTTTCCCATTTAGAGAATCAGTAAGTTGCTTCAGAGACAAGAGTTCTTATTGATCAGTGCAAGGTCAACCGTCAGCTAAGCAATGCAAGGTCAGTCACCATCATCATCACCCCAGCCTGACTTGGGCAAGGTGCCTGACATTTCCTGCCCCAGACAGGCCTAGCATCTTTCTGTTCCTTACAAGGTACTTGATCTTTAAACCTGAGTTCTGGGGCTGAAATGAAGGCAGCTTGCCCTTGTGGAGAATGATCATGCTTCAAAAACAGCCTCCAGCATTTATTATGAAGATGATCCACCTACAATGTCAAAGTAGCTCTAGCCCCTGCTGGCTTCTGGGAAAACATGTCAAAACTATACACTGTTCTTTCTAGCCCGATGGTTTCAGGAACTGATAAACCACTATTATAAGCAAAGAAGGCTTACGGTATTTTGGTGCCTGAGGCAGAAAATCCAAATTGCTCCCTATGGTGGAAAAATTATAATAATAAAAAAAAAATTGAAAATTTGTTGTATTTTAGTGATACCCCCAAATCTGCTGCCTGAATCAGACTACCTCATCCTTGCATAACTGTAGGAATGACTCTGATTAGAAAGGAGGATGGGGGTGGGGGGGCAAAGATCAATGAAACACTCTGCAGTAATTTTTCTGGAGTTTTCCAGTGTGAAAAGGTAACCTTGTAACTTGTATTTATATGTATCTCATAGTATCTCATAGTACAGTGATTTATTACTGGCCATAAATAAGGACATTGAACTTCGTTTGCCTCATTGTCACCTACTCACCCAGTTTGTGGAGATCCATGCTCTTGGAGCTCTTCACAGTTAGCCTTGATTTTCACCATCCTAAATAATTTTGTGTCATCTGCAAACCTGACCACTACACTACTCACCCCTAGTTCCAGATCATTTATGAATAAATTAAATAGTATCAGCCAATACGGATCCTAGTAGGACACCACTGCTTACCTCCCTCCATTATGAGAATTGTCCATTGACTCCTACTCTCTGCTTCCTGTCATTTAACCAATCTTTAATCCGTAAAGGAACCCATCCTTTTATATCATGACTGCTAAGTTTACTCAGGAGACTTTGGTGAGGTACCTTGTCAAAAGCCTTTTGAAAGTACAAGTACATTATGTCTTCCGGGTCACCATTGTCTATATGCATGCTAACTTTCTCAAATAACTGCAAAGAATGGTCAACTATTGCTCATTGACTTTCAGAACCATCCACTATAGGATCCTTTGGACCAGCTGTATCAAGAATTAGGAGCACTGATTTGTGGTGGACACATTTCTATCTTTTTGGACAATACCAGTAGCTGATTCTGTGAGACTACTTGCATGGGAATTATCCTCTGAGGTTGCTCATCTTTTCTCCCATATTGTTCAGTATCTACATGAAAATGCTAGGTGAAAGCAATCAGAAGTCTTAAGTGCAGAGTCATCAATGTGTTGATGACAACAACCTTTATTTCTTCTGCATGAAGTGAGGTAAGTCCTCAATAAATGACAGCCTGAGTCCAGTAGTATGCTGGGTGAGACTGAATAAATTGATACTCAGTCTAGACAAATGATGATAGATTTGGATACACAGGGCATTCTATTTCTTGAGAGGTCACACTCCCCCAAAGATGCAAGCACATAACTTTGGAGTGTTTCTAGATCCCACATTGCCTCTGAATGCTTAGTGTCAGTAGCAGCTAGAAGAATGCATAGCTCACCAGCTATACCCATTTATGGATAAGAGGGAATTTCTTTCCAAACAGTTCAGAAATTTCAGCTGATTCAGAATGTGGCTGTTTGGCTTTTGTACGCATGACTGCAGAGGATACATGATACTAAGAGGTTAGGCTTGCCAGATTTCAGACTTTGACCCCAGTACACAGACTTTGGGATTCATTAGCAAAGACTGTAAGTCAAATTATCATGGCCAGCAAAAGCCCACATACTTATTGGATTCTTCTAAGTATGTCTGCTTTCACAAACCTATGTAAACTGGAGATAGAAGGGTCTAACACATCAGGTACATTTTAAGTTTAACACTTGGTGAAGTTCCATATTATTTATTTATTGGTAGATTTGTCATATCTTCAAATCCATCTCATTTTACTATACACAGATGTCATATGGTCTAAAGTTACTAGTGGTGTGTGGATGTATTAGCATCAGTACTGCAATTTAAGACATTGCCTGGCTCCATCCCATGAACTTCACGGTTTGAGATACTGTGGATCTGGCAATCCTTCAGTGTTTGCAAAATTCTACTGGTTACCTGTCTTTTTCTGAGCCAAATTTAAGGTCCTGGTCTTGACCTTTAAAACCATAACGGTGCAATCTTAAGAGTAACTTCCTGGAAATAAGTCCAACGGAGTAGATTTCAGTAGAATTCTGAACAGATCTACTTAGGATTGCACTGTAAATATCTTAGATCCAGGCTCTTCTTTTTTCTTATACATTCACCTCCCAAAATACTCCATTTATTAAAATAAGGTAGAAAAACACTGCTTTGATTGTCTCCACTATTTATGGTAAGGTTGTCCTTCTCTGAAATGAGGGGACAGTAGAAAGGGCCAAAACCACTGGGGAAGCTTGAAGACTATTTAAAACTACAATCCTAGAAGCTCAGATATATATACTGTAGGTTAGGAAAAGCACAAATAGGTATAGAAAAAGGCCTGTATGGTTAACAAACAAAGTAACAGAAACTGGAAAAGGTAAGAAAGATTCCTTTAAGCAGTGGAAAGCGAGTCTCAGTGAGGCTGATAAAAGGGAACATAGGCTGTGGCAAAATAAAATGCAAGTCCATGATCAGGCAGGCAAAAAGGGAATATGAGGAGCATAGCACAAAAAACAGAAAGACCAACAATAAAACTTTCTTCAAATACATTAGAAGCAGGGAATCAGCCAGAGAGGCAGTGGGGCCTAAAGCACCGAAAGTAAGTCCTGGAAGTTCTCCTCTCTTCTTGCTCTTGGTAAAGGGGAAGGGAGTGGGGGTGGAAGCTTCTGCCAGGCTTTGGGAAAGTTCTGCGGCTGGCCTGCCCGGGCATCCTGGCGCGGCGCTTCCGGGGCTGGGCGGGCTTTGTGTGCACTCGTGTGTTTGTTTGTGTCCCTTCTCAACTGTTTGGGGAGCCTGACTGGGGGTGAGGGGGTGCGGGGTGAGGGCTCCAGTGGCCTTTCCCTGCACGTAGTGCTGCGTGCCTAGCAAGCTTGCCGGGACACTGTTGGAGACGCCGGCCGTTTGGTTCATCTTGGGCAGGTTGGCGAAGTCGAGGAGGGTGCTTCTTTTTTCCTCCTCCTCCCCAAAAGAAAGTTTCCCATCCACTTGGACAAGCAGGAGAGGAGAGTCAGTCGTCGGCCCATTGGTCTTCGCGCAGGCAGCTGCGGCCCCCCGCTCCCGGCCAGGCTTTGCGGCTGTGACGGCGCCCCCACCACGACCTCTCGGACTAAGGGAGAGAGCCGCACTTTCCGTCCTGGAGGTTTCCCGCATTTGAAGACCCGGGACATTGAGGTCTCTCCTATGGGGTCAAGGAGCTGTGGGACAAAGAAGAAGAAGACGGGGACGGTTGCCAAGCAAGAACCGGGAGCTCGCCTTCTTACCGGGGGGTGAGAATGAAGGCCCCAACCCCCCTTCATTCTGGCCACTCAGAGCGGCTTGAACGAAGCCCCCACCCGCTGGTGGACCTCCGGAGGGCCCCTGGTATTTTTGGCCGATGTGTGACACAGTGTCGTGGACTGGATGGGCCACTTGCCTGATCCAGCATGACTTCTCTTATGTTCTTATGTCTGGCGCAGTGATGCTCTGCATTCTTGGTGCTGGGGGGGAAGAGTGGGAGGGCTTCTGGATTTCAGGCCCCACTGGTGGACCTCAGGAGGCCCCTGGTATTTTGGCCGATGTGTGACACAGTGTGTTGGACTGGATGGGCCACCTGCCTGATCCAGCATGGCTTCTCTTATGTTATTATGTCTGGCGCAGTGATGCTCTGCATTCTTGGTGCTTGTGGGGGGCAAGAGTGGGAGGGCTTCTGGATTTCAGGCCCCACTGGTGGACCGCAGGAGGGCCCCTGGTATTTTTGGCCGATGTGTGACACAGTGTGTTGGACTGGATGGGCCACCTGCCTGATCCAACATGGCTTCTCTTATGTTCTTATGTCTGGCACAGTGATGCTCTGCGTTCTTAGTGCTTGGGGGGGCAAGAGTGGGAGGGCTTCTGGATTTCAGGCCCTGCTGGTGGACTGCAGGAGGGCCCCTGGTATTTTTGGCCGATGTGTGACACAGTGTGTTGGACTGGATGGGCCACCTGCCTGATCCAGCATGGCTTCTATTATGTTCTTATGTCTGGCACAGTGATGCTCTGTGTTCTTGGTGCTTGGGGGGCAAGAGTGGGAGGGATTCTAAAGTTCAGGCACCACTGGTGGACCTCCGGAGGGCTCCTAATATTTTTGGCCGATGTGTGACACAGTGTGTTGGACTGGATGGGCCACTGGCCTGATCCAGCATGGCTTCTCTTATGTTCTTATCTTTGGCACAGTGATGCTCTGCATTCTTGGTGCTGATTTGGGAATACCTTGGAGATTTTTGGAGTGGAGCCTGAGTGGTGGGTGTTGCCTTCTGACACACTTCTGGTGATGTCAGGTGGTGTGGCCTTATGACACACTTCTGGTGATGTCAGGGGGTGTGGCCTTATGACACACTTCTGGTGATGTCAGGGGGTGTGACATATGCTAATGAGTTATGCTAATGAGCTCCAGCAGCTCTTTTTCTACAAAAAGACCCCTGTTTAAGGAAAGAATTAGTAGGCACATTGATGAAAAAAACTATTGCGGCCGACTCAGCATGGGTTTTGTAAGGGAAGATCTGATCTCACTAATATGTTAGTGCTCTTTGAAGGGGTGAACAAACATGTGGTCAAGGGGGACCCAATCAATGTTGTTTACCTTGACTTCCAGAAAGCTTTTGATAAAGTTCCTCATCAAAGGCTCCTAAATTAGCTCAATAGTCACGGGATAAAAGACAAGTCCTTTTGTGGATCAAAAACTGGCAAATTAAAAGGAAACAGAGAGTGAGTATAAATGGGCATTTTTCTCAGTGGAGAATGGTAAGCGGTGGGGTACTGCAGGGATCAGTACTCATACCAATGCTATTTAACTTTTTTATTAATTATTTGGAGATGGGAGTAAGCAGTGAAGTGGCTAAATTTGCGGTTTACATGAAGTTGTTCAGGGTGGTGATAACCACGTAGGATTGTGAGGCACTCCAAAGGGATCTGTCGAGGATGGACGAGTGGGCGTCAACATGGCAAATGGGGTTCAATGTGGCCAAGTGCAGAGTGATGCACATTGGAGCAAAAAATCTTAACTATAAATACACGTTGATGGGGTCTGAACTTGCAGAGACTGACCAAGAGAGAGATCTTGGAGTCGTAGTAGATAACTCACTGAAAATGTTGAAACAGTGTGCAACTGCAACAAAAAAGGCCAACAATATGCTGGGGATTTTGGAAGGAATTGAAAACAAATCAGCCAGTATCATAATGCCCCTGTATAAATCAGTGGTGCAACCTCATTTGTAATACTGTGTGCAATTCTGGTCACCACACCACAGAAAGGATATTATAGCATTGGAAAAAGTGCAGAAAAGGGCAACTAGAATGATAAAAGGGTTGGAACACTTTTCCTATGAAGAAAGGTTAAAGTGCTTGGGGCTTTGTAGATTGAAGAAACAATGACTGAGGGTTGACATGATCAAGGTTTATAAGATTATGCATGGGATAGAGCAGGTAGAGAAAGAAGTACTTTTTCCCCTTTCTCACAATGCACGAACTTGTGGGCACAATACACGAACTTCTGGGCACTCAATTAAATAGCTGAGCAGTTGATTAGAACAGATAAAAGGTAGTACTTCTTCACCCAAAGAGTGATTAACACAGGAGGTGGTAGTGGCTGCAAGCATGGATGGCTTCAAGTGGGGACTGGATAAACATATGGAGCAGAGGTCCACCAGTGGCTATGAGCCACAAGGTATAGATAGGAACTCTCATTCTGGGGCAAGGGATGCTCTGTATTCTTGGTGCTTGGGGGGGCAACAGTGGGAGGGCTTCTAGTGTCCTGGCCCCACTGGTAGACCTCCTGATACCACCTGGTATTTTTGGCCACTGTGTGACAGAGTGTTGGACTAAATGGGCCATTGGCCTGATCCACCATTGGCTTCTCTTATGTTCATATAGTCTTATGTTACGTTCATATCCTTGCACATGAGGAATGGGGAAAATAAGACTGCCAACAGGCTCTGTGAGAAAGTACATGTGAAACAATAGCTATTGTTCTGTACAATACTACACTTTATGAATACTTGAAACATAACCTGACAACCAGGCTTAAACTGTGGTTGAGTTCAGATGGGCAGTTTGAAGCAGGAGGGAGTCGTGGCAAAAAAGACCCGGAACAAACTGTTCCAGGGTTTCCCATTCACACTGCAGTGACTGATGCGGGAGCATACTGGGAGGAGGCACAGGGGAGCGTTCACACTGTTGGCCCAGAGGCACGGCTGTAAGGTGTGGCTTTCGTTTTTTGTAATCTGGAGATATGCGCTTATGTGCATGAGTGCATGAGCGCATAAGAAAAATGCGGGTTTTGGCACTCACACTTTGTTGGTGCGGGATGGACATGGGATAATCGCGCTTTCCAGGGCTTGCTATCACTTTCACCAGGTATCTTTTAAACTTGGGATCAAAGCGTTACAAGACGGGTTGAGTATGGGTGGGGAACACCTGACAGATGTGCCTGTGTGAATGGCCCATTTAATCCGGTTGTGGAACATTTTTGTAACGCACGTATATTGGGGCAAACTGCCAGTCTGAACTCGGCCTGTGTGTGAACAACTAACTGCTTGAAGGACAATTAGGTCCTCTTCATGACTGGCAAACAGATGGTGAGGTGACCTGGCAAGTGTCTGAACATTCCTAATTAATTATAAAATACCTTTAGTTGCAACCGATTTATGGTGACCCCTTAAGGAGGGTGTGTTCAGACAGGCAGCTAATCCCGCCATTATGCCAGCTTGAATTTTATCCCGATCTTTTTAATCCATCGTAGCACGACCAGACATCCCCCTGGTGAATCGCCTTACTGCGCGCTGCCTCCGTTGTGGATTGTCTAGACAGCGTCCACTGAAGAAGGCATGCATGGTGGGGTTTTTTAAAAAAAACTTTTTGTGCATGTGCATAGCAGCACATATTTGTTGAAGGAGGTGCACGGTGGGGTTTAAAAAAACTTTTTGTGCATGCGCATAGATGTGACAGCACGTCCTTGTTGATCTGTGCATGTGTAGAGATTTTTTTAAATGGTGCCCGCTTGGGATGGTCTGACATCAGACCACCCCGACGGGAGGATTGCACGCTGGTGGAACGATCAGATGGGTGAAAGTCCACAGTTGTGCTGCAGGTAACCGAAAGTCCCAAGTTTAAAGTGCTATATTTTAAGTACGGCTCTGAAGCGCAGCAAAACGAGATGCCCACGGAAGAGGGACATTTTCCAGATGTTTGTGTCTGGACATTACCTTTAGATCCATGAGGCAATTGTGTCTCACGTGGATCTAAAGAGCCGTCTGATCAAACTCAGAGTTTTCAAGGCAAGAGGTGAGCAGAGGCAGTTTGCCATTGCCTTTCTCTGCACAGCAACCCTGATCTTCCTTGGTAGTCTCCCATCCAAGTATCATATGGCTTTAATTGTGCCATTCTAGAGGTCTGTGGTCAAAATCGTCTTATTGATCTACATGGAAATAAATAAAATTTAAAATAAATAAATGCAGTATCCAAGAAGGTTAGAAAAATTGTGGCTTGGCCAGCACGAGAAGGAAACTATTTTTTGTATAAAATAACAGGAACAGGGCAGGGTAAAGTGTGCAGAAAATAAGCAATCACCAGTCTCCCCATCTGACAACAGAAAACTTGTGTATGAGAAACAATAGAGAACACAAAATGTTGTTTGCCATGGGGACCACATATTCTTTAACGTGGTACTACAAATACTTTGCTTGGTGAAATGTTAATTTATTTTCATAATATATTCAAGACATTGTAAAATTACCCAAGGTAGATAACTCTGAGACAACTCTTAATCATCAAACCAAACTAAAATGAAGCTTACATATATATATATTTTCACTCATCCATTTCACTTGCCTCCTCTTTTCTTCAGTTCCTAATTTTTGTACCCCAATTTAAAAAATAAAATTCAGCATTTTGAAGCAGGGACATGTCTTCTTTGCTTATAAAATAAAATATCAAGTATACAGATAGAATAACAATAATTATTCATACCTATCAAGGTACCACATTTAGAAGCAATTAATCATCTATCTCTATATAAAACCTTTGAGGGTTATGTGTTCCATCCCCTGATTGGTCATCTGATAATTTTGTCATTCAGCATATTATTCGTTTCCATGAATGCATGATGTACCACTTCGCATACTGTAGTCCTTCCTGTTCTATATTTATGATTATAAATGGGTAGCCATGTAAGTTTGTTGTAGCAAAAGTAAAACATCAGTACACTTTAAAGACTACTGTTTATTTCAATATGGGATTTCATGAGTGTCAGGGTTCTCCCTGGTCGAACCTGACTGACCCCCGGTTGCTGTTCTGGTCAGGCGGTGAGTCAGCTCTCGGTTCCCTTATATTCACTTCACCTGGAGGAGTTCGTGGTTTCTTCTCCCGTTCCTCTCTCCCAGGAGGGTATCCCTCAACCCCGTTGGAGAATGAAGGGGGAAGGAGGAGGGTGTACAGGTATTTCCCACCCAAGCCAGTCCAGGAATGGGAAGGAATCCTGTACTTTTACAGTACATTAAACAACAAACCACGAGATGGACTATATCCTCTCTGGTTTTCAGAACAATGTGCCACCAGAACCTCTTTTCAATAGTCCCTGACTTTCCTAAGGGAGTTGGCATCTGGGACAGAACACATTAGCAACTCATTCCCAGAGATGCACACTCTTACCAAGGTAGCATATGTGGTCAGGGTTAGCCACCAGATTTAGACTTGGAACTCAGGTACAACATCAGAGACCATTTAGAAACAAGAATAATTTTTTATTCAGTACAAAGCTTAACACAGACTACCAGAGTTTACCAAAATAACATGCCTAAGGCAATTTGCCTTAACTACACAGTAAAAGATACATATTTACCAAGTTCAGGAACATCCAAACAGTCCAGGGGATTTTGAAGGAAAAATCCATCTTTGGTCCACCATGTGGTCTAATTCACAAAGCAGTTCTTTGCCCCCCAAGAGACAGCATTTCTAGGTGCCATAAAACAAGCAGAGAGAACAGGAGCAGAGAGCAAGTGAGCTCACTCCCCTCAGGATCAATTAATTAAACCCTAATCTAGTCATGATTAGCTGTGGCCATCCAGCCAACCACAAGTGGACAGGGGTGTGCCCAATTGTTGGTTGTCATAGCTGCAACATAGGATTGGCTAGAAGTTTGGAAACGTCTCCTGCAGTCAGGTGACCCAGCTTCCAGCTTCTCCATGATGTACATGACTTTTTGCATGTGGGCCAGAAAGTGTAGCCATGAGATCTGGTGTTTGGCATGGAAGTGTGAAAGAATGTGGGTTTATGGCAGGGCTATTTAGGCCATGTGGCCCCCACCATTTGGCTTGCAACAGGCAAAATGACACAGCATGTTATCAGAAAGACATCACAGGAGAAGGCATGAGATTTTTAGAAATCAATATTTCTATACAGAGGGAAGGCCTCAGTCTGTGGTTCTAGACAGAAGATTACCGCACCTTCTTCAACCACCTGGTACTGGCTTTGACACCTCTTGGACAGCCACGCACTTTCTCTTTCTCCGCTTGTGTCTGCTAACCAGCCCAGTTCTCCTCCTCAGCTTCCTCCTTCCTTCCCCCTTTTATCCTCCCGCCTGGTTCCTCCGCCCTCCCCTCTGCCTGGGCCCCACCCCCTACTAAAGCTCAGGACACCAAGCTGCAGTGGCCCCGCCATGTGCTTGCTGCTTCTGCTCTGCTCCAGCACTCGGCCGGTCCCCTCTCCAGCTTCCAAGCCTCTTCTTGCCGCTGACTTTGGGCATGCCCAATCGGAGCTCTCAGGCCTCTCTGTGGCTTTGCTGCCACCTCAGGTCCATGCCAGGTCACGTCTTTCACTGCCGGGAGCTCTGTCTTGCAGCCATCATCCGACATGGGTCCTCCATTGCTCTGCCGCCATTCCGTGGCCATGGTAAGTTCGGCGATGTTAAGGTCTGTTCTCACGGCTTCCGGGGTTCCACTGCCTGATTCTCACAGCTGCTCCCGGCTGCGGGCAGGACAATGAGTCACAATCATCTCTTCTTATCTCCATTTTGTTACCTACAGTCTGACTTTGTCACTCAGACTCAAGATGGATTATACAATGTAAATCAATGCAATGAAACATCTAATAAGAAGTGCAACCGGACTAGAGCTACAAAAATCTGAAACAAAGCAGAAGCATTAAGGAAGATATGTTAAACAATGCAGAAAGCAATGCTGTGAGAGCAGTTTCAGATTTGTGAAGGGGCAATCATACGGTGGATTCTTCTTAAGGGGAAGATTGGGGGAGGGAAAAGAGCCAAGGCAGAGAGAATTGGTGTGAAGTCCACTGTGGATCTTTCAAGTGTAAATTGCAATATAGGAGGGAAAGGGGGGAAGGTAAAAGGTGAGTGTGAATCCCATCATAAATCAACAGAATTAGCAGTTACACATAACGGATGATGTGAGAGGTCAGAGGTTCAAACAGATAAAGCAAAATCATACCACAGGAGAAATAGTTTAGTGAAAAAGAATGCATATTGGTACATGGTTATCAGTTACACCATTTGGACCCATCCACTTGCATAGCATCCAATTTAATATATACCATCATGTTCCAGCAATACCCTTCTACTGTCTACATTGGAAAAACACACCAGTCTCTTTGTGAAAGAATCAATGAACACATGGGGGATGGGGGAATGGGAGGGAGGATTAAATACCTTTCCCCTCTTTAAACACAGAAACTGAATTATAGCAGTGAAATCTCCTGATAAACAAAACATTGCTGTAGGAAATGTAGCCATGTGCTGGTTCTGTTCCAGAGGCACATTTCTGCTCCAAGTTCATTTCTTTCACTTTTTTCCCCATGAGAGAATGTGATGGGAACTGTAAAGACCCAATGATCACTGAAACCACAATGAAGTTCCACACTGAGAAATATTAAGATGGGTAGCTGTGTTAGTCTGTCTGTAGCAGTAGAAAAGATTATAGTAGCACCTTAAGGACTAACAAAAATTGTGTTAGGGTATGAGCTTTTGTGAGTCACTGCTTGCTTCTTCATATATCTGAAGAAGTGAACAGTGACTCACAAAAGCTCATACCTTGCCACAGTTGGGGTTTGTTTTTTTTAAGTCTATAAGGTGCTACTGGACTCTTACTCTTTTCTACTGAGGAATATTGTTCCAAAACATATTTCAAGAATAACAGGTATTTTGATCAAAAATATTTTCTTCTTAATCCCACAGTGTCTCATAATATTTGACAAAAACAGATATCACATGGTAAAGTATACTGCATTTGCCCCAGTACTATTAACATAGTTTTCTTCCCTGTGTCATGCTTATTTTTTAAAAGCCCTCATTAGTGAATGACTGGACAAGCAATTGTTCTGCCAGCAGAGGCTGCTAGTGCCACATAAGTTGTGTTACAGCTTGGAAGTAAAGATAAATGTCCAGCTGAAGGAAGAAGAATAACAAACATAACTGTGTATGCATCCAAAAGGTTGTCAAGGTCTTCAAAAGGAAGTAACAATTGAAACCACTTTCTACCTATCTTGTTCATTGTTTCATCGTGATTTCCAAAGTGAAACATTATGAAAGGACAAATGTCTGGGAATCCATGTTGTACCACAAGCATAGTGTCAAGGTGTGACATGTCTGGAGTGTTGGTGAAGTCTTTAATCTAATTCTTCAAACAGGGAAAAATGTCTTAAGCACTGCTGCTACTTAGCATACTACTGCCACACAAACAAAACAAAACAAAACATCACTATTACCATCTTGGGATGCATTGCCCTTTCTTTTGCACTGTGTTCAGGTCTGACTGGAAGTGAACAACATTTGTTTTTCATTACTCTGTAATGCATATAAATTAAGTTTGGTAAGAGATAAGGGAGGTTGGTTCTATTTATCAACCAAGTGTGCATTTAATCATCCTGCTACACATGTTTGGTCACATAAAATGACTGCTGCCTTCTAGGTTTAGCTTAAGAGAAATTGAAGGGGGGAGGGAATCAACACTAATTGATATATTATATGAACATTTTTCATAGAGTTATTGGATCCTGAGGGGCACTGAGAGCTATTTAGAAAGTACACAGAGCTAGTTAATATGTTCATCACCAGCCATGTAATAATAAACATGCATCAGGTGCATGCACATACCGTCCATAGAAAAAGAAAAACATACACAATTCAGGGTATATGCAGATATATTTCTATGAGCATATCCTCAGTTCCTAATGTTAAAAACAGGAATTGTGATGGGACTGGGCATATGTATACTTAGATGTACAAATGTTTATACCTTTTACAGCATTCATGATCTGCCTTTCTCAAGATGACTCAAGGCAGATGAGTAGTCTCTGGAGTACACTTTGTATCATATATTTCCTGGTATGTGCTTGCCCAACCCATCAGCTTCAAGACCGGCATGTGTCTGAGTAGACACTCTAGAACCCAAGACTGTCATAGGAGAGGATGACATGTAGTTTTCTATGTGCAAAGATGTCTTTTGTGAGGAGGAGCATGAAATTGCGCAAGAGTGCAATCTGATCTGGTGTTAGGATGCACAAACTCCTGTTGATTCAGTTCACATCATAATGAATATCCCCCTCGATGTATCAGTGACTGGACTGTGTGATTGCCAAGTCATTCATCTGAGTTTGCTAGGCAGCTACATGTCTAGCACAACAGCACTCATGCAGGCACAATCGGTGTTCATGAATACACACTGTGATGCACATGCACAGTTTAGCAAAGTAGCATGTTAATTTATTTAACCCATGGCTGCTATCGCATATAGGATTTTCTTTCCATTTGTGGGCTCCATTTCTGTGATGAAAAGATTTCCCTCCCTTCAAAAGCCTGGTTTATTGCAGCAAACCCAAACAAATTAAAAATAGCGGGAGGATAAATTAGAGTGCTAAAAGAAATACCATGGTGTGTAAGGCAAAAACGCCACACAATTATGATATCCTAGCCAACATATTAAGGAAAAATCTAATACAGTATAGATGGCTTCCTCCTGAAGGTATGCTATTTACTTATAAAACTAGAAGATGCAGAATAGATTCTATATTTAAACTGGAAAACTTTTTAGATAAAGAGAGTAAAGAGTTAGGCTGGCAAAAAGGAAATAAAGAAGAAGAGGAGGAAGAGGAAGAAGAAGATGCCCAAAGGGGGCAACAGCCCAATCTGTAGCAAATTGAAAAAGAGGAAAAAGCAACAACTGAGATAAAGGACTGAATCCCAAATAAGAACCAGACTACAACTCAAAAACATAGTTACCTCAAAAAAAGACAAAAAAGATGACTTCCGGCCATGGTGGCGCGAATGGCGACTGGCTCTCGGGACGCTCCCGGAGCCGGATCGCTCACTCGCAGTCTGGGGGGGTCCCGCGTAAGCAGAGATCCTAAGGAGCCCTAGGGTAAGGGCTCCAAACTAGGGGGCGCTTAAGGGAGTAAGCCTCTTGTCGACCAGAGTTAAAAAAGGGAAAGGCCCCAAGAATTAACTGTTTTGGATTATACTGTAAAAGTAATTCTAACCCCAAAAGGACATTACTAACATATTAACTATTTCTTTTTTGAAAACTAAAGAAGAAAAAGATCAATTATTCACAGAAAAAAAACTTTGACTTTAACTTTAAATTTGAAAAGTTTGATTTACTAATACTTAACATCTGCCCCAAACCCTTTACTAATACTTAACATCTGCCCCAAACCCTCTGCCCCAAATGGCCCCGACTGCGGCGTGCCCGGTAACGGGGACTAGCAACGCCACCGGAACATCGGAGTGATGGAGCGAAAAGGCAAAGTCTGAACAAAAGCAAAAAAGCGATGAACTGTGAGTTAGTGACTGATTTTGAAGCGGTTTTATAAACGCGTTCGCACCCCCCGGGAAATCGAAAGGGAGGGGGAAGCTTCCCCCCCAGTGAAAGAAATGACTTTTTAAAAGAAAAGAGGGTGGCGAAGCGGAGAATTGTAGAAGTGAATTACCTTTGGGGAAAGAGCAGAAAGCAGCAGTCAGGGACGTCTTTCTGGGCTGCATAGCATGAACTTTTGAAATATAAACAAAAACGAAGCATGGCGGGGCAGAAAAGGCCGCCTGAGAAGCAGCTGAAGAAGACGGGCGGGACTTCCTGTCCAAGCCCTTCCCCTGCTGTCAATCAACAAGAGGGTGAACTTATGC
>NW_015164183.1:34853-82558 GCF_001447785.1 Gekko japonicus
AAACTGTTATTGCTTCAAATGGAGAAAGCAAACTTGACTCTTCGATTCCAGGGTTTGAAGGAAGAGGAAAAAGAGGACCTCAGAGACATTTTGGCAACAGCTTTAGCACCGGCAATCAAGCAGAAAAAATAAAAGAGGAGATGGATTTGGCTTATAGAGCCTATTCCAATTTCACAAAGAAGAATAAATTGCCTGCAGAAGTGGTAATGAAATTTACAAAGCAACGTCTCAGAGATCAGATCTTAAAAGCAGCTTCGGCAACACCCTTGAAAATTGGAGATCAACCGATAAGAATTTTGAAAGATGTTCCATTTGAAATCAGAATGAAGAGAAAGGAATATAAAGGGTTGACCATGTTCTTACAAAATCACCAAGTGAGTTACAGATGGTTGGTGCCAGAAGGACTGGTCTTTAAATTTAAAGACAGAAGAGAAAAGATAGACTCTATCTTTAAAGCTCAAGACTTTTTGAAGAGGCACGCCAACTCAGAAGAAGAAGCAGAACTTGCCAAGTGGATGTCGGGAAACAGCGAAGAAGACAGCAGTTCTGAGGGAGAGGTGAAGGATGAGGAAGACAAAGGAGCGACTGGCACAAAGTATAACTTGAGAGATAAAAAAGGGAAAGGCCCCAAGAATTAACTGTTTTGGATTATACTGTAAAAGTAATTCTAACCCCAAAAGGACATTACTAACATATTAACTATTTCTTTTTTGAAAACTAAAGAAGAAAAAGATCAATTATTCACAGAAAAAAAAACTTTGACTTTAACTTTAAATTTGAAAAGTTTAATTTACTAATACTTAACATCACTCTACCCTTTTCTTTATCCCTTTATATTCCCTCCCTATTTTTCTAAGTAAACTGAAATTCTCTCCTTTTTAGGAGAGGGAAATAAAGCTTTATAAAAAAAGACAAAAAAGATGGCAACTAAAAAACTAAATATATTATCGGTTAATGTTAATGGACAAAATAGTCTGCAAAAAAAGAGAGAACTTTTCATCAAGCTTTAAAAGTAAATGCAAATATTACTTGCTTTCAAGAAACGCACATAAAAGAAGAACACGAGAAACACTTAGAATGCAAAAAATTAGGCATCCCATTTGCTGCATCAGATCTAGTAAAGAAAAGAGGGGTGGTGACATATGTCAAAAAGAACCTCCACCCAGAACTCAAATATAAATTGAGAGATGGAAGAATATTAATAGTCCAAATTAGAAGAAATGAAAAAGAAATGCATATTGTGAACATTTATGCTCCAAATCAAAACCAAGAAAGTTTCTTTAAAGAATTAAAAGATACATTAGTAAAAGAAAATCTAGAAGATATATGTGTAGTACGAGACTTCAATATGGTAGTAAATACCAAGGAAGATTTTTTTTTAAATGAAAAAAACAGTGAGAGCAGGAACTATAATACTGAAAAACTTCTTAAAATTAGCAGAAGAGCTTAACATGATAGATATATGAAGAACAAGAAATCCACAGAAAAAGGATTACACCTACTTCTTTCCAAGACACAAATCGTGGTCGAGGATAGATATGATATGGATAAATGTGGAAATGGCCAAAGACTTATTAGAAGTTGAAATATTACCAAATACATACACAGGCCATAACCCTATGTGGCTACCCTACAAGATGGGATCAAAAATACAAGATGGAGATTAAATACAGGACTACTGCAGGATAGTAAATTTGTAGGAAAGCTTAAGCTAGAAATAAAAGAGTTCCTTAAAATAAACAGGATGGAGGACGTAACATTCAATATCATCTGGGACACATTAAAAGCCTACCTGAGAGGTTTATTTATCACTCAAAATATATGGAAAACAAAAAAGAGAGAGAGAAATATAAAAAATTGACGAAGGAACTAAAAAAAGAGGAGGCAATACTGAAAAAAAAAGGTGATTTGGAAGAGACGAGAATAAAGATAAAACTAATTCAACACCAAGTAAACCTGCTGCTAATGCAAGAAATGGCTAAAAAAATAGAATACACCAAGGCATATTATTTTGAAAATGCGAATAAACCGACCAGATGGTTAGCTTATAGGCTTAGAAAAGAAAAAGAAAAAAGACAATTTCAATACTGAAAAATGAAAATTTAGAGGTATAGTATAAAAACCAAGATTTTAAAAAAATGGTTGAAAACTTCTATTCAAAACTTTACAAACAAATACCACAAAATAAGGCGGATACACAAGAATATCTTATGAAACATAACTTAAAGCAATTCACTGAAGAATAGAAAAAAGTGTTAAATGATATTATTACAACCTGTGAGATAGTGGAAGCACTTAAAAAAAAAAACCCACCAGGCCCAGATGGTATTCCAGCAGAAGTATATCAAAAATTGGAAGAAGAAATAACCCCATGTTTAAAGATTTGACGCATAATATTATGGAGACAGGGAAGATACCAAATTCATGGAATGAGGCACTGATAACTAATCCATAAATGTAACACAGAAGAGAGTGATGTTAAAAATTATAGACCCATATCTGTGCTGAATGTAGATTACAAGATATACGCAACAATTATAGCAACTAGATTTAAGAAAGTAATGGCCCAAGTCATCCATAAAGACCAATCAGGCCTCCTCCCTAAAAGACAAATAAAAAAGAATATAAGAACCATTATTAACACTATCGAGTACTATGAGCAATAACCAGGTAAAAAAATGGCTTTAGTGTTTCTTGATGCGGAAAAAGCCTTCGATAATGTTAACTGGGACTTCTTGAAACAGAAATTGAAAATATGGGAATGTGGAGAACAATTTATGAAGATGATCGAGGCAATATACAAAGAACAGCGGGCAAAAATAATAATAAATGGAGAACTTACACAGAATATACTCATAGAAAAAGGAACCCGACAAGGCTGTCCACTTTCTCCATTACTCTTTATATTTGGGATGGAGACATTGAATGATGTAGTAAGGGATAGCAGAGAAATTAGGGGTTACACTAACATATCTGAGAATTGTTGGAGACCTAGAAATAACATTGTAAAGGTTCTCTCTCCTCCCCAGTCCAGTCCAGGAATGGGAGGAGAAAGAATTCTTCACTGGAACAATAGATTTACAAAAGAACCCAGGAGAGATAGGCTCTCTGGATTTAAGAACAATAGCCACCAGAACCTTTTCAGCTATAGTCCCCCTTCCAGTTCAAAAGCAAGGTTCAGACTCTTAACTGGCCTCTGAGACTTATTACAAGAACACTCTTAGCAAGGTAGCATACTGTGGCGAGCAGTTTCAGGCAACAGGAAAAAGGCTTGGAATCAGTATCCATCCAACAGACAGTATTTATAAACAAGAGTAAAGTTTATTTAGCACAGACTTGCATCAGACTACTCAGGATTACAAAATAACAAAACTTATGGCCCTTGGCCCTAACTAAACATTAGAGATCTGCATAGTTACCAGGATGATCCATAGTCAAGAAGTCTCAGTATAAAGTCCAATTAGGTCCCATCTTTGTGCAAGCATGTAGCCATGTGCTCAGCTCCAAAGAAATCCTTTGTCTCTGTTAGGAGCCACATGGTAGCATAGCATCCCAGATGGAGAGGCACACAGTAGAGATCACAGGACAGAAGAGAGAGTGCAAGGGAAAAACTGAGCTCTCCTCCAAGGGATCAGACAATTAAACCCCACAATCGACCAAATGGTCAGCCATCTGGCTTGCATAGGAAATCAGAACAACAGGGGGTCAGCAAGATACATTCCAATGGGGAACATGAAACCTATAGAACATTCAAAGGGAGACATGAAACACAGAAATTAATATTTCTATACAAACATAGGAACATATATTCATATATGGTGGCGGTGTGAGAAGATACAAAAATTTTGGAAAAGTACTAAGCTTCTAATAAAAGAAATTACAGGGATAGAATTGCCAATATTACCAGAAATGTACTTACTTAACATAACACCAGATGGAATTAATGAACTATGTATCATATTATATATACTCACAATAGCAAGAATACTCATTGCAAAGAATTGGAAAACGGATAGAATACTGAGTAGAGAGGAGATGGTTATAGCATTTTTTGAAATAGCAGAAATGGATTAGCTGAATATGTTCTTAGCGGGAAAAGCAGAAAATAGCTTCAATCAAAAATGGCAAAAAGTTAATAAATGGATTGAAGAGAATGTTTAATGTAACCCTAAAGTGTTTGATAACTATGTATAAAGTAAAGGTTTCCTTGCTTGAAAGCCAGTCAAGTCCGACTCTAGGGTTGCGATGCTCATCTCCGTTTCAAAGCCGAAGAGCCAGCGCTGTCCGAAGACATTTCCGTGGTCATGTGGCCAGCATGACTAAACACTAAGGCGCATGGAATGCTGTTACCTTCCCACTGAAGTGGTACCTATTTATCTACTTGCAATTTCTTGCTTTCAAACTATGTATACTTGAATTTTATTCACTGAAAATTGAAAATAAAAATTATATTAAAAAAGCCTGGTTTATTAATTTCTTCCTAGTTTTATGCTCCATTTCAGCATATAACAGCTCCCCCTCTCCGCTCACACTGTTGTGCTTCACTTTACATGGGCTGATTTTGTACTAGAGCTGCCTCGATGCTGCGCTGCCATTTGCCCTGATACTATTGGTCAATTTCACACCTGAAGCTGCGGGGCTGCATTTTGACTTGCGGCTTCACCCGATTTCCCCCGCAGTTTCGTGATCCTGTTTTTGGAGGATCATGAAGCTGCAGAGGAAATCGTGCGAAGCTGCGGGTCAAATGCAGCCCCGCGACTTTGGGTCTGAAATTGACCAATAGTATCGGGGCAAACGGCGGCGCAACATCGAGGCAGCTCTAGTGCAAAATCAGCCAGTATGATTTTCTTCCTATGTTGCTGTTCTGTTTCTGAAGTAGAAAGCTTCCCCCACCAAGTTAATTTCTTCCTGTTTGGGGGCTTCATTGCTGCACTGGTAACTCATTCCCCACAATGAATTACTTCCAATTTTGGCTCCATTCTACCACTGGAAATCCCTTCCCAATCCAGCTGCCATCCATTTTTGGTTTCTCTGTTCCTTCACAGGGAAACCCCACCTTCCCCACTTCCTGGTTAAGGACATTTTAAATGTGGACATTTCTTTTTGTTGTTCACTAATTAGAAACATTTTCAGCACTGCTCAATATTTCCCTTTGCCAGGAAAGTAAGTTTTGGCTTCCCCTCCCACTGCTATATACAAATGCACAGAGGGTTTCTAAAACGGTTGTAGTAACAGGAAGCAAGCATGCCTATCAACAACACACCCTTCTCCCAGTCTTCATTCCACACATCATCCCAGATCCAGGATAACCAAGTTTACCAGGATGTTGCACTCATCTGTTAATTATGCAAAGAGATTACCCAAACAGTATGACTTGTAGTAAAATAGCTATCACACAGCCACCAATGGCTTTTGGTAATCCTCAATTTGGCTCACTGCATTTGCTCCTCATCAGATATAGTAAGTCCATATGATGGACTCATTCACAGTGAAGTTTGTGGCATCCATATTGTGGTGCACTCCACACACAGATTACCATTAAAAAAGAACTATTCATCAGAATTCCCTTACAATTTGAAATTTTAAAATTATGATGAACAGGTTACCCATGAATGTGGGGAGACTGGAACTATACACAGTTGCAGCAACAGCAGCCATTAGTAAGAGAGATTATAACAGCCAGCTGTGATAGATACTTCTGGTTTTGGTAGCAGACTGCCAGTATGATCTGGAGCTATTATATTGGAATAAATTCCCTGCATAGAAGTTATTTTAAGTGGTTAATAATACTTTCAAATGAGATTTTTCTTTAAAAAGATATACATAATTAAATAATGTTAATCGATTAAAAATGAGTGGAGTGTTTGCAAACAACTGATATTGGGGAGATTTCTATTACCTTCTAAAAGAAACCATTTATGCCATTTCTGTTTAGTACATTCCATAATTACTTCACTGTGTTGTGGAAGTGGTGTTCCTGTTATTTGTCCCAGATATTTCAATTGGATTTGGCTGAATCTATGCTGGTGCATGCAATTGTAGATTACAATTTATATCCACTAATTCATATTATTATTTAAATATACCATTATTGCTGCAAGTAAATAATAGATCATTCATATGGGTGTTTGGTTATGTCATCTTTAAAACTCACTTTATATAACTTATGCAAAATGCATTTTATGATAAATCTGAAATTTTGCATTACTCTAAAGAAGGTTGTTACAGTCTAGTGAATCATGCCATTTGGCCTAGTATCACATTGTAAGGCACTGGAAACATGTTTTGAAATACTTTTCTAAAACTCATTTGAAGGTCTATATGTTCACAGTTTCCTTAGGAAGCAGCGTATCTAATATTTGAAAGTTTCAGTGAACTGAACCCTTCGAAAGAGTCACACCCTTTTAAAAATCATCTCTGATAGTCACAGTGTGAACTTGGGAGGATCCACATACCATAATCGGATGAGCCACATAGGATACTGTACTACTGCAATCATCCACCTCCTGGACTTTCCTGTATGGACATGAAAATTCAGGAAGTAAATGATCACAGTAGTGTACAATTCAATGATGTGTGGATTCAGTCTTTTACCAGTGCTATGATATTTGTAGCAATGTAGACTTTCTCTTTCAATTGCCACCTTTTCTTTTTCCTGACACAGCCCTCAGAGCTATAGCAGTGGCATATCTGGTTAAATTCAACAGGTGCAGATGTTTCCAACATGCAGCAATAGAATTTTTTCAATTTTCCTGCCTATTCTACAGCTATCAAAGGCACCAAACCTCTGTCAGGAAAGAGCTGGCAATCCCAATTGATAGCAGACTCTCTTCAGGGTTTTTGAGGGGAGGGGGATCAATACTTGCTTTTCTTCATCCAATCTTGCTTACAATGTAACATGCAATATGCAGTTGTATTCATGGGCAAAACACACAATCTTTTCTCTATTTTATCGAGTTTCCATAGATTTCTATATCTGCAGCTCTGCCTTGCATAACTGTGAAAGGGTGTAAAAACAAGTGACCATCCATATTTCCACACCTGCAAAAACTTAATCAACACAGGATATTGCTCCCATTCTCAAAACAGCAACAATAGATCTATATTTCCTCTTCTGGAAGTACTTATTTAATGAGTGACTTCCCGTTGTGCACCGTTCTTCCTTTTATATAACCGATAGCCATGATATATAGAAATGCTTTAAGTAGCTGATGTTTTTGCCAGCCTGGCTATTAGTTAACTTTACAAATGTTACCACATTTCTTAAGCATACTGTTTTGATATAAAAATATGACATGAGATCTTTCTACTTGGAATGAAACCACAGTCATCTCCCCCACACACACACACCATGATTAACAAAATTTGAGGGAATTATCGCCATGAAAACAAACACCTGTTTTTGCATCAATATTGCATGAACTGGGGTGTGTGTGTGTGTGTGTGTGTGTGTTTAGGTTTTCTTCAGGTTTAAAAATAACATGCAATGTATACATGGCATAAAAATATTGTAAATACAAAATGAGATCACCAGCAACAAAAATAAGTGAAAAAGCACACAATATCAGCATATGAAAGTGCAAAGCAAAAAAAGAAGTGAACGTTCAGATATTCCTAGGTAACATGCCTTTATCAGAGAATAGATTGACTGCATGCCCCTACAGAAAAGATTTATACCTATCAAAGTTATACATTGAAAAAATTACAATATACAAGTCACATATAAGGAAGATTTTGGCAGGGGCAGTATTGATCACTCAGTTCTCATTTTCTTATAAGTAATCCTCCCAAAACATTTTGAGTATAGTAAGAAGACCCAAATGAAAACCTTTTCACTCAGACCATGTCAGTCCAATCGGTACACTACCACATATTTTAATGGAGCCAATGAATAGAAATTATATTTTTGTTATAATTTATCACCAACATAATTACTTCCCAAAAGCCTAACTTTTTCAAGATTTTAATTGTGGCATGATTATTGAAACATAAAAACATCAAAATGTGAACCTCTGCTTAAAGATTTCTGGGTTTACAGATTAAGAAATCATGGCTGCAACATAATTCATATTGCCTAGGGAGGTAGGCTGGATTTGATAAAAGTAAATAATTTTATGGTAGTGCTATGCAATTTATGCTTATCAAATAGTGACACACATCACATTCAGAGAACATCAGTCAGACACATTTCTTACTGTGGGTTGTATTATAAGAAGAAGCATTAGTGCTCAATTAGACCAAAATTAGTCCTGCAGCCAATTTTCCCAGCAGACTCCAGACTCTTCAGCTCTTGTTTATTTGCTGTATCATTTGTCTCCTTTATCAATTAAAAACTGCAGTGCTCATTAAAGCAAAATACAAACAATGTAGCTATTACTAATTAACATGGACATCCAATACCATGGTTGTTACTACTGCTACAGCTCCTTGGTTTCTATACACTAGAGTTTGAGGGTTTAGTGTTTCATATATTACCTCAGTAAAAGCCCATCTTTTATCAGGACTGAAAGTGTTTTACCTAAGAACACTCCACATTTAAAGAGGAGGTATGACTTGCCATTTTATAGCTCACACACCAAACCGGCCTGTAGGTACACAAGGTATATATAAAGAGCAGAATTAGCTTTAGTTTTGAAAACTGAGGTAGTGGGTATATGATCTTTTATGTTTCTGGGGGCACATGCATGAATGCTTTAGCTCACTAGTGGTTAAGGAACCATACATGATTCTTTGACATGCCAGCTGTGGATCTTCTGAGCACTGTGTCACAATTTGGCACCTGCCACATATTTTGGGAAAGTTTTAGGAAAGTGGGAAAGGCTCTGGCCTGGTACGGCTTGTGGTTGGCAAATGGTTTCTACCCTGAAACAGCTGCTGCTGGAGGAAGGGGTAGACTGTGAACCTCCCTGAGGTGAAGGACTTGTGCCAAAGATGAAACTGCACATGGTTCTTTTCTTTTATGATAATTGTGAATGTGGCTTTCCACAAGCTGCAGAGTGAGTATCACTGCTTTAGTTGATGGATGGTTTTTCAAGGCGGTGTGCTTGTTTTCCTTCATTCAACACACAGATAATATTAAATATAAAGTTGACAGGCCATACCTGGCAACCAGTGAGAGCTTCAGGGGCAAAGAAATGGGGGGTGCATGGTGTTGTGTTAGCTGCTACATCACTTCTGGAGAGAACAAAGCAATAATATATGGATTGACTTCTAGGAATTCCTGGAAACTCTATGGTAACAATGTAGTCAGGATGCTTCCTGCGATTGTAGGAGGTTTGGCAGCTCTAGTCATGTATTAGCTGGACATCCTGTTTTTAAACTGATCGTGTAGAAGCACTGTTTATATAATCCTTTCCCCTACTTTCTGAAGGAGATAAATGGCACAAAGATACACTGGTGTGGAGTGCTTACCTCACATATAATCCCCTATGAAGGGTGGAAGATGGCATGTCTATACTATATCAGAGTGATATTATGAATCAGGGTATTGTCTTTTTTTCCATCCCCCTTCCTTCATTTATTTACAATCTACGTGAAAAAGTCAATCCAGTTTTTCAAAACAAAACAAAACCCTTCACTTATATGCATGGTAATCATTAAGGATATTTAGTAATCAAGATCGGACCCTGACAATGCCCCATTTGAAAATATGTGGAAAGTTTTCAATCTGACTAAAATTATTTCCAACATTTCAAAGCCATCACAAGCCTTCTAATCTGACAGTTATTATGGTGTTGTCTGGTTTTCTTTTTCTGTGCAATGAAAGGGGCTAAGGTAGTGAAGGAAGTGCTCAGTCAGTTATGTATTATAAAAATATTGAGAGAGACAGAAGGGGCTGGGGAATGGAAAGCAGACAAGATGTGAGAGGTCAGAAATGAGAAACAATCATCTTTGAGTGAGAGAAATGCTGGTTCAGAATCAAAGGTCTCTCCGTGCCTGTAATTTCATGTGCAAGCACTAAGCAGGTACAATTTCCCCCCAATACAAATCACTCAAGCACAACCAACTTTTATTAGCCCATTAGAGGAAAAGATAAGCAATTTTCCATTTGAGTATAAAGAAAGGGGAGGTACTTATTTTAAAACAAAACCAGAGCAGGCATGTCAGGGGACCTTATTACTGCTGCATCTTACATTTTATCCTGCTGACTGAAGTTGTCCACCCCCTAGCAAATATCCAGTACCAGTAAAAGTCAGCCTGAATGGAAGAATAATGCTGCAAGCACTGGAGTGCAGTAAGAGAGGGTGGGGAGCAGGGTTTAATGCTCCTGGCAAATGATCTGTTTTTGTTTGTTTTAGAAATAGAGCCTCTTGCTCTTTAATGAGAATCCTAGGAAAGGAAATGATTTCCTAATACAAATGCTTTGACTTTCTGTACTAATGAATCTGGGGGAAGAAGGCAGCATGGTATAGCCCAATCTTGTCAGATCTCAGCAGGGCTGCCAATGCAGGGATGGGGGGGACAACATTTGGGAGCAGTCAGCTGGAGGGGCCCTGAATCCCATGTCATACTGCATTCAAGGAATGCATTTTAAAAAAAACCTAATGCAGTTCTGACTACAGCCACAAGGGGTACAGGGAAGACAGAGCACAGCACAGAGTTTGGCCTTTGTCCAAACTTTACTATGAGGCTGAGGGAACCTGTTTGCTGATCAGCTCTTGCTAAACCCATCAGCCAAGCCTGCACTGGAGTAAGGGAAGAGCAGCCAGGACAGGATGCAGCCTCCTAAAAAGGTCTACGGTTTCCTTTATCCATTCATTTCACCCAGCTCTTGAACAGCCAGATCTTGCCAAGGGGCAGCCTTGTTAGTGTGTTGTAGTGTTTCAAATAGGCTTGTTGGCTGGTGTGCCAATGCCCAATGAAGGATACAAAAGGGAGATTCCAAGAAGCAGACAGATCTTTATTGCAATAAAGGGGACACAGGCAGTAAAGAGCCAAGAAGTCCAAAGCAGTTGTCTCAACAAGTACTTTTTCTACAGTGAAGAATAATTCTGTCAAGAATTCTTAGGCATGCACAGAGATCTGGTATGACATAAATTCTTGGTTTCCTTTTTCCTAATAAGGAATGTCCTTAACAAACAAACATTCAAGCAGACATATGGTTAACACTTTCAGTCCTTGGGACTACCCAGTCCTTTAATAAATCTATATCCTTATCTTAACTGCCAGACTCTCAGTTGGTCTTGGCACTCCAACCCACTGTTTACCACATCCTGGCTGCAGTCACATACACTAAATAATCCACTTTCAATCCCAATGCACTTTCCAACTGGATTATGCCAGTTTCCACAGTAAAATCTAGTTGGAAAGTGCACTGAAAGTGGATTATTTAATATGTGTGAGACCGCAGGCCCTGTATCTATAGTGGACTTCCTAGGCCTTGGTGCTGAATATACCTTTACTTGTTGGAGCTGTATGCACACTATAGTATGAGGGAAGATATTTGCTCTTAAAATGGCATTAGTATTTCAACTTTAGCATTAAACTATAAGAGAAACATTGCTACCTTGCTTATCAGTAGCAGAAAGCAAACAAAAAGCACCACACAAACACCTTTCATTGTCTTTTCCTAAATTTCTTTTTTTCACATCTTCTCCTTCATTTTGCTCATTTCCTTTTATGATATTCCATCTATCCCCATTCCTCACTTCTAATCCCCTCGCCGCCTTTTCAGTCTTAATGCCTCCCATCTTGGATGGCAACTGTGACCGATTAAAAGAAAAAAAAGCAGGCTTTTTAAAATGCTGCTTGTGTCAGAGAGTCAGGGAGGTTATGAACTAATCTTCCTTGGAGAGAAGAGTTCATGTGATTGGCTGCTCTACTTGCTCTCTGATTGGTTGAGAGAAAAAATAAAACAGCTGATCTGGAGGGAAAAGACTTCTTTCACCTTTGGTCTTTCAGCTTTTGGTCTTGGTATGAAATCTAACATCTAGATCAGGTTTGGCTTCTGAGGGAAGAGACATTTGGGAGTCAGTGTTTTCTGACAGGCAATAGTCTGAAAAGTACTTCTATAGAGAGAAGAGAGACCCCATTGTCTTAAATAAATTAAAACTGCTCTGAGGGAGAATTTAGATTCTTAGTCATGAAAGCTACAGAACAGCCTTATGCAGACAAGGATACTGGAGAAGGATTTGGCAGAAAGTCTGGGTAGTTAGAGAGTACTCCCATACAAACCCAATAATAAAAGGAGTTATTGCTTCTTAGTACAAGGAGAATAACTTCCTGCTAGTGAAAGGGGTAGGGAAGACAACCCTGGTCTGTGATAAAGGGGAGTTAGTGAAAAGCTGTAATATCTGAAGGGAAACCTACGATTCTGAAGGAAGAAATCTATAAACTTTAAGCAAATGCTGTCCTCCAGAAGAAACATTAATAAGAACTGTGTTAGCGCTGAAATATACTAAACAAATTACCTCTCAGAGAAAGAACTAGAAAACCTTGACACTAAAACTACAAATACAGTCTCTTGAGTGTTCTAAGAATTCAACTCTGTACATGTTAGAAAGTCTTTACTTCAGCAATCTCAAAACCTTGACTACCCCTATTATACATATATTCCATGCCTGTTTAATAAAATCTTTATTCTGTTTCGGAAAATTAATTTGCCTTAAGTGCCATTTCTCAAGACTTTATAAAACAGGACAACTCCTGTCTTTCCCTCAAGTTCCTGTACTGGGTCTAAAGCCTAAACCAATATCTAAACAAAGGGTGGGACAGTTTCAAGTTTATATCAACAGAGAAGCTATACACACTACTGTAGGGCGACTCAGCCACTGAGGGGAACTGAAGTTTTGGTGGGGAAAATCTGCTAGACAGTTGGGGAGATATAGGGGTCTTTCATAGCAACTTAGAATGTAATCAATAGCAGTAGAAGAGGAAACCTCTGTTAATATTATGGACAGAAGGGGGAGTTAATATTTCCCTATAATCTATTAAAGTAGTAAAAGGATGCTTCCCCCCACATGCATGATACTAAATGTTAATCTGCCTCATTGGTAACAAACAAAGAAAAAAAGCTGTATTTATTTATTTACTTTATATCCCACCTTTATTCCCAAGAGGACCCAAAGCAGCTTTCATTGTTCTCTCCTCTGTTTTATCCTAACAACAACCCTGTGAAGTAGGTTAGGCTGAGAGGATGTGACAGGCCCAAGCTCACCCAGCAAGCTTGCATGGCATGAGTGGAGATTTGAACCTGAGTTTCCCAGATCCTAGTCCAACACTTTAACCACCACACAACCTTAGCTTCCACTGCAAATAGCATGGGGGTCTAGAGATAACTTGGACCAAGATATTCCAATTCCTTTCATTTTTGGTCCTGGAATTCCCATGATTATCTGGAAGCTAGTGGCCAATTTTGAGAATCCTAGTTTTTTTTCTGATGAATTATGCCAGCCACAAATGGTCAGAAAGATGGACCTGTGGATTCTTTAGATCCTTTAGATCCACATACTAACACCCATCGAAGTAATTTGTTTTGTACGACTGTGGCACTTGCAAAATGATACCAGAAGAGACTGAGCAAGAATTTTATTAACATAAAACAAATTAAGGTAAAACCAATTTAAAATAGAAGGAAATTATTAATGGTTGTTAGCAGGGTTTTTTTCTTTTTGTCCCAACCACTTCCAGAATCAAATAAGATGCAGGACACTGATTGGCCTGGGTGTTATTTGCCCAGCCTACAGGTGGTTGGCTGTGGGTGGACTAAAACTGCCTCTTTGCCTTTCAGCCATATGCTGCATGCTGTTGCTGACCCACAAATTCTAGGTGCTTCATGGTAGTAACCAGTTGATTCAGGGCCAAGCAGGAATATTTGGAAGTTCTACAGTGTTCCCTCTAAGCTGAGTTAGTGTGAGCTAGCTCACAGTTTTTTAGCTTCTGGCTCACACATTTTTGTCTTAGCTCAGGAAGGATGGCTTCAGAGCAAACTAATTTATGGAGCAGCCAAATCTCCTGCTCACAACATTAATGCCAGTAGCTCACAAAGTAGAATTTTTGCTCACAGGGCTCCATATCTTAGAGGGAACATTGTCTATGAGTGGCCTTTGGGGGGGGTCCTCTTTTTCACTTGCTTCATCTGCCTCAGGAGTTGTTGTTGTTGTTCAGTCGCACAGTCGAGTCCGACTCTTTGCGACCCCATGGACCAGCTCCCGCCAGGCCTTCCGGTCTTCCGCCGTCCTCTGAAGTTTGCTCAACTTCATGTTCGTTGCATCGATGACACTGTCTAACCATCTCATCCTTTGCCGTCCCCGTCTTCTTTGACCTTCAATCTTTCCCAGCATCAGGGTCTTCTCCAGTGAGTGCTCCCTTCTCATTTGCTGGCCAAAGTATTTGAGCTTCAGTTTCATTATCTGGCCTTCCAGGGAACAGTCAGGGTTGATTTCTTTGAGGATTGACTGATTTGATCTTCTTGCAGTCCAAGGGACTCTCAAGAGTCTCCTCCAGCACCATAGTTCAAAAGAATCTATTCTTCGGCGCTCAGCCTTCCTTATAGTCCAACTCTCACAGCCATACATGACTACTGGGAATACCATTGCTTTGACCATGCGGACTTTTGTTGGCAGGGTGATGTCTCTACTTTTTATCATGCTGTTTAGGTTCGCCATCGCTTTCCTCCCAAGGAGCAGGCGTCTTTTAATTTCATGGCTGCAGTCACAGTCTGCGGTGATCTGGGATCCCAGGAACGTGAAGTCTGTCACTACTTCCACGACTTCCCCTTCTATTTGCCAAGGAGTGATGGGGCCGGATGCCATGATCTTAGTTTTTTTGATGTTGAGCTTCAAGCCCACTTTTGCGCTCTCCTCTTTTACCCTGAGCAAGAGGCTCTTTAGGTCCTCTTCACTTTCTGCCATTAGAGTGGTATCGTCTGCATATCTGAGGTTGTTGATCTTTTCCCCAGCAATCTTAATTCCCGCTTGTGATTCATCCAGGCCAGCATTTCGCATGATGTACTCTGCATATATATTAAATAAGCAAGGCGACAATATACATCCTTGTCGTACTCCTTTTCCTATGCTGAACCAATCAGTTGTTCCATATCCGGTTCTAACTGTCGCTTCTTGGCCCTTATACAGGTTTCTCAAGAGACATGTGAGGTGGTCTGGTACTCCCATCTCTTTAAGGACCTGCCATAGTTTGTTGTGATCCACACAGTCAAAAGCTTTAGCATAGTCAATGAAGCAGAAGTAGATATTTTTCTGGTACTCTCTTGCTTTCTCCATAATCCAGCGAATGTTGGCAATTTGATCTCTAGTTCCTCTACCTCTTCGAAACCCAGCTTGTACTTCTGGTAGTTCTCTATCCACGTACTGTTGAAGCCTAGCTTGTAGGATCTTGAGCATGACCTTGCTAGCGTGTGATATGAGTGCAATTGTGCGATAGTTTGAACATTCCTTGGCATTGCCCTTCTTTGGGATTGGAATGTATACTGACCTTTTCCAATCCTGTGGCCACTGTTGCGTTTTCCAAATTTGCTGGCAAATGGAGTGCAGAACTTTAACAGCATCATCTTCTAAGACTTTGAATAGCTCAGCTGGAATACCATCACCTCCACTAGCTTTGTTGTTAGTAATGCTTTCTAAGGCCCATTTAACTTCACATTCCAGGATGTCTGGCTCGAGGTCAGTGATTATACCGTCGTGGTTGTCAAGGACATCGAGGTCTTTCTTGTATAGTTCTTCTGTGTATTCTTGCCATCTTTTCCTAATCTCTTCTGCTTCTGTTAGGTCCCTACCGTTTTTGTCCTTTATCATGGCCAGCTTTGCATGGAACGCTCCCTTGATTTCTCCAACTTTCTTGAAGAGATCTCTAGTCCTTCCCATTCTATTGTTTTCTTCTATTACTTTGCACTGTTCATTCAGGAAGGCCTCCTTATCTCTCCTTGCTGTTCTCTGGAAATCTGCGTTCAGTTGGGTAAATCTTTCCTTTTCGCCTTTGCCTTTCGCTTTCCTTCTTTCCTCTGCTATTTGTAAAGCCTCATCAGAAAGCCACTTTGCTTTCTTACATTTCTTTTTCTTTGGGATGGTGGTGATTGCTGCCTCCTGTACGATGTCACGAACCTCTGTCCATAGTTCTTCAGGCACTCTATCTATCAAATCCAGACCCTTGAATCTATTCTTCACCTCTACTGTATATTCATCAGGGATGCGATCTAGGTCAAACCTGAATGGCCTCGTGGTTTTCCCAATTTTCTTCAGTTTAAGTCTGAATTTTGCAATGAGTAGCTCATGATCTGAACCACAGTCAGCTCCAGGTCTTGTTTTTACTGACTGGATAGAGCTTCTCCATCTTTGACTGCAAATTATATAGTCAATCTGATTTCGGTGTTGCCCATCTGGTGATGTCCATGTGTAGAGTCGCCTCTTAGGTTGTTGGAAAAGGGTGTTCGCTATGACCAGTGTGTTCTCTTGACAAAACTCTGTTAACCTTTGCCCTGCTTCATTTTGCTTTCCAAGGCCAAACTTGTCTGTTATTCCAGTTACCTTTTGACTTCCTACTTTAGCATTCCAGTCCCCTATGATGATGAGGACATCATTTTTTGGTGTTAGTTCTAGGAGGTGTTGTAGGTCTTCATAGAACCGGTCCACTTCAGCCTCTTCTGCATCAGTGGTTGGGGCATACACTTGAATTACTGTGATGTTGAATGGTTTGCCTTGGAATCGGACAGAAATCATTCTGTCATTTTTGAGATTGTATCCCAGTACTGCCTTTTGCACTCTCTTGTTGACTATAAAGGCCACACCATTTTTTCTACGAGATTCCTGGCCACAGTAGTAGATATAATGGTCTTCTGAGTTAAATTCGCCCATTCCTGTCCACTTTAGTTCACTGATTCCTAGGATATCGATGTTCAGTCTTGCCATCTCATTTTTGACCACGTCAAGCTTACCTTGATTCATAGATCTTACATTCCAGGTTCCTATGCAGTATTGTTCTTTGCAGCATCGAATTTTCCTTTCACCATCAGACACATCCACAACTGAGTGTCCTTTCGGCTTTGGCCCAGCCGCTTCACTCTTTCTGGGGTTACTTGTACTTGCCCTCTGCTCTTCCTCAGTAGCATATTGGACACCTTCCGACCTGAGGGGCTCATCTTCCGGCGTCATATCTTTTAGCCTTTTGATACTGTCCATGGGGTTTTCTTGGCAAAGATACTGGAGTGGGTTGCCATTTCCTTCTCCAGTGGATCACGCTTGGTCTGAGTTCTCTGCTGTGGCCTGTCCATCTTGGGTGGCCCTTCATGGCATAGCCCACAGCTTCACTGAACTACACAAGCCCCCTCGCCACAACAAGGCAGTGATCCATGAGGGGGGCCTCAGGAGAGATAGAAATAAATAAGTGGGGGAACTGTGGAAGATCCTGCTAGTGAGAAGCAGCTGAATAACATCTAGCTGGGTTTATTCTCCTCTCTGCACACAAATATATAAGGCCAAGGCAAGCAAAATGGCTCTTGTCCTTTGTATCTTTTCCTGAGGATCAGGCCTAGAGTTGGGCAGATCAGCCAGCAGAGAGACTTCTCCTTGACTATTGGAATTCTCCCCTGTTTTTCAAGCTTGGTTTGTTTTTTCGCTGTGTATTGTTAGCTGCTTTGGTTCCCTCCTGGGGGAAAAAGTGGAGTATAAATATGCCAGATAAATAAAGAGCCCTGCTGTTTTGAACTGATTAGGACATAACTAATTTGGTTGGGTTAGCACAAATTGCTCATAATAGGTAGAGCCAGTTTGGTGTAGTGGTTAAGTGTGTGGACTCTAATCTAGGATTCCCCACTCCTCCACTTGCACCTGCTGATGTGACCTTGGGTCAGTCACAAGCTCTGGCACAGCTGTTCCTGAAAGAGCAGTTTGTGTCAGAGTTCTCTCAGCCCCACCCACTTCACAGGGTGTCTGTTGTGGGGAGGGGAAGGGAAAGGAGTTTGTAAGCTGCTCTGAGACTCCAAGTGAAGGGTGGGGTATAAATCCAATCTCTTCTTCTTCTTCTTCTTCTTCTTCTTCTTCTTCTTCTTCTTCTTCTTCTACGGTTGCCAGACCCCCCCAGTGAAGGAGGGGGTACCCTGCTGCCAGGCCCCACTTCCCCACTGCCAATCAGCTGGCTGGTGGTGGGGGACTTGCCCTGAAAAAGAGGGATATCCATCCGATGTGCAGCAATGTGTCTATGTTACTGTCCATGTGACCTGGAAGTGACATCATCACATCTGGGATGTTGAGGCGATGCTTTGGTATTTGGGCAAAAACTCTATGGTAGATGTCAAATTTTTGCCCAAATACCAGCGCATTGCCCCAACATTCTGGAAATGATGTCATCAGTTTTGGGTCACATGGGCAGTGATGTAGACATGTCACTGTATGTCAGGTGGGCCTTCCTGCTACCCCAGGTAAGACCCCCCCATCCCCTGCCAGTTGCCAGGAGGGATCTTGAAACCCTGATAGATAGTGAGAATAGGTCTGAGAATTCATGCAATGATGAAGGGTGTTTGTTCCTAAAAAGCCCATCAATTGTACTGCAGCACAGTAGGCTGGCAAGGAAGCCCTTCAGTGCTGAGCAGCATCACCCAAACCCTTAGTTGTTTCATGACAAGTTGGGGGAAGATGATAATGCTAAGCACCTCTCAAGCACAGTGAATGTGTATCAATCAATCAATCAATAAACCTTTAATAGCATATACAGTGAATGTGTAGGTGACGATAAACGTAGCTGGCAATAAATTGCTGCCTGATTTTGAAGGCAGGGTGGTTTTGCCTGAAACAACAGTATCAAGTGGAGGCTGCCAAGCACAAGACTTCTGAGATTGGGATTGTAAATGATGATATTAATCAGCCATTCAATAAAATAGTTTAATCCAATTTGATTCTCTCTTGTCTTATTTAGGAGGGATGCCGGGGCAACATATTTTCTTCTGTGGTGTTCATTTGTATGTGTGTACATTTGTCTGGGGGACAAGCTAGATTTGATGGTGTCCTCATGGCTGCCACAAGGCCACCACCACCACCCCCATTTTAAAGTAAAAGGCCACAATCCAACAGGCTGAGGCACCCCCCCCTTCTCATGAAGTGCCGCAACACATCCCCCCCCCGGCTGTTTTGGCCCTTGAAAAAGTTGGGAGGATCAAGAGAGGTGTGCTGCTTTGCAGCATTTTTAAATTACTGAAACTGGTGGCAGTGTCCTCATGGCAGCCGTGAGGATGCCATCACTTCTAGTTTGGCCCTGTCTGTTTATTTATTCCATTCTGTACCAGTGCACAGTGATCCAGATTAAAAATAAATCAACAAATTTAAAACTACATTAAAACTAATAAAGACTTCATTTCACCGAGGGGGGGGGAGGGATTTCTTTTTTAATTGTTAACATTGGTTGATGACCCTACCATTCTGTTGGGCCAAGCCTTTTGTCCAATAGAAGATGCTCTCTGAAGAAGAAAGCTGTAAACCTGTCTGACTGAAATGGTTAAATACAAGCCATTTTCCTTTCAGTAAAATCCTAGGTTTTAACTTAATGTAATCATTTGCTTCCTTTATGTTCAAATCCATTCCCCATTATTTTTAATGCTAATTCTGGAAATACAATAGCTGCTTGAGTAAAAATTCCTTATAATACAGAATCTCAAAATTCAGAAAGTAATCTGGCAAAGATAATTTTTTAAAAAATATTTGAGTTTTTAATCTGCAATTGCTCAGTGATTATGGTATTAGGCTGGTAGTTTTATTTGATTTTTTTCATAATTGCATCAAAAACAAGCTGAGAAATAATGCTGGAAACAGAAAAGACATTCTAAGTTCAAATGCAGAGTGAGAATGCAGCTTCAAAGCTCAGCACTTAATGTTGTTATACAACTGCAGTTTAATTATAGGGGAATTGACTTCGTGTTCAATGGTTACATCAAGAGTAAAGTACTGAGAAAAAATCACTAAGCTTGAAAAAAAGTGATATAATTATATGCCCCCATAAATAGTATCAGCAGCCTGGACGTTGTTTGGCTTCTTTCTTTACTCCTCTACTTCTAACCTTCAGCAAAGATTTATATATGTGAGGTTTAACAGCATCTCTCCAACACTTCTTGGTAGTAATTGTATTCACCATGGATGACAATATCTCTGCATCAGAGCAGAATATACGAGACTGCAAGTTCTTTGTACCCTCTTCCCTTTGATCGTTGCTTCCTTAAATAATATAGGAGATTGCCAAGGCTTTGCGTTAGTGTCTATTTATCACAAAGAAAGCTCCATTGCCTGTTACAGGCTTAAGTTGATGCATTCTAGTTGAGTCTATTTTTATACCAGAGCTATAACTAAAATATACCGGATTGCCATTCAGTAGACTGGATTTCTCATCACTTGAAGTACACAGTATATTTGCACTGAAAGATAAACTTTAAAAATCCTAATATTTAATTAAAATGGATTTAGATATTAGTAAACAACATGTTACAAGTATATTTCCCAAATGACAATGAGTGTAGGGGGGTAACCTTCAAAGGTTTAAGGAAAGAACCAAACAATACTTTTCTTTCACCATATTATTTCCAGAGCAGAAAGCCTATAAAGAAAATGGTGACCAATCCACCTTCCAAGAGGAATTACCAGCTGGTCCCAGGCAGTGGATTTCTGTCGTATATCTAACTAGTGGGAAGAAATACAATGAGCTCTAGAAGGAAGATCCAGGTGAGTGTCCCGGATGTGGCTGGTGGGGCGGCAGAGGGAAGGGGAAAATAGAGGGAGGGAAGCCATGTTTATTTCCTTTTGCTTAGCTATAAGGCAGGGCTGTCTCAAGTCATTTTGCTGCCCTAAGTGGGTAGTATGGGAGGACAGCCTCATGGTAACAGGTATGGTTCCCTCCACCCATGACTTATGTTGATTTGGGATTATGAAGTGGCAGCTAAGGTAGAAAAGCACCTCCTCCTATGCCATGTCTTCTGGGTTCCAAGGGTCTGGAAAGCGGTTCCATAGCCAGTTACATGGCTGCCAACTCTGGGTTGGGAAATACCTGTAGATTTGAGGGGTAGAGCCTGGGAAGGGCAGGGTTTGGGGTGGGGAGGGACCTCAGCAGGGTATAATGCCATAGAGTCCACTGCCCAAAGCAACCATTTTCTCCAGGAGAACTGATCTTGGAGATCTCCAGGTGCTGCCTGGAGGCTGGCAATACTAAGGGGAGGGCCAGACCTGTAGATTTCAGGGGTGGGGGCTGGGGAGGGCAGAGTTTGGGATGCAGAGGGACTTCAGCAGGGTATAATGCCATAGAGTCCACTGTCCAAAGCAGCCATTGTAATAGCTGGGAAATTTTCTGTAGGGGAAATGATGTGCTGTGGCTGGGGAACATAGTAATTTCTGGGAGATCTCCAAGGCCCCACAGGGAGATTGTCAACTCCAGTGACCGTTTAAGGGAAAATTGGGATATGTATTTTTCCTCAGGACACATTCAATGACTCCCAACAGCAACAGCAAACTAGCAAACTGTTTAGAATGTTAAAGGCAAAGGCTAATTAGGCCACATATGCAAATGACCTCTGTGTTCCGACTGGCTATTGGGGGGAGAGGAACAGCAAACTCTTTAGAATATTGGAGGCAAGACTCAGGGAGTCAACTGATTTGGGATCATGTGGAATGTTCAGGAGAGTTCATGACCAAAACAGAATTATTATATAGCGAGATTAGGGGCCATCACTTCATCCTCTGGCCGCATATACCATAAATTAATTAAGCATTACAAGTACATCGTTTTGTCTCTACTGAATCTACTGAATATCAATTTCACTGAATGACACTGAGTTGTAAAATTTTGAGATAGTGAGGGGGGAAAGTACTTCATATACACTGTGCATAATTTTATAAACCTCTGACTTATCATCCTACAGTCGACTTTTCCCTAAACTTCATGCACAACAGGCTTTACACAAAGACACTGCATCCCCTTGATGATTTTACCTACTCTTTTTTGCATCTTCTCCAACTCTGCATCTTTTTTGAGATGTGGTGGCTGAAACTATATAAAGCCTTGCAAATGCCATCACACCATAAATCTATACAATGGAATTATCATACTGGCCACTTTATTTCCAGTCCCTTTCCTAATAATACATGGCATGGTGTTTGTATTACTCACTGTTCATCCATACTGGCTAGATGTTTTCATTGAGTCATGTGCAACACCCCCAAGATCTCTTCCCTGGCTAATTGCCACCTATTCAGACCCTACTAATGCATAGATAATTTTTTACACCAAAGAATCTCTTTTGCCATTCTGTTGCTCATGTGCCCCGTCTAGAGTGCTCTTTTGGTGGAGGAATTTTGAAAGTCCAATATGTTAATGTCTGCAAGATCATTTCTACCTAAATGCATTCTCAAAAAACTCCAAATGGCTGATGAGACATGCCTTCCCTTTTCTTATTTTTCATCAGTACTGCTTGTTCTTCTATATAGTTAATATTTTAATAATATTTTTCACCAGTTTACTTGAAATAGACATTAAACTAACTGGGCAATATGGATCCCTTAATAAAAACCAGCATTTCATTGTATTCTTCCCAGTTCTCTGGAAAAAGCCCACTTTTAATGACAGGCTTCATTTTTTTATAACTTCAATCTGACAGTCCTTCAAATGTCCTCCTGACAAAGGCTTTTTTTTTTAGTTAAAGGTAACTATTTAATACATTTCACACTGAAGCCCAACACAAATAATCTAGGAAATTAGAGACTAGGGATCTATTTTCTTTTGCATTTTTGGGTATACAGGTAATATGTATTGGATGAGTGTTTGCAGAGAATCGTCATGTTAAATCTTGATAGTTTGCAAATGGATATATTTTCTGTGGGGATTCCCATTCACACTGGAACTTGACACTACACTTTAAAGAAAAAGAACTGAAACACCATAAACAGAGTTCAGAAATAGCATTCAAACACAGCAAGCAGTAATTGCTAGTGAATGCCATCTGCAGTGAGGAATAGCACTTTCCATGTAATTTTCTCCCACAAGGGTTT
Organism: Gekko japonicus; assembly: GCF_001447785.1. Classification (NCBI taxonomy): domain Eukaryota; kingdom Metazoa; phylum Chordata; class Lepidosauria; order Squamata; family Gekkonidae; genus Gekko; species Gekko japonicus. The sequence continues at coordinate 57,824 of NW_015164183.1, forward strand.
AATGGTGGGTTTAAGTTAATATAATAAAAGTCTTCCTTTTGCCAGTGCTTTCTCTTTGGCAGTTTTTCCCTTGTGCAGGAGCTATTCAAATTATAGAAGCAACAAGACACTTATGCAGGGCCCCAGTGTGTTTGTAACACATATGCATGTGCACAAGCATAAACTAAGAGAGAAATCAAACTTGACGTAGTTCAGCTTCCCTAAACAGGCAGCCCTAAGAGCCAACTGGAAAGACTGACTATCTGAGTAGAATCAGAATTTTAAGAAAACTTAATGTGAGGAGAGAGATCTATAAGGCCAGATAGACTACAGGCAAACATGTTGGCAGAGTTTAAAATGTGCAAAGGAACAGAGCACCAACTGTTTAAAGAAAATAACTCAGCTTATTAAAGAAGAAATAAACTCTGAAAGAATACAGCAGAGGCACAGAGGCTTAACTAACTGCTGTGAGAGACAGGAACGAAGGGGGAGGGCTCAGTTGGAGCAGGAAGTCTCCAAAAAGACAATCAAGAGACAGGACGGACATAATTTGAAAATGTGGGAAGTCTCTAATCTAGCTGTGCTAACTATCAGTCCTTCAGCTGTCCCCTATAGGCTGTTCTTCTGATCTTCTTCAAGTAGATGCCCTATAGACTTTGTATATTCCACAGGATTGCCAGGTTTTGCATTCTCGCTGGCGGGGGGTGGCAAGGAGCTTTCTGGGAGTGGGGGTGGGGTGACATTGCCATGTGTGACATCCCCAACATGATGACAGAGTGTCATGGGTCCTGGCTCAGCCAAGGCTGACTATTCTTCAGACGATGAAGAGGCATGGAGCAACCCAGCCTCCTCCAGAGTCAGCCCAGAAAAGGAACCTTTACCAGCACCTGAGGGAGAAGAGGCTCCAGTATCTGTGCAGGAGGGGCAGCAAGGCGAAGAGACTGAGGTGCAGTTGGAGGAAGAGATTGCTCCAGAGCCTGGCCCAGCACCCCCAGTTGGAGACACCTCGAGGCCAGAGTCCCCACCTAGCTCACCTGAATGTCCCAGACGCAGGACACGACAGGGTCTGGAGGTGCAGGAGAGATGGAGGAGTGACAGACTTTAGCTGTTGCAAAGGCAATGTGAGTCTTTGCAGCTCACCTCCCAGCTGTCCTGTAGCTAACATGGGGCCCACGGGACCCAGCCCCCTGGTGTTTCTTCTCCCTCCTGGGCTGCCTGCAAAGTGCTCCAACTTACCACCCACACTGTACTCTCATTTAATTAGCTGGTGGGGCCCCTGAGCCCCCCCAAAGAATTCCCTAGCTATGGGGCTGCCTCCCAGGGAAGGGAGGATCCAGTTATAAGCAACCATACTCACCTGCCTCGGTGCGAATGCAACTATGCAGTCTTGGACCTTGTGCTGGCTGTCAGACTCTGCTCTTTGCTCCTGAGAACTCTGACTGATCTCCTGGCATTTCAACCTCTGGCACTGTTTCTTGGCTTTGTTTGGACTTGCGTCTTGCTTAAGTGTAGTGTGTTTGTGGCGACCAGCCAGTTCCAGCACATAGTTTTGCCCAAAATACCAGAGCATCACCACGTGATGGACCAGTGTGATGACATTACTTCCGTGTGATTTCATCACACTGGGAATGTTGTGCCAGGTCATGGCAGTTGGGGGTGGGGTTCCCCCCACTAGCCAACTCGCCGGTGGTGGACTGGAGCCCATGAAATCAGGGGATTCCCCATTCCCACTTGGGGGCTGGCAACCCTAATATTCCAACCAAACAGACCCATGTAGTTAATGCCAAGTAACTGAGCAAATTGCAATGTGAGTCTAAGAAAAGTTACTCTAGTTTAAGTCCACTGAAACCATGCATAGAAGTAGAGGTAATATAACTATCTTATAGAGAAATAAATGCAAGAAGGGAGACATAAAAATTGCAACAATATTCTGCAAAATGTCTGAACAACTAAAGTAGTCTTCAACTAGTGGTGTTGCTTCAATCAGAGAGACACAACTTGGAAACCAAAGAGAGATGTAATACTGATATACCTCAAATGGACAAAAAATGTCTGATCAAAATGATTGCAAAGCATTCCTCTGGCAAGAATTAGAATCACAGTCCCCCCCCTCCACTGGCTGCCAGAGTAGCAGTAGGCAATAGGAACTGGAGTTGGGAGTTCTCCCACTCCCAGAAGGTACCTGGCAACCCTAGGCACCTTCTATGTCGTTGCCTGTTCATGATACTCAACAGCACACTTTGGGGGTGGGTATACAGGGACATTAAATACACTGGTGAGGAAAGCATGACAGCCTTGATCATGTCCTCCCATACATATACTGAACATCTGCATAAGGCTGTGCAGTGTATCAGTCATGCAATCTGCATCCACTTCAGTAGGTGCCTGTGCACTGAATATCTGCATAGGGGTGTAGTTACCTATGATTGCGCTTATCTTATTTGTTTACACTGTTTATAGTCTGCCTTTCTCACTGAGGCTCAAATTGGATTACACAATGTAAGTCAATGCAGTCAACAATTATAGTATGTACTATACACCACACTGTAGTCACAGTTGCTATCCCCTTATTAAGACTTTTTTTTTGTAATATCAATGTTTTCCGTTTCCTATGAAGTCAGTGAGAATACTGCCATTAGGCTTTTGACAGAGCAGCATTGACCTACGGCCTGCCTAATACATTATCTTACTGCCAGAGTTGGACCATACATTTTCAATTCTGCTGTAATTTTCAAATGACCTCTATACATTCAGTACCACCCTCACCCCTTTACTGTACAGTCACAGTTTGAGAACTGGAATCTTCCTTTTATTTATTAAAAAAAACAATTGTTTGTGATTACCATATGGAAATGCATGTTGAACATAAGGAGATGAATAAACAGATGTTGACCGAAGTTTTAAAGGAACAGAAGCCCCAGGAAAAACTCTGGCTGCAAAGTCCCAAACAGGAGGACAGGGAGCTGAAACTAACATAAGGATCCCCAAAGCAACAACAGCAGTTCTTTGTTGCCATGCATTCTGTATATCTTACGGGAGGTGGTGGTGGGGAGATGGTGTGTAGTTAACAGCAGGCCTGGGTTCCATATTGAAGTGAAACATGTTATCCCCTCCATCTTCAGAAGCAGTACAGTGAAGGAGGAGTTTGTCAGTAAGGATGTACTTCTCAGGCCTTGTTTTAAGAAGCTTCAGGCCTGTGCTGTCAAAAGTATTACTGAATCTGAGGATCTGTGGTCTGCTTGTGTGAGGGAGCCTGGTGTTTTGTTTTTAAATAATCTTAGACCTGTTTGATCATTCAGCTGACACTTTTTTCCTCCTGTCCTGGAATGTTCCTTCTCCTGGGTGGGCTGTAATTTTGGTGTACATACATACATATATATGCTGCACAAATCTGTGCCTCGTGCATCCACGGGGCCCAATGGAGGACACACAGGCAGAGTCCAATGAATTGGATTAACGAATTGTTTATTGCAGTAACAGGAGATACAGAATGTAATGTCTAAGAATCCATTTTACCATGCTGATCTCTGCCCTGTACAAGAAGGGCAGAAGGTCTTATACCTAAAATGATATCACACAGGTTAACAATTGATGGAGAATTGTGGAACCCTAAATATATTTTAAAATACTTAGTCATCTACTTCCAGTCATTAAAAATGGAGAATCCAATCCAAGTGTTGAAATTCCTAATCAGGGTATTTTTGAAAAAAATAAAGTCCCAGTTAGACACAGAGAAATCTAATCTTAAAAAAATCACAACTTCAGAATAAGCCAAAATAATTCCCTTTTAATTTCCCTTTCCCTTTATCCCAACACATCTCTTTCCTGTGCCCCCTTCCTTTCTTTTAACATGCATGTGTGTGAGATCAGGTCTCAAAGTAAACAGCAGAGCAGGGTGATCTTAGTGTATACTGTGCTTGTCAGAAGACACACACCCCCCCCGAAGTATGCATGCACATGCATACCTTGAATAAAACTTTGTTGGTCTTAAAGGTGCCACTGGACACAAACTTTGTTCTCTCTCTGGCAATTACTGTAGCAACTATCAGCACGATCTGTTAAGTAAGTCTGCTTGAGTCTCGGAGAAAGGGAAGCTTTGTCAATCCTAAAGCTTTTTGCTATGCTCAGACTTCCCTGTGCCCCTGTTGGCTGCAGCCAGAACTGCATCTTTAAAATAAAAGGAAAGACATTCTGCTGGAGGCAGACTGCATCCTCACACACCCCTTGGTACACCATTGAGGCTGACAATCCTAACCTGTTAGGATTTCTGCACATAGGTTCTACATATATACATCTTGAATTCTTCTTGTCCCTTCTGATATTTTATTTTATTTCAGTATTTTCAACCCTCTTTTTCACCAATTTATTATAAAACCCACAATTTAAATAAGCAGATGGCAGGGGAATCCACAAATGCAGAAGACAATACACCACATCCTGGTTTAATCATGGACTGCTGCCCCAGCTGACTTAAGGTCTCCAAATTACAGGCTAAAAGTTCTTTCCCCAAGTTTGTGACTCTGGTCACACCAAGGCACTTTAATGCACCTTTCTGGTGGCTTACTCTTACCACAAAACTTTTTCATGCTGCCATATAAAGAAACACAAGTGAGCTGTGCACAAAACAAGTCAAAATGTGTACAAATGCTTGATTTATGCATTCTACACATTCTACAAGGAAGTTACGATGGCAGAGGGTGATCATTCCATTTCAACCTCACAATAATGCTATAAATCTGGGAGAGAACAACTGACTCAAAGTTAGCCTGTCAGGTTCACCACTGCTGAGCAAAGAGTTGAACCAAGCTTTGCCTGCTCAAATAGTTGGCCAATTCCAAAAGAAACAGGTGGAGAGTCATTGAATAAGTAACTCAAATTGGCTGCCATAGTCATTCTTTCAAAATGATAATCACCTTTTGCAGGTAATTAGTATGATGTACAAATGATGACTAGGGTCATCTGAGCTGCCACAAAGTGTCCCTAAATAGTACCTAATACTGGCATGTCATTTTAGTAGTCTTTGTGAAAGTGCCATCTGGTTTTCCATTTTTGTTACCAATACTGCTCACATGGTGACATTTTTAGAGGTATCCTGATGACATTTAATTTGTATAAAACAGTAGGACATTATCTAAAAGAAACAGGAGTCAAAAGGAGATCTGATTAATTTCAGGCCCTTTATTTGTCCAAACGAAGAATGAATATTTTGATGGATAGGCAAACAGAAAAGAGAAATGGTAAGTCCATCATGGCTCATTAACTTTTTAAGATGTTCTTCTCTGAGAAAACAGATTTTTTATGATGAGAGTTTCTGTCATTACTTCATTATTCACTTTTTGCATGTGTGTAAAATTAAGTAGAAAATTAACACTTCTTTTCAAAGAAAAGATTTAACATGGCCTAGTGTTTGGGGATGCCTCAGTTTATTAGCTTCAGATTATGATAGAAAATTGTGTTTTGTGGATCACACACACCCAGGATACACACACACACACCCAGGATACACACACACACTAGCAATAAGGCCCGTTGTGGAAATGAATGCAACGAGCTCTAGGAAGAGGGTCTGGAGACTTGATGGAGAGAGAGAGAATTGGAGGGAGGGAGACAGAAAGAAATCCCAAGACCCTGGGGCCGAGGGCAGCGGAACGGTCCAGCAGTGCCTCTCCTGCCAGCCACCCGGCCATCTCTGGGCCGATCCACCTCATTGGGCTCCTTGTCAACCTCACTGCTGGCAGCACCATCAGAATTCCCCAGCAGGTGCAGCAGCCTCTGCTCTTCCCCTGGGGCTGCCGCACATGGAATTTGGGGGAGCAATGTCCCAGCTCGTCCAAAGCAGAAGCACAGGGCGTTGAGGAAGGACTTGGCAAGTGAGCCTCCACAGGGGGATCTGCGTGTGCTGTGTGGGGCAGAATGTGGATGTGGCTGGGCTTGCTGGGGGGAGACCAACAGGGCAGAGACCCATCCCCCCATCCCTCCTTGGCTGGGTGCTTGGTGCACTGGCTTCCTGGTAAAACTTACAGTGGGAGAAGTAGAGCCGAGAGCTGCTGGGTGCCCCACAAAGCCACTGGCGGAAGCAGGTGGCGGCGGCAGCAGCAGAAACAATATACTTTGTTGTCCCTCCCCAGAGGTCAAGGGTGAGGGGAACGGCCCACCAGTGCCTGGCTGGGTGGCCGGCTCCGCCCGTGGGTGCAGGCGACCATGACCACAGCAGTGCCCCCATGAGAGAGCTTGGCCTTGGCCTCATCACCGCTCTCCCACCAGAGCGTCTGTCCCGTGTGTCAGCTCCCAGCACACTGAAGCCGAGATGCTGGGTGCTGGTCATGTGGGCCGAAATCAGACAACGCAGCCAATGGATAGAGAGACCTTGTGATTGACGCATGTGCCAGTGAACTGATTTTGGTGTGCATCGAATCTTGCCACTATAAAACACATTTATATATAAGGACAGGATATATATATATGGATTAATCCACACATGTCCTATCAGATTAGATGAGAGGAGCTCCCTCACATCTGTGGGAACAATTTTTGAAAAGAGCTGACATAAAATATGGCATTCAGCACATCTGCATACACCTCATCCACACACAGAGAGCTTGATGAGAAGCAGATGCTTGCATACCTACTGCATGCACAATTTACATTTGATTCTGCATATGGTCATGAAAATACTCGTACCCATGTATGTTGCATTCTCTCCCCATACTTTCCTATTCCATACTGCTGTTCTAGACTTCTTGTGATACTGAAATCTGTTCCATATCTACAAGTGCTCTTACTAAAATCTAAGTAATATTCATTTTTCTTTCCATGCTTAGGCTAAGACTATAGCAACTGAACATTAAGAAGACAAAAGTAATGACTACTGGGGAATTGCAGAACTTTAAAACTGATAAAGATTTTCTGTTTTTTAGTGCCATCATCAACCAAAAGGGAGACTGCATCCAAGAAATTAGGATGAGATTTGAGACTGGGGAGGGCAGCCATGAGGGAGCTAGAAAAGATCCTTAAGTGTAAAGATGTGTCACTGGCAATCAAGTTCATTCATGCCATAGTATTCCATATTACTATGTATGAGTGTGAAAGTTGGACAATGAAGAAAGCTGACAGGAAGAAATGTGGTATTCCTTTGAAATGCGGTATTGGAGGAGATTTTTACTGATACTGTGGACCACCAAAAAAGACAAATTGGGTTCTAGATCAAATCAAGCCTGACTTCTCCCTAGAAGCTAAAATGAGAAGATGCGGGTCACTGAAAAAGATGATAATGCTAGGAAAAGTTGAAGGCAGCAGGAAAAGAGGAAGACCCAACATAAGATTGCTTGACTCTATAAAGGAAGCCATGGCCCTCAGTTTTCAAGACCTGAGCTCTTGGGAATGATGGGACACACATACATATTTAGCAATAAGGCCATGTATGGAGGGCCTCCTTCTAGCAGTGCAAGAGTGTTGTATATTTCCATACATCACATTTCCACACTTCTGGAGTTCATCAGATGAAGTTTGCTACCAATGTGTAGGAGTAATTAATAAATAATTGGTTTTCAAACTTTCAGCCTTGAGCAAATGCATTCCACATTGGTTTCTCTGCCTTGAAACCCAAGTGTCTTTCATAGAAGCCCAAAACATCAAAAATGATTCTGAGGTATGTTCTAGGGCACTGGACAAGCTTGTTTGGATTGCTGTTCAAGCTTGTTCATTGTAGTCTTACATGAAATAAAAATGAGCCCTAGAACCCAGCACTCCCTTATAGCTTTGCATTTTAAAGGGACTAGTGGGAAACTGTCTTTAAGAAACCTTGTCTATTGTTGCTGAACTCTTCATTCAGGAACCTCTAAACAGCTTTGGAGAAATCCAAAAATTTCCTAGGAACACACTTTGGAATGCAGAACCAGCCTATGAACATTTTGCCCCACTGGGGGAAAAATGCTAAAATGGGGAGGGCACATTTTTACAGTTAAAAGGCCCTGTTTTTACCATTTACCTTTGGTTCAGTTCAGCAGCAGGGATAGTCAACCCCCCCACACACACACACACAGACACAATAATTCCTAAATCTACTGGATTTCATGTGTAGGAGATACACAGGGTTCAAATGATTTTCTATTGATTATTGTTGATATACAGGAATCTTTGGGGGAACGTCTTTGGGATTCTCCCGGTAGAGTTGGTGAACTGTTTAAACCACTAAATAACGTTATAACGACAGGTGGTTTAAATCACTTTTAATTGACAAGGGAGGTTCTTTTCTAACTGGGAGTATTTGAGTTTTAATGAACAGGTGTTCTGATGTCACCTTTTCAATTGGACTGAGATGAACCATAAGTTATGATTTATGAGAACCTCTATATGTCAAAGGAATTAATGAAGATGTTAGCAAAAGCCTAAAACTGGGGTAAAACAGAGGACAGCTATATATTGTAAGAGAAAAACTCTTTCTCCTGATGTGTGTGTTTTTAGAACTCTATATTTTGTGTAAAGCTGAACATTTACCAAAATTATGGTATAAGATATTTGTAAAGACAACAGCTAGCTAAAATATTAATTTTGCTACCAAGTCTACTTTTTAAAGACAAAAAGGATGCTTGCTTAAAGAGAAATCATTAAGACACTCAGAACTGAACTGGCAAGCTAAGCTAAAGAATGCCAAAATTAATAGGGTTGAATAAAGTTCACTTGTACTTTCCAAGCAAAATTGATCTAAGTTTTTAAATAATTGTTAAAAGAGAAAGTATCTCTAAATGTTTATAGCTGAGAATGAAAACTTATGGATAAAATGTTTTTGTATATTTAATGAAAAAGAAGAAAACTAAAGTTTTTAATTTTTGAATAAATAATTGTGTTTAGAGCTAACAAGCTGTTGACAAGAGCAAGAGTTGGAAAATGACCAACAGCTGGCCAGGTGTGTGTAAACCCCATCCAACATGGAAAACATAAATCATGGACAGGTCAACTAAAGAAGCTAAGTTAAAAGGACTAACAAGCAAAAGTTGGGAGATGTTCCAAAAGGTTATAAAAAACAAAATAATAAATAATGCACACCTAAAAGCCAATGAAAAGGGTCAATTAAAAATGCAGAACTTGTATTATAAAAGGGTGACTCCTACTGGCTAAAGTGAGATGGTGTATTTTACAAAATAAGTGTTTAATTTATACAAAAAGAAGCTTTATAAAATTATCAAAAATATTCCGATGGACCAAAATAAAGACTGATAGATAGATTCAGTGCATTTACAAGAGCTTTATGCCATAGTCTACTTTAAAACACTAAAAGACTTCATGTAAAGAGTTTAATTGTGAAAACAGTGCAATAATACTGTATTTTTCCAGAAATTCAATGTATCCATATTTTCTTTAATAGATAGATCACAAAATGCCAGCAAAGGTGTTTTTGTAACATATAAGCCTGTATAAATATAAGAAAACCAATTTTGTAACAGAACTTATAGATTTTGTACTGAAAATGAACTTAACCTCATTATTTGTATGGAGAATTAGCCAAAAGGGAAGACAGCCATCATTTTTAATTAGCAAAGCACCTGCATTGTAGGAGTTGAGATGTGGCTAAGTAACATCCTGTGTGTCAAATATGTGATTGATGACTGACCAGACAAAGAAAACTGAACTAAGCATGTCTAAATGATGTAAGTGATGATGTAAAGTGAGGGGGAGCAAGAAAAGCATATAAGCAAGCTCCCGGCTGTAACACATTGAACATCTACGAGCTGTTAGGTGTTCCTTTATTCGAAAAATTCTTTTGTTACCCTTTACTGCCTGGATAATTGTTTTACTGTGTGCTTTATTGGCTAGCCATACAAGTCAAAGAACCTTAGTGTCCTTGGGGTGTTGGCTACAAATGCATAAGTTTTATTCATTTTCCCCCTCAGAAAAATCAGCAACAAACAGAGAAATTGTCCCTGAGAATTCCCTCATTTTCAAAAAACAAAACAAACAAACGCTGGGTATATAGTTCCCTATTCTTTCCAAACCCTGCCCTGGATGGCCCAGGCTAGCCCGAACTTGTCAGATCTTGGAATCTAAGCAGGGGCTGCCATGGTTAGCATTTAGATGGGAACATCCAAAGGAATGCCAGTGTCACTATGCAGAGGCAAGCAATGACAAACCCCCTTATTTATTTATTTATTTATTTATTATTTCGGTTTATATACCGCTCTGATCCGAAGGTCTCAGAGCGGTTTACAGGCAGGGTGCAAGTGCACATTATAATCCCTATCTACGGCCACATCTATCGTATAGGGGTGGGGATTCCCTACCGGCACCCAAGTGGTGGGTTAGCTGCGCTGTTTCTGGCTCCGGCTTCGGTTTTCTCCGGTGGTCCAGTTTGTTCAGCATTTCTCCTGGTGTCAGGCAGGTCTTCTTAGTACGGAGGCTTCTCTTGGCCCGCGGTCCGCATCAGTTCCGGCTCGGCTGCGTCCTCATTCGGCTCCGCCAAGCCTGTGCCTTACGTCACCACGCTCCTCCATGACTCCCCGCAGCTCCACGCCTCTCCGCAGCTCCTCCTCTTTGCCTCCGCTGGTCAATGTTCCTCTGGATGCCAGGGATCGCCACATCGCGCTGCTGTTGCTGTCGCCGCCGTCACCACCGTCGCCATCGTTGTTGCCGTCAATGTTCCCACCACAACCTCAACGGAAGAGGGTGCCCCCTACCCTTCTAAGGGTAGGTACCCATTTATCTACTCGCTTCCTTTATTTAATTAGCTTTCGAACCGCTGGGTGAGCGGGAGCTAGGACTAGGGCCGGGAGCTCACTCCGGCCGTGGTGGATATCGAACAGCCATAATGGCTGCTCGCTTGATGTTACTGCAGGCGTTTTACCGCCTGCGCCACCGCTCCCTTGAATGTCTCTTGCCTTGAAAACCCTACGGGATCACCAAAGATTGTCTGTGACTTGACAGTAGGGTTGCCAGAACCCTAGTCTGAGTGGGGGTTCCCCAGATTGTGGGGGCTCCTTCCCACCACCTGCCAGCAGGGGGGAAGCCACACCCCAAGAGCAAACACCCAGCCATCCATACTGCAAGTTTTAAAGGGCCCTCCAGTTGGCCTGCCGATCAGCTGGAGGGCCCTTTAAATCCTGCAGGAGCAAAGGAGGAAGAGGGGTGGATGTCTGTTCCTGCACTCCAAGCCATGAATTCACAGCTTGGAGTGAATGCATGTGTGACCTCCCCCTGCTTCATCCCAACAGCATTTCAAGGGACCCTTTAAATGCTGTTGGGAAGAAGCAGGGACTGTACGCATGCACTGCAAGCTGCAAATTCATAGCTTGGAGTGCAGGTACCTGCAGCCCCCCCACCCCTTTCTTCCCAACAGCATTTAAAGGGTCCCTTGAAATGCTGTTGGGAAGAAATTGTTAGGAGAGGTGATTTTATTGAACTATTATATTTGGACTATTTTATGAATTATGCCTTGTGACTATAAGCTTGACACAGAACGGGCCAGTGAAGAGACTGTGAAATGCAGGGTTCAACCAGGGGACAAGCCAAAGACAATGCCAGCTGCATAGGATGATTATCACCTAGCCGGCAGGGCCTCCAGAGTCGTTAAGCCCATCATGTATGCAAACATGAAGGTTGATCACCAACACAGAAGCTCATCAGCCAAGCCCAGACCGAGTGTCTCCACCTGACAAGCTTAACAATAGAAGTCCTCCCGTGCCAGACCAACAATAGAAGTCCATTACACATAGCAACAGCCACGTCAGCGCTACTGGTGACCTGGCACGTACCTCCTGCCTCCGCCCAGACACCTCCCATCAAGTTAATCAATAGATTGGAAATTGACCCCATAGCCAATCCCTGACCCTTGGGGTAGGGCCACCTGGTAAGCCGCCAGAGCCCACCCCCTTTTGCTCGCAAGCAGCTTTAAAACTTAGAACACAGAGAGAGACCTCTCTCTCTCTCACCCCCTTTCCCTCACCCCCTTCCCCTCACCCCCTTCTCCTACCCCTATATGTCTGCTTTCCCCCCCTCAAGTACACGCTTTCTACCCCTTTACATTTCCTTCCCCCCCATCCCACCTTTTGCTGGAAGATTTAGGAGCCGCGCAGACGCCGTAGGTAAATATAATTCCCCACCAGCGATATTTCCTGCTAATGCAACCATGTTGTGAATATCTAATTTGTTTTCCTAGTTCTTGTATGCCTGTGTGGTTTTTATTATTATTCTTGTGTGATTGAAGCATATATTCAGTAAAGAAAGATTTGTTTAAACCTCTGTTTCGTCTCTTCATTGAAACGTAACAACTTAGCCCATCCTGCGTATACACTTGACCTGAATCCCGATTATTAAACTGTTCCAATTGCCTCTCCTAAAGAGCAATTCGGCTAACAAAGTGGGGACCATGCACCTGCACTCCAAGCTGCAAATTTGCGGCTTGGAGTGCAGGCACATGTGGGGGAACCCACCTCTTGCCAAAAGCATTTAAAGGGACCCTTTAAATGTTTTTGACAAGAAGCGGGGGGCACCAGTCCCCCATGTGATTATGGCACTTCTGTGTGATGTCATCATATTGGGGACATCCTCACACACTCCAGTAATGCCCCCCAAAGTCCCCCGCCAGGAACTTAGAAGGACCTGGCAACCCTACTTGACAGCACTTTCCAGCACCATTCCTCCCAAAATGAATGAAATAGCAGAGGAAACTACATGCTCCCTCTCAGAGAATTACATTGTTAGCACTGCACCTGTGTCATGAGAACATAAGAGCCCTGCTGGATCACACCAATGGACCATGTAGTCCAGCATCTTGTCTTACACTGTGACCAACCAGTTCCTCTGGATGGACAACAAGGCATAGATGTCAAAGTCTTCTCCTGATGTTGCCTCCTGGCTCTGGGATTTAGAGGCTTAGTGCTTCTGAATGTGGAGGTTCCCCTCAGTCACCATGGCTGGTAGCTATTGATAGACTTGAGCTCCATGAATCTTTCTACTACTCTTTTAAAGCTGTTTATTCCTGTGGCCATCACTACATTCTCTGGCAGCAAATTACACATTTTAATCACTCTGTGTAAAGTGAGCCAGCTTGGTATAGTGGTTAAGAATGGTGGACTCTAATCTGGAGAACCGGGTTTGATTCCCCTCTCCTCCACATGAAGACAGCTGGGTGATCTTGGGTCAGTCACAGTTCTCTTAGAGCTCTCTCAGCACCACCTACCTCACAGGGTGTCTGTTGTGGGGAGAGGAAGGGAAGGCAATTGTAAGCTGCTCTGAGACTCCTTTGGCTAGTGAAGAGTGGGGTATAAAAAACAACTCTTCTTCTAAAGTAGTATTTCCTTTTGTTCATCCTGAAACTACATTTAAGACTGAGGCCATTATGGAAGATTATGGAAGACCTTCCCTGCTATCAGCTATCTCTCCTGTTTCTCAAGGCTAAGTTTTCCTATTGTTGCTGGAGGGAGGCAAAACCCATTATGAGTCATGCCAAAATTCAAAAGGCATTGAGACCTGCTGGTCTGGGACAGGTTGTATTCAAAACTGCACTTACCAAAATCCTTCTACAGAACTGATTAAAAAGATAGGAGCTTCCTGGTCTCCTTCAGTTCTTTTCCTGGTGCCAAGATGCATAGCATAGCCTAGTGGAAAAGGTTAATGTTAAGTATGCAACTCAACAATGAAGTAAGTAACAAGTGATTCAGCTTTATTGAGAACGAGAACTTCCAAAAGATCACACGGCATTAGACGACACACAACACAAAAACAGTGGAGCATAGCTCCTTTTAACTCTCCCGGGCTGGGGTAGCCACACCCTCATACAGTTAACATCCAATCATATTACATGGATAACGACCAATCATTAGTCTTCCCTTCAGCACAGACTCTTACATTTCATTGGTTACTGTACATGCTTCAGCCAATGGTGTTGTTCCAGATTAGAATCCGGCTGAGGTTTCAAGCTTAACATTACATGTTAATGGATAAGACACAACAGCTAATCTTCCCTTGTTGTCTTGGAATTGGTATGAAGAGCTGAGCTGAAGTATATTTTCTCCAGTCTGTCTGTCTGTTGAATTGTAATCTTGCTTTCCTTTTCAAACTAGTTTTAAAGAACTTGCAAACACTGTTCCATTGCAATATTTCTATGAAACTGTACCTGTGGACTCCTCTCAGGTTTATTTATATACCGTATCACAGGTCATTAACAGAAAATAACCCACTGAGATACAACATTCTTGTTTACAGTGAGATGCTGGTGGTGACAGCAGGTATATAAAACATAAAATCAACAGGGAACACAGAACTAATAAAAAGACAAGGGTCTATAAAGCACTGAAAAAACCCAAAGCCAACTGTGCAGGCAAAAATAAAATGAAATAAAATTCCATCATAAAACAATCAAAACCTACAGAGTTTTTACAGAGAAAAGGGAGCCCAATTCCCCACTGAGCTTCAATATTTATGACTTCTGGGCAAGAAAACTGGGCCAGTCCTCCTAGAATTGGGTCTTGATCAGTAGGATATAATTTATATATACACATACACACAAACACATGTGTATGTGTGTGTATTTCACTGTACAAAGGAAATATTTCAGATAATCAACAGACCTTCCACAGTTTCACTGTGTTGTATGCCAGAGACAGGGATGGAATGTCCCATTACTGAGCAGTAAAGTAACAGAGGGGGAGTTGTACTGGATGCTGGTGACAGGAAGGAAGCAGGCTTAGATATATGGTGTGGATGCCCTAAGAAGTGGCCACCAGTAACCATTGTGCCTTAATGCTTTCATTGATCTGGCTGCCGCAATTCTGACCAGTGTTTGCCCATATGATGGGCCTGCAGTATCTGTTCTCTCTAGCCCAGGAGTTCCCAACTTTATTGAGCCTGCAAACACCTTTGGAATTTTAAGACAAGGTGCTGGGAACAATCATGAAATGGCTGCTGCAGGGAGTGGAGAAAATCACAAAATGACTGCCAGAGGAGGTGGAGCCTGTCAGGTAGCCCTGTCATAGGTTTGGAATGTGGAGAGGTGCCCTCTCGTTTTCTGTCTCAGCTCTCCCTGGCTCACCAACCATTTGCTATTTTATGCTTGACCTTGTAGATGCTCCAGCTGCAGTTTTACCCGGCTGGAAAAGTTAACGGCTTTTGCTTTGCCTGCTTGCTTTGCCCGCATGCATGAGATATATCCATTGGCTCATGCTTACAGGGTGGATGTTTCGTTCTAGTATAAATCAGAGGCCCTAGTACTAGCAGCCATTCCTAACACAAGCTGTACACGTGTATCTAGTACTGGTTTTACCAATAAACAGTTATCTTCTCATGAAGCCCTGTGTTGTGTAACCTGACTAAGGACCCTGACAAAGCCACACAGAGAGGGGAAGCCCAAGGGCAGGGGAGAAAGGGGGTAATTAAAAATACCCTGGGAATAAGGAATGAGAGAATAAAACAAACATTGTGGTGGTAGCTGCCACTGAAACAATGTTATTTTAAACTGAATAGCCAATCAGATCTTCAGTGGCAATTTGAAACCACATCTGGCCCCATCCACTTTTTAAAAACACTTGGTAGGCATCAAGGAATGTGTTGAACACCATAGCACACATGGGCACCACATTGGGGACACCTTCGCTAGCCTTAGTATGCCCTTCTCTGCCACACCCATTGGTAACTGCAACTAACCCTCTCTCTAATTTTAATTAAGCAAAGCAATGCACTGTACTCTCTTCCCTGTGCACAATCACCTCTGACCAGTGACATTCTGTCTAGGACGCCTATCAAATTAGTTGCCATTGTGTCTCCGGCTTCTCAACTTTAAATCTGAAGTTAACAAAAATGTGAGAATTTGTGTCAAATGTTTTGGTGCTCCAAAACATTGGTTTTGTCTGAGAAGACTTTCCCTTGAACCAAGTTCAATTCGAATCAAGGTAATGAAACCAGGGTATATAACAATTCCAGTGGTGGGATTCAGAGTTTGCAGGGATCATCTAGAACAGTTTCACAGTGGTTTCGTTATGAGTTCAATACTGCTCTTGGGATAGCTTTCAATTGCAAGCAATTGAAGTCCTTCCTAATAGTTTGATTTGGTGTAGTGCTATATAGATTCCTGTGACAGTCACAGTTAGTGATGCCAATGAAATTCACATGGGGAGGGGGGCTTGGAATGCAAAGTCCCGACACTTTTGAATTCGTGTCTGGGCTTGTATATGCTCATGCTGGGGCTCATCCCTGCCAGCTCTCCCCAGATCTTTGCCTTCCCTTCTTTCATGCTTACCTGGTAGCAGGTAGGAAAGCAGCAGCAGAGGTGGAAAATGCCTATTCCACCTGTCCTCCTTTTCCCACACCCTTTTTCCACAAGGTACCCAAGAAAAAAAGCCTTGCAATAGAATCCCAGGTAGATGAAGGCAAAGTAAGTGTCCCTATGTTTAAGAGCATGGACTCAAGAGCTATGAAACAATACATTTCCCAAAGCTGCTTGCATCTTGGCACGTGTTATTGCAGCATTTTCTAAACATCCTGAAGTAAAATGTGAGCGACAGACAGAATGACATGGATAAACACATTCTTTCTCCTTCTCTCTCTCTGCATTAGGGTGCCCAGGAAAACACTGAAGCAACAGTGTTCCAAGCCCAAGAAGCCCTGTAGAACTACATTTCCCAGAGCTTCTTGCACCTAAGCTGTAGCAATTTTCTAGGTGCCATTCCTAAAACAATGGAAAGTGAAATAAATAAATATTTGGACATTACCTGCTGCCACTGCCCTAGCAGTGGATCTGGGAATTAGAGTGTGCACATGTGTGGACAAGTGTGATAGTTATTTTTTGAGCATTCACAAAACCCAGTAAATGCCAGTGATTTCAAATATTTCATGCCAACACACACACACACACACAAGAAAAATACATTTTGAGTTAAAAAAAATTAAAATAATTTTTGTAATTGCTTTTACTACACTCTACAAAAACCTAACAAACTAAACACTAAACTAAAACTACAGCTACACAAAGGACCATATATCATAAATGGTATTATCTTATATCAGAATTTCCCTCTAATACAAATTAACAATAAAGTTTTCATCCCATTGTTTCAGTATACATATAAGTAAAGCTTATATAAATGCAAAGAATTTTAAGTCAAGTATTACAACAAAAATTTAAGCTATTTTTTAACACTTTTTCCCCATTTATTTTTATTGTCTCGAGCTGGTTTGGGAGCCCCCCCCCCAAATTCTGAATCAGATTCTTCTTCAGAGTTGCCATCTATAGGTGTACTATGACTTCCTGAACCATGTGTGGTATCCAGTTCTCCTTCTTCTTCCTCTGCATTCTTTTTCACTTTCTTTGAACCTTGATGCCATTCCAAAAACTGCATCGCTTTGACAACAGAGTCATTTTTTTTTCTTTTATAGCATTGTAGCTGAACATAAGACATTCTGGTATAATCCATCTGTAGATAATGGTGTTTTTCTGAAGATAAGCAGTTAAGTTTCTATATTGTTTTTGCTTCTTTTAGTACTCTAATCTCTTCTTTTTTGATTCTCAAGGTAGTCCCAGTTACTGCTTTCAATATTGCATCTCTTATAGATCTCTTAGAGAATCTGACATATATTTCACCAGACAGGTTTTTTTCCCTTATAAATTCCGGATATGTCCGATAGACGATATCCATTTTGCTTTGTATTACATCCGCCTTGATGCCTGTCACTGGTGCAAGTCCTTCACTAAGGATTTCTTTCAGATTCTCAGGTTTTTCTTCAGGGACACCCTGGAATCTCAAAATGTATGAAGCCTTTTCCATTTGTAGAGGCAAAAGTTGAATTTTTTCAGAAGATTTTTCTTTCTCTACCACCTCCAGTCTCTGGTAAATCACTTTTGTCTTAGATTCCACTTTTTCTACTGATTTTGCAACATCTTCTGTTCTTTTTAAAGTCTCTTTTAGCTTTTTTTGTAAGTTCTCAAAGAGATTAGTCAACTGTGCCAGCAGAGGTCGCAATGCAGTATCCAACATGCCTGGGAAGTCGATGTTTGCATCTGGTTTGGAAGCTGGATGTGCTGAGCTGGCAGTTCCTTGTTGAATCCTCGCTCTCGCCGCCATCTTTTCAGACATTGTTTACATTCCAAGAAAAGTTTGCTTAAGCCTTGAAAGGTCTGTTGATTCAAACACCTTTAATATTTTTGCATTATGCTACTTAGAATCAACAGTCGACTTAAATGCTGTCACTCTCTGCCTCCCTTCTCTTTTTATAGCATGGATCATTTAGAGGGGGTGAGTGATCCCCCCCCTTCCGCCTTACATTTTGACTTTTTTAACAGGGGAAAATCAAAACTATGATTAATTTGTACCATTTTCTGTTTCAATTATTTTTGCAATAATTTTTATCATAAAAGGTATGGATTTTCATTGTTATATATACCTTACTTTATACACATATAAATAGCATGCATCTCTCTATATAATAATTCTGTTTTCATGTGGCAACATTCCATGCACTCCCTCAGCCATTGGCCCATCAGCTGCCACTCAAGAGTACTCGCATGCCATTGGCTGGGTGCTGGGTCTGCTCTTCTTCCCCGCTCACTCCCCCTTCAGCCACTGTGCCCTGTCAGAATTACTGGCAAATGGCTTTCTCTCTTGATGAAGACACTTTTCCTGATTGCCTCTGGTGTGGGACTAACTGTCCCCTCAGTGGTTTTTGGTAGGTGTCTCGAAATGGCAGTTACCTGTGTTTGTAAGATGGCTGTGGTTCTTTGTTTAAAATGTCCCCCCATCAGGTTTAATTGAGCTGTAGTTCCAGAGAGGGGCCTGCAGGGGTATCACTCACTGGGTTGAATGGGGCTTCCTTATCTGTTGGCCTACAGTTCCCAGCTGCCCCAAGGCCAAAAAGTGTGGGAGCCCTAGTAATCAGTGCTTCAGAGCAGGGTCAGCTAGATACAGGTTCTTGCTGTAGAAGCTGAGTGATTGATTTTGGACCAGTCACAGACTTTCAGCCTGACCTACCTCACAGGGTTGTTGTGCAAGTCAAAATGGGGAGAGGAGAATGATGTAAGCTGCTTTGGTCCCCATTGCAGAGAAAGACTACTTTTCCTACTAGGAAACCATTGTTGCCAATCTCCAGGTGAGGGCTGGAAATCACTCAGAATTACAACTGCTCTCCAGATGGTAGAGATCAGTTCCTCGGGAGAAAATGGTGGACTCTGTGGCAGTCAGGGCTTCAGAGCATGGAAGAGGCTACAGGTGTGTGTGTGGGAAAATAGAAAGCTGAAGGGAGAGGGGGAAATAGAGATAGGTTGAGGATTGGCTGGGAAGGAGATAGGGTTGTCAACTCCAGGTGGGAAATTCCTGGAGATTCGAGGGATGGAACCTGGAGAGGGTGAGGTTTGAGGAGGGGTGGGACCTCAGACAGATACAATGTCATAGACGCCACCCTCCCAACCAGCCATTCTCTTCTGGGGAACCACTGTGGCCAATCTTTAGGAGACGAGTGGAAATCACTCAGAATTACAACTGACCTCCAGGAGGGAGGGGGGAAGAGATGCAAAGCTGAAATCAGAAGGGCAGATAATAACAGGTTGATGGTTGGCTGGGAAGGAGATAGAGTTGCCATCTCCAGGTTGGGAAATTCATGGAGATTTGAGGGGTGGAGCCTGGAGAGGGTGAGGTTTGAGGAGGGGTGGGACCTCAGACAGGTACAATGCCATAGACTCCACCCTCCAAACCAGCCATTTCTTTCTGGATAACAATTGTGGCCAATCTCCAGGTGAGGGCTGAAGATCACTGAAAATTATAACTGCTCTTCAGATGGCAGAGATCAGTTCCTCTGGAGAAAATGGTGGACTGCTGAGCTAATTATACCCTGTGTCATTATACCCTGCTGAGGTCGCCACAGCACAATGATGCTCAGTGCCCATGGCCTTGGCACTCTCCCAGAGCCTCTTTCTAGAGCTTGTTGTATTTATTTCCACAACGGGCCTTATTCCTAGTTGTGTGTGTGTGTGTGTGTGTGTGTATTGTTGTCTACAGAAAGTCCCCTCACCATAAAATCAATGCCCAGGCCAAATCCCTGGACCTAGAAACACGGAATTCGAGGAGAACATCCCTACCATGACGTAGATGCTCACTAAGAAGGAATTTTTAGAAATTTGACCTCTAAGGGGGTCAAAAGGGGTAAAATGTGCTCCCCTCATTGCTTCCTATGTGACTGCCAGGCTGCTGCCTCCTTGCACCCCCACTCTCTGATTGGTCAGCTGCAGAGCTCAGTGTTCTGAGGTAAAAAAAAAACAGTTACAGGAGACTGCAGAGAGCAAATGAGAGCTGAGAAAATCAGGAAAGGCCAACCACCTGTGAGGTGCAGCAAGGCTGCTGGCCCAGCCTCTCCGATGGCTTCAAAAACACTTTCCCCACCTCCTACACCTGACAGGCAGCTGTCTGTCAGGTGCCGCAGTGGGTGCAGGGTGCTTAAACCCCGCCCTAGCAGTAATACCTTAGCAATTTTTCTGGCCCAGCCTCCACAATAGCTTGCAATACCCCTGCCCATCCCCTTCTACACTGGACAGGCAGCTTCCTGTCAGGTGTAGGAGAGGGGGTGGGATGCTTACAGCCATCAGGGAGGCTTACTCAGCAGGATTGCCTTAGTGCTGCTGCTGGCCCATCCTCCCTGATGCCTTTAAACACACTCCCCCCCAACACAAGACAGGTGGGTGTCTGTCAGGTGTAGGAGCAGGCTCAAGGTACTTTAATACATCAGTGGGCTGCCCGAGCAGAAACACCTTAGCAATGTTGCTGCGTCAACCTCCCCAATGGCTTTAGATACACTTCCATACACTCCTCCTCCACCTGACAGGTGGTTGTCTGTCAGGTGCAGGAGCAGGGGCAGAGTATTGAAAGCCATTGGGAAGGCTGGGTCATCAGGGAGGCTGGGCCTTCAGAAATGCTACCCCTCCTACACCTGACAAACAACTGCCTATCAAGGGTTGGAAGGGATGTGGAACCCTTAAAGCCATTGGAGAGGCTTGCTCAGCAGGCTTGCCTTAGTGCTGCTGCTGGTGCAGCCTCCCTGATACCTTTAAACACAATCCCCCCTTACACCAGACAGGCGGGTGTTTGTGTGTAGGAACAGGGACAGGGTACTTTAATGCTGCTGCAGAACCTCAACCCACTCAAACTCTGCAATGGCACCAGTCTGCAAGTGAAGACTTTGCAAAGGAACATCACCAAAGCCACACTGCTCACTGACGGTGCTCAGGAAGAGTCAGTGTTCATACCATGCATATCACTCATACCATCAGAAAACCCCATCAAGAGGCTGCAGTTCCCCCTCAAGGTCTGCTTTGTGATGACCATCAACAAGTCCCAAGGCCAGACACTGAAGGAGGCAGGAATTGACTTATCAGACAACAGCTTCTCACATGGTCAGTTCTATGTGGCCTGCTCCAGAGTGAGCTCACGAAGCAGCCTGGTGATCTTGGCACCTGAGGGCAGAACCACCAATGTGGTCTACAGAGAGGTCCTTCAGTAGAGGAAAAAAGCAGTACATATGTCTTACTTCATTTTTTACACAACAATCTTCTCCATTAGAATTCCTACAACAAACTGGATTTATGGAACTTAAAAACCATAGCAAAGCACAGGTATCAGGCTAGTACTATATAAACTGCTTGTAAAAGCTGTGCAGCATACATGTACAAGACATACATGTCTAAAGAACTATTGATTAAAAGTTTAGAACCAAAACCATACGAAGACTGCTATCACACACACTAAATAATCCCCTTTCAATCCACTTCCCAACTGGATTTTACTGTGTGAACTGGCAAAATCCAATTCAAAAGTGCTTTGAAAGTGCATTGAAAATGGATTATTAGTGTGTGTGATCTCAGCCCCAGAAATGTAAAAAGAAGTAACATGCATTCACTCCCCCATAAAAAAATTCTCAGCATTTTGTTGTTATTATTGAATGATCTAAAGGAAAACTTGCCCAAAAAAAGTGCAAATGGTGAACTAGAGGAAGTTGTTTATTCACTAATTAGAATGTTACTGGAGCCACAGGAGGGTGAAAGGGGTGTTAAAATATTTCCATAGGACTGGATACATAAAAGCAGGGGTCATTTCCTGGCACACAGGAGCGGAGCTCCGGCAGTAAGGAGCCCAGGGGGCAGGCACATGAAACAAGCCCCATCCCCTGCTCCCGGCAGCCCTCAGTCGGGCCACAAGGAGCAAGAAGCAGCCAGGTAAGTTTCAGAGCCCCCCCCGGCCCGCCTCCAGGTACAAGCTCTCCCTCTTCTGTGAGGGCAGATCTGCGCATTCCCCCTCCCATAGCCAGCAACCCAAAACAGTCCAGTGGCACCTTTAAGACCAAGTTTTGGTCAGGTACAAGCTCTCCCTCCTCTGTGAGGGCAGATCTGCACATCCCCCCCCCCAACAGCTAGCAATCCAAAACAGTCCAGTGGAGCCTGAGCGATGGATATTGCCTTCTGAGACATTTCTGGTGATGTCAGGGGGTGTGGCATATGCAAATAAGTTATTCTAATGAGCTCCTGCACCTCTTTTTCTACGAAATGACCCCTGCATAAAAGTATACTTTATGGGTTTTGGAACTAAGCACTATCTCCTGTCTATCACCACTACAGGACAGCAATAATCTAAATCAACATCAACAATCTCTGCAGTAGTCAGGTGTATTCTGGGGCTGTTAGTCTAAGTTTATATTTCCTTGTTTCTTTGTACTTCCATGCAGGCACATGCTGTGTCTTTTGCGGTTTTATTTTGCCTCTTCATTCTTAACAGCAACTCATCTTACGAGGCTGTCAACAAAGCTATGGGAGAGAATCGTTTGCTTTTTATGCAGATAATATTCATAGCTAGAAATGGGCTTTTTTGGCTTCTGAGTACGCTTTCTCTCTCTTCTTCTCCTAATAAGTTTGGATCTCTGATTCATGTACTCTTCTGAGCTTTAATGCAATTTTGTTTTAGAATCTCGCTACACTGCCTGTAATATTCAGTATGGAATCTGACCGTGTAGCTTTAATAACCAATATTATTTTAAATGTTTGCGGGTTCTTTTACACAAGGAACATCAATTTTGCTTTTTTTGTTGTTCAGTTAGCTTTAATGCAATTTTGTTTTAGAATCTCGCTACACTGCCTGTAATATTCAGTATGGAATCTGACCGTGTAGCTTTAATAACCAATATTATTTTAAATGTTTGTGGGTTCTTTTACACAAGGAACATCAATTTTGCTTTTTTTGTTGTTCAGTTGCACAGTCGAGTCCGACTCTTCGTGACCGCATGGACCAGATCCCGCCAGGCACTTCTGTCTTTCGCTGTCCTCTGACGTTGGCTCAATTTCATGTTCATTGCATCTATGACACTGTCTAAATATCTCATCCTTTGCTGTCCCCGTCTTCTTTGACCTTCAATCTTTCCCAGCATCAGGGTCTTCTCCAGGGAGTGCTCCCTTCTCATTTGGTGGCCAAAGTATTTGAACTTCAGTTTCATTATCTGGCCTTCCAGGGAACAGTCAGGGTTGATTTCTTTTAGGATTGACTGATTTGATCTTCTTGCAGTCCAAGGGACTCTCAAGAGTCTTCTCCAGCACCATAGTTCAAAAGAATCTATTCTTCGGCGCTCGGCCTTCCTTATAGTCCAACTCTCGCAGCCATACATGACTACTGAAAGACTATTGAAAGAGGTAGTCAATCTTTAAAGGTACAATTGTGGTCTTAGGGTACTGTCTCAGTGATGATCTGGTTCTTATAGATCCACATGGGTCAATGCAGGGGTAATTCATGAGGACAACCAGATGGATTTCACCTAGAGAACTGGTGTTGAGTAGTGATGGGCATGAACTGGGAAAATGTGGTATGGTTCATGGTATGCCAGCTTCATGAACCATGAAACATCACAAATAAACCAGTTTCATTTGTGAGGTTTGTGACATGGTAGAACACCCCTCAGCATGATAGAGACACCAAACTCACAAGGGATATCCGGCTAACCCTCCTCTACCTACATGCCAAGGTTGGTGAGGATTGAATTTATGGGGTTCGAGTTATGGCTCCCCCAAAGAAGGTGTCCCCAGGAAAGCATTTTCTGGGGAAATGACAAGCACAGGTTCATGAGGGTCAGGATTGTATAGAATGGATCCTGTGCAAATTAAAGATGCCAAACATGCAAGAGATCTCCAGATGACTCTCCTCTACTTGCCCTCCAAGTTTGATGAGGATTGGATTTATGGGGTCCAAGTTACAGCCCCCCAAAGAAGGTGCTCCTATGGAGGGAAAAACAGCAAAAAAGCAAGGACAACAGAAGCCATGCAGAACAGAATCGAAGTCCCAGAGAATCTCTGCAGTAGAAACTGAAGGTTGGAGGCATTTTTGCAAGCCCAGCAGAACCAGTGCAATGTGCCCAGCAGAACTAGTGCCACTGTGGCACTGTGAACCCAACAGGACTAAGGTCAAGTCAGGGAAGTGTTTTTTGGGGGGACATGTCAGACACAGGTTCAAAAGTATATAGAATGGACCCCCTGCAAGTTACACACACCAAATGCACAGGGAACCTCACCCTGCCACCTGCTCTTTTACAATCTCTTCAAGTTGGGGGTGGATTACATTTCTGGCGTCCCAGTTACAGACTCCCCCAAAAAGTCTCTCCAATGCTCTTTCCAGAAAAGACAGCTGCAGTTACAGGAGTCTATGGAACAGCTCAGAAATAAGACAGCAAACTCACAGGGAAAGTTCACCTGGGCAGACCCCCCCATCAGACAGTGGAACCAAGGCAAGCATCCCCCCTATGCTTGCAACCCCC
>NW_015164183.1:86277-87829 GCF_001447785.1 Gekko japonicus
GCATATTGGACACCTTCTGACCTGAGGGGCTCATCTTCCGGCGTCATATCTTTTAGCCTTTTGATACTCTCCATGGGGTTTTCTTGGCAAAAATACTGGAGTGGGTTGCCATTTCCTTCTCCAGGGGGATCACTCTTGTTCTGAGTGGCCTGTCCGTCCTAAGTGGCCCTTCACGGCATAGCCCACAGCTTCATCGAACTACGCAAGCCCCCTCGCCACGACAAAGCAGTGATCCATGAGGATCACTTTTTTTACTTTGCTTTTTACAACAACTTTTTAATGTTGTGGACATGGCTCATTTTGATGCGCTGTCTGAATCATCATTACAAATAAATTATACAAGGGTTATACATGGTAGTAAATAAATTATGCTTCATTATGTACTTTCAATGAGTATTTTAACATTTAAAACGGAAGAAAAGGTTCACATTTCAGCTTCTGTCTGGAAAAGAAAATCCGCTGGACCCTTTCTAACCCAAATCTGTAATCACTAATTTACTCCTTAATGTTATATTAATTTAAACTAACTTTCTGTCTTATTTCACATGTATCTTACACATTTAAAGGGGGGGAACCCAACAATTACATTGCAATCCTAAGAAATGTTTCCTGGGAGTAAGCCGTATTAAATAGATGTAGGATTCTGAATAGATTGCACTGTTAAAATGGAGTACTGTAATCCCTGGAGGAACAGCACTGTATTTTCAGATCAGTTGGCAAGAATACTAATTACACTATCACATATTCAACCACATTCAGCAAAGTTATTTATTCATTCATCCTTAAGGCCTGGGATGCCTAGCAGGTCAGTACCAATAAGCAATACCTTGAGCATCTCTGCCTATGAAACACACAGATAATTAGATGTAGAGTTGTGTGTGGGGAAAATCTTACACAGAAAAGCTAAACCTTGGAAATTTGCCTCTTTGAGGGCTTCATGACTGAGTGGAGAAATTTAGGCTGAGTTCAGACTGGCAATTTGAAGCACTAGGGAGTCGTGGCAAAGAAGACCCGGAAGAAACCGGGAACGGCTTGTTCACGGTATTCCCATTCACAGTGCAGTGAATTAAGCGGGAGGATACCATAGAAGAAACACAAGGGAGCGTTCACACTGTTGGCTTGCCCCTGGTGGGCTGTTTGCGGCTTTTTCTGTGCTCCTCTGCATGCGCCTATGTGCATGGGCGCCTGCCACGGAAACAGCCATCGCCTATTATCAATTACTATGGGTTGTTCCCACCTTAGCAGTGCTTGCATTCACATGTCAGGGAACCAGAATGTACCCGCTCTACACACGGTTTGCTACCACTTTCACCTGGTACTTTTTAAATTCGGGAGGGAAGCAGCACAAGACAGCTTGAGTACGGCTGGGGGACACCTGACAGATGTGCCTGTGTGAACCTGCCCCTTTAATCCGCTACTGAAACACTCCTGAAACATTTGGCTGCTGGGCCAAACTGCCAGTCTGAACTCGGCCTTACTTGTCGCCAAAAGCAAAGGAAGGAAGGAAGGAAGGAAGGAAGGAAGGAAGGAAGGAAGGAAGGAAGGAAGGAAG
>NW_015164183.1:87867-114594 GCF_001447785.1 Gekko japonicus
AGGGAGGGAGGGAGGGAGGGAGGGACAAGATGTTTAATGGAAAAAGAAAGCAGGAAAGTAAAGAATGAAGTAGCCTAAGATTTTCCAACACTGAGACAGTGGAGTTACTTAAAAGAACAGTAGGGCTGAAAAATCAATATTAACATTTGAAAGTCACATATCTGGAGAAAAATGTAATGAATGTACAATGTAACTAAGTAACTACAGCTGATCAGAAGCAGATCAAAGCAGCTTTAGAATGATGGCCCCTTGACATGAAATAGACATTTCTTGCATTCGTTTCTGCACTCACTAAGATAGACAGGTCGCAGTGTTCAGTGTGCCACCTTGCTGCCAAGCTTTTCTTGGTTTCTTCTTGTCTCGTGTACTTTCATTTATCTACCTTCACCAGCATCTGTGATGAGTTGCCTCATCCCAAGTACTGACCCTGACCATTCTCAGGCTATGCTTTGGTGAATATGAAATGGAAACATAAAACATCAACTTTGCAATCTGTACAAAAGGAAAACATGGCACTCCATCTCTGTTTCTCATTTTTTCCTAGACACTCCTCCTCTCATTCAACCAAGCCACACTATAATATAAATGAAAATCAATCTGTGCTAAAATATTTGTATTGCTTTTTTAAAATCATTGGTAGATTGCTTTGTAACCTAATGAACCTTATGGCTCTTAAGGCAGTATACAGGAATAAGATACATACAAAACCACTTGACCGCAACCAAATCATTAAAAATGGGGGGAGGGGAACCCAACCAATCACAGTTCTAACATTAAAACACTGGAACAGGCAAAATCCAGAAAATCTCATATGTAAATTGGTTGTATGCCTGCCTTCATAGCCAATTCCAATTCCAATAACCTTTATTGGCATAACTGCCTTCATAGCCTTAGCGTGCATACAAGAGCTTCTCTCTCACACACGTATGTATACTTTTGTAAGCCATAAAAAAAACCTCTAAAAATTCACAGTGCATCAACCAGTACTTTTTTTCCCCCTGTAGTGTCTGCTAATGTGGAAACAGTCCAAATTATTCTCCATAAATCCTTAAAAAACAAATAACCCCCCCCCCCCTCAGTTTAGCTGTTTCTCCAGATCTGGCATAAATTTTTACATTAAAAAAAATATTTTTATTACATTTTCACTACATACTACAAAGGGCAGGGAGTGTGGAAAAGCTAACTATAAAATACAGATAAACGGGCTGTGGAAGGTCGGTAGTTCAGCAGTTCAAGACCCGGGTGCCACATGATGGAGTGAGCTCCCATCTCTAGTTCCAGCTCCTGCCAACCTAGCAGTTCGAAAGCAAGAAATTGCAAGAAGATAAATAGGTACCACTTCAGTGGGAAGGTAACAGTGTTCCGTGCGCCTTGGTGTTTAGTCATGCCGGCCACATGACCACAGAAACGTCTTCGGACAGCGCTGGCTCTTTGGCTTTGAAACGGAGATGAGCACCGCAACCCTAGAGTTGGATTCAACTGGCTTTCGAGCAAGGGAGCCTTTACCTTTACTTAACTAGTATCCAGTCACATACAAAGAAAAGATGATGATAATAGTAATGAAATAAATTAATTAAAAATATTTGGATTTAATCCAAAAATGTCTTTCTATTTGGTTAATTTTATTTATATGAATTAGATCCAGCAAAAGCCAATAAGATGGTACTATGACTGGTGGACTGTGCCAAATGTAATAATCGTGTTCTGAGGACATAGCAAACTCATTTGGTTGGATGATGTCCCTGTTAACAACATACGGCTGAGACTCTTTATGCATGGAATTCTCCTGTAATGAGATTTTCCCCCCTCTATAAGTTCTCATTTCCTCCACATTATCCTTACAAAAAGCTTATGAGGTGGGTTAGGTTGAAATATTGTAATCAGTTAAGTGGGGATCTGAACCTGAGTCACCCTAGTACTTGTCTAATAGTATAACAACTATATCACACCTGCTTCCCCCCCACACCCATTGTGTCTTATGAAACTAAACCTGAAATGTCTTCAGCAGTGAAGCACCAGAGATTATACAGAATATTATCTTTCCTCATTGTTTCCAGTTCTGTAATTTCCCTGTTCAGATTAGTTATTATAACAGTGTTAATAAATGAGGTCTGCTTAGGTCAAAATTTGATTAGTTTCTACCAAATACACGTCACTATGTATGGGTCCCTATCTTCTACGAGACTAGTAATGAAAAACACCACATAAATGAATATGGAGAGTGGGAAAGAAACACAGTGGAAACAAAGAGTTGTAAAATGAAAACTCCGCATGGAGAACAATCATTGCTTCTACAGCAGAAGAGAAAAATTCCATCTGCTCCAAGAGCAGGTGAGAAATGATGTTCGGAGGAGCCATCCTAGGCAGGTTTACCAGGAAGTAAGTCCCATTTTATTCAATGGGAAATTTTTAAGATTGTGGCTTGCCTCATTCTAGCTGCACCTTCAGATGGGATATTTTTAAGTGGCCCGCAGACTCTGGAGTTCCTCACCCCAATAACTTTATCTTAACTTCTCACCTCTGGCCCTGTGACAGTTGGCTAAGACTATGCCTTTTTGTTGTTGTTCAGTCACACAGTCCAGTCCAACTCTTCACGACCCCATGGACTAGATCATGCCAGGCCTTCCAGTCTTCCGCAGTCCTCTGAAGTTTGCTCAACTTCATGTTCATTGCATCGATAACACTGTCTAACCGTCTCATCCTTTGCCGTCCCCGTCTTCTTTGACCTTCAATCTTTCCCAGCATCAGGGTCTTCTCCAGTGAGTGCTCCCTTCTCATTTGGTGGCCAAAGTATTTGAGCTTCAGTTTCATTCTCTGGCCTTCCAGGGAACAGTCAGGGTTGATTTCTTTTAGGATTGACTGATTTGATCTTCTTACAGTCCAAGGGACTCTCAAGAGTCTTCTAGAGCACCATAGTTCAAAAGAATCTATTCTTCGGCGCTCGGCCTTCCTTATAGTCCAACTCTCACAGCCATCCATGACTACTGGGAACACCATTGCTTTGACTATGCGGACTTTTGTTGGCAGGGTGATGTCTCTACTTTTTATCATGCTGTTTAGGTTCGCCATCGCTTTCCTCCCAAGGAGCAGGCGACTTTTAATTTCATGGCTGCAGTCACAGTCTGCGGTGATCTGGGATCCCAGGAACGTGAAGTCTGTCACTACTTCCACGACTTCCCCTTCTATTTGCCAAGGAGTGATGGGGCCGGATGCCATGATCTTAGTTTTTTTGATGTTGAGCTTCAAGCCCACTTTTGCGCTCTCCTCTTTGATCCTGAGCAAGAGGCTCTTTAGGTCCTCTTCACTTTCTGCCATTATCGTCTGCATATCTGAGGTTGTTGATCTTTTCCCCAGCAATCTTAATTCCTGCTTGTGACAAACTTTATTTCTCAAAGTATTTGCTCTGAATCTGCTCTGATTCTTCCATTGATACTTTTAAACTGTTTTCATAAATAGTACCAGCTAATTTTTTTCTTTTTAACTAGTGCTTCATTAATCCTTAATGTTTTTACTTTTTATATTTAATTAGAATTTTAGAAATGTTTTCCTTTTTGTTTGTGAGCCACCTTGAGTATTACTTCCATTACAGAAAGGCAGGATGGAAATGCTCCAAACCAACCACTAAATAATAAATTGTTACATTACTGCATTATTAAAAAAAACCCTGCATTGTGACATTGAAGATATTCTCCCACTGGGTACAGGAGATGCTACACAAATGTCTCTGTCTGCCTTCTTCTCTAATAATGATAATGAATGTGTCTATAATGCTAATCCGCAGGTTAAAAAAAACGTGAACCACAAGGACTGCAATCCTAAAGTGTGCTACCTGTCTTTCCTATTTGTACAGCACTGGAAGAATGCCCTCTAAATTATATTCCCTTCAATTATAGTGGAAAATCTCATGCATTTCACACATCAAGAGATCTTGTGTAGATTCCCTTGAGATTTTGTGATAGACTGCCACTTTCGAGGCCCATCTCTCCTCAGGAAATAATGATCCTGGCCATGGTAAAATATTTTATCAGAGCTGCATTATCTTGAGATAATGGCACTATTAATGCTTGTCACTGCTGTATGCTTCCTGTAATTTGGTTTGCTTTTTTATTGCTGTTCAGCACTCTGCTGAATCACCTAGAGTTTTATCACACTACCCCCACACTCAGGCCTATTCTCTGTTCCAGAATACAATGCCTAAACCTTCAGGCTGACATAACCTCATAGGTGTACTTGGTCCTCCACCCCCATTGTTTGTTATGTGCTTTTCCTTCTATCTGATAATCAGACAGTACAGTTTCTGTGATAGATAGACAGATGAAGATATATATAGAGATAGACAGATAGATACACACATATTTATAATTTCTTTTTTATTATGCATATAATTTCATTATCTGGCATTAAACACAGTGGCTGAGATCCTGAGGTGCCACTCTGTTGTCACACCAACAGGTTTTCTGTTGGAAAAGCATTTCTGTTTGCAAAGTAAGGGAGGGTAAGGTTTTTTTGGGGGGGTTGCCAGCAGACTCCCTCTTTGCTTCCCCTCGCTGATGTGCAGAGACACAGTACTGAGGGCGTACAGAAGGCTGAAATGGGCGAAGAGTTGCTTTCCGGAAGTGCAACTCTGCTCCTGCTAGTTAGGATCCAATCCAGTGTTTTATGCTGAATTTTGCTAACCACATCCAAAATTTTGTAAAAAAAATAGTATTTCCTAGCCATCTTTTAATTTTGTGTGTGTGTGTGAGTGTGTTAGTTTTGTATAGTTCAGTTTTTTGGCTTTCTGACTCCTTATATACACACATTTCCACAATCATCTGCTGATCTCTGTATCTTCAGCCTCCTTCCTATATTCCCCCTACATGTCTTTTTCTCAATGATCAGTGTTCTTTTTTACAAATGGAGACCAATTTGCAAAATTACAACTATATAAAATTATGTATAGGAGCGAAGGTGACAAGAGAATGCACAAAGGAAATGTTCATACCTCAGACTGAAATATTAAGGTATGCTGAGAAGGCTGCCATGGAGATAGCCTTCTGAGTCAACAACACTGGGAATCAGCATAATAAGAGCTTGATGTCGTGGTGCTGTGTCCTATAGCTGGAAACTGGAAAAGTTGTACTATTTAAAGGAGGACAATTATAGGGATGGTTTTGAACTTCTCATGTATTCTAGTTTAACTCAAAAAAACCCAGTTCTAACTTCATATCTTCCTTCCACAAACCAAACCCATTTATGATATTTTCACTATGTAAATCTTTTGTGTGTGTTTCAATATGGATATATATAATTGCTGTGATTTAAAATGCAGGCCTGAGAGTAAGAAAGAGGGGGCTGGATGGGTGATATAAGTCTGTTGTTTGGATGGTAGCTGTACCCTAGAGGGCAGAGTTTGTTCAGAGAGGCAATGTGTGAGGGACAGTTAGTGAAGCATGTGAAGGGACTGAGTGAGGTACTGTAGAGTACTGTGGGAGAAATCTGTGTTCTATGTAGAAGATATTAGACTAAGTTGCAAGTTAGGGAAATTATTACTCTAAGTGACAAGTGAGAAAATAAGCCTTTGTGGAACTCTAGAGAACCTATATGGAGCCATTATGCTCTTTTACCTATTTGAAACCATTATACTTATAAACAACTAGGAGTAAGGCCCATTGTGGGAATAAATACAACGAGATCTAGAAGGAAGCTCCAGGTGAGTGTCTCGGCTGTGGCTGGTGGGGTGGCAGAGGGAAGGGGAAAATAGAGGGAAGCAAGCCATGTTTATTTCCTTCTGCTTAGCTATAAGGCAGGGCTGTCTCAAGTCATTTTGCTGCCCCAAGTGGGTAGTATGGAAGGACAGCCTCATGGTAACAGGTATGTTTCCCTCCACCCTTGACTTATGTTCTTTGGGTAGGAGGGGGGTTATGCAGTGGCAGCTAAGGTAGAAAAGCACCTCCTCCTATGCCATGTCTTCTGGGTTCCAGAGGTCTGGAAACCGATTCCATAGCCAGTTACAGGGTTGCCAACTCTGGGTTGGGAAACACCTGTAGATTTGAGGGGTAGAGCCTGGGGAGGGCAGGGTTTGGTATGGGGAGGGACCTCAACAGGGTATAATGCCATAGAGTCCATTGCCCAAAGCAACCATTTTCTCCAGGAGAACTGATCTTGGAGATCTCCAGGTGCTGCCTGGAGGCTGGCAATACTAAGGGGAGAGCCAAATCTGTAGATTTGAGGGGTAGAGCTTGGGAAGGGCAGGGTTTGGAGTGCAGAGGGACTTCAGCAGGGTATAATGTCATAGAGTCCACTGCCCAAAGCAGCCATTGTAATAGCTGGGAAATTTTCTGTAGGGGAAATGATGTGCTGTGGCTAGGGACCACGGTGATTTCTGGGAGATCTCCAGGCCCACAGGGAGATTGGCAAATCCAGTGACCGTTTAAGGGAAAATTGGGATATGTATTTTTCCTCAGGACACATTCAATGACTCCCAACAGCAACAGCAAACTGTTTAGAATGTTACAGGCAAAGGCCAATCCGACCGCATATGCAAATGACCTCTGTGTTCCAACTGGCTATTGAGGGGAGAGGAACAGCAAACTCTTTAGAATATTGGAGGCAATACTCAGAAAATGCAGCCAGTGTCTAGGGACAGCTTTTGAGTGACAGATCCGGGAGTCAACTGATTTGGGATCCTGTAGAATGTTCAGGAGAGTCCATGACCAAAACAGAATTATTATATAGAGAGATACAGAAACCGTTATGCTGTTATAAAGGAACTCTGTTTATGCTTAAGAGGAACAACTATTTTATTTAGAGTAAAGGATCCCCTTTTATGCCAAAGCAACCCCCACATGCTGACCATTCTGTCATTCTAGCATATATAACTAAGCCATCCTGTTCTTTAGGTCCAACAAAGAATTCTCTGTCTAAAGGTAGACAAAGATCAGGCTTTTTTGTTGCTCTTACTGGATTTATCTGCTATCTTTGTCACAGTGGATCATGCTATCACGAGGTGACTAGAGGCAGAAGTAGGCATCAGGGGCTGTGCATTGGACTGACTAAAATCATTCCTCATGGACAGGACCCAAAGAATTGCCATTGAAGACCAGTGACCATCAGCATCGGACCTATCCTGTGGGGTCCTACAGGGCTCAGTCCTATCCCCCATGCTCTTCAATCTTTATGTAAAGCCCTTAGGCCAAATCATTCATAGTTTTGAGGTTCGCATATCTTTATCCAAATCTCCTAGTGGTTCAGTAGACGTCCTAAAACGCTGCCTGGTGGCTATAGTTAAATGGGTAAGAGTGAACAAATTGAAACTAAATCCTGGGAAGACAGAAATAATGCTGGTTGGGAAGGCAAAAGTCATGAAGGGTATTATGCTCCCCACATTTGATGGGCTTCACCTGATCCTTGTCAACTCAGTTAAGAGCCTTAGGATTATCCTGGACCCAACATTATTGCAGAAGAAGCAAGTTAAAGCAGTTGCAAAAAAGGCATTCTTCCAACTCAGCCTAGCTCGAAACATGGTTCCATACCTCAGTGCAGCTGATCCAACCACCTGTATCCATGCCATGGTGACATAAAGACTAGACTACTGTAAGGCCCTGAACATTGGTCTCCCATCAAAGCCAATTCAGAAGCTCCAGCTGATGCAGAATGCCACAGCTCACCTTTTATTGGGAGCTAGATTGAGCATGGACATTACTTCCAATCTGCAGTCACTCCACTGGCTGCTCTTCAATTACCAGGTTCAATTTAAGGTATTGGCTATCACATACAAAGCCCTTCATAGCCTTGGACCCTCATATCTGCAAGACCATCTCTCTCCATATATTCCACCACAGAGGCTTTGCTCATCTGAACAGGGCATTCTGCAGGTACCAACCTGCAAATCAACAACCGTCCATACACATGCCTTCTCCATTGTGGCCTCCGCCTTGTGGAATGCCCTGCCTGAGGTCAGGAAGGCTCCCACTCTCCTGGCTTTCTGCAAACTATGCAAAACTGAATTAGTCAAGAGGGCTTTCCTACATGGCCAATAGGATAGCACTGTACAAATGATTCACAAAGTTACTGGGACAAATTATTAGGTCTATACTACTGTGTATAGTTTGCTATGCAATCTTCTATCATTTTATGTGTCATGTTATGTTTTGCTTCAGTTCTGTTTTTTAGACTTCTGGCTCACTCTACAACTCAAATCCTATTTCATTGTTTATTGAATGTCCCAACTTGTTGATTGTATTGATTCAGTCTATGTAATCCACCTTGAGTCCCAGTGAGAAAGGTAGACTATAAATAATGTAAATAAATTCTAAGGCAGTGAAAATAAGGAAGGCAAGGAGGCAGCATAACAGACATCACCTCAGAACACTACAGAGAGGTGCCTTTACAGAGGTCGAGTCTGCATTTGCATTTTTAAATCAGTTTCATGCTGCTGTGACACCATCTTTCTCTATGCTTGTTTGAATGTTGTTTGGAGAAGTTTCTTTTAAAGCAGTGGGGAGGCGCAATGACAGTGAAGCCACCACGAGAAGGTGATAAACATATGTGGATGTGCAAAAGTATGCTAGCATTGTTGAGGTGTGAAAATGAAACCAAATGTAGACAGCTTTTTTGAAGAAGGAGTCAGAAGGCTGGGACACCGGTGGGAAAGACAAATGCAGATTCGACCAGAGGTTACACATAAAGGGGTCTTAGTGAAAGAGTGACCACCTTACACCATTTTTCTTTATTTCTGCAACATTTTCAGTTTTTTGAATTAAGTTTTCCCCATAAAATGTACATATTTTAAACTTATTTGTGCATCAATAACTACGCAGAGTTACTCCAGTCTAAGCCTACTGATATCAGTGGGTTTGGACTAGAATAAATCTGCAGAGGATTGCACTGTAAATCAATATTATATATTATACATATGAATGATGTATATTGTATGCATAATTGTACTGCCACCATTGGAAGAGGAATGGTTATTTAATTGTAGCACTGGGTTTAAAAAGAGATGAAAGTGACTGGGTGAGAGGTGTTTCAAGTCAGAGATCAGAAGAGCTGATAAAGATCTTGAACAAGTTGGTTTGAGGGCTTTGGGACTGGTTTGGGCTATGCCTGCCAGCAATCTTCAACCTCATGACAGTTGCATAGGAGAAGCACTCTAAGCAGTTCTTTCAAGTTTTGAGAATGTATAAATGTGAAGGAGACTGATACCCTCCCCTCCCCTTTCCTTCCCAAGAAAAGATCTCAAACCAGTTGCTGGATTTCCTGTTACAATCCTTTTAAGGTAGCAGTTTCATTCCCCCCCCCCAATTAAAAGAGTCAAATCAAGGTTGTTGAGGGAGTGGCCCAATCTGCATCTAGCATTTGCTCTGCTGTTTTACCAAACCCACGCTGGAACAGAAATCCCCGTCTACATTGCATGCCACTTTCACTTCGATTGACTGTCGCATTTTATGGCAGTGTCCAGACTGCATGCCCCTTTCACTTTGTTTGATCTCTTGGTTTTTGGAAGTGTCTGCATAAATTTATGGCTGATTTATGGCCATTAAGGGGTGACTCTGCAGTCAGTACAGCGTTGGCCGGACGTATTTGAATGTGGTTTTGAGCCACATATTTTTCTGTTCCAGTGTGCATCTGGTAAAACAGTGGAGCAAATGCTAGATGCAGACTGGGCCAGTGTGAGACAGACTAGGGGAGGTTGTGAAGAGTGTGTGCCTCAACAGTTGATAGCTGTAATGGCAGTAGAGCAGTGCAAAAAACAGTATATTCAGAATCCTTGTATAATTAGGGATTAGTTACAGGTATTAAGAAGTTTAGCATAACTCGTAAATGTTGCTGTATTTTTCTTGATTAGATCAGAATTTTACATTATTACATTTCACCCATGGCCCCTTGATCATACTGTTTGTTTGTTTTAAAGGTGCCTACATAAAATGACTACACAGTGATGATCAGTTGATGCATCTGAAGAAGTGAACTCCAGTCCATGAAAGCTTATTCTGGAATGAAATATTGTTAGTCTGTAAAGAGCCACTGTCAAGAGGATGGTCCCTTTTTTGCAGTCTCTTGTCAATTCAAACAATGGTTCAGTCTGAGGCCAAAGAAAAATCATGGAAGCTTCTCTCTCTGAGAAAGTCAAGCTGCTTGTGAGGTGGAAGGGAACACAGCTGCCAGTCAAACCATTCGGTCTGGCAGTTTCAAGGCAAAAAGACTCTGTGAGGAAACAGTCCATCTTGTTAGTGCAGAGACTTATAGGTTTGGTAGGGCTGCCAAGCTGCGGTGGGGGATCTGCACATCTTCACAGGATCCCTGCCGTGGGGGACAGCGATACGCGTTGCACCGCCGTCACCAGGATATGACGCTACGTGTCGCTCTGGCAACGGGGCTGTTTGGAGTCCCGTTGCCAGAGCGACGCGTAGCATCACATCCTGGTGATGGCGGTGCAATGCGTATCGCTGTCCCCCGTGGCAGGGATCCTGTGAAGACATGCGGATCCCCCGCCGCGGCTTGACAGCCCTAAGGCCTGGGGAAGGTGCTTTCTTAATTGGACCTGATGCAGCTGCAGAGCATCTGGTCTCATTAGGGCATCCCATCTGATGGGTTAGGTCACTTGGTTAGCAACACAATTGATTGGTTAAGTTACATCATTGGCTATACACCTGGCTGGTCGACTAGAATCATGCCAATGCATGTCATTGGGCGTAAAGAAAGATTCTTCAATTTAATTTCTGCTCTTAGTCTGGATTACTTCTAATTTTGGGACACTTCTTGATTCTGGGTGGGCCATGCTGGCCGGAGCCCTCATCTTGGACTTTGAAACCCAGATCAATTCAGTTTTGCTGGGTAGCATCTGGATCTTGAACCAATGCTTGTAAATGTGCTTATCTTAGATATTTAGCTTTATTATTTTGTCCTCTCTGTTCACTGCTCTTTTATTTTATTAAATCACTTTCATTATGTTTTGTGGTATTCCTAGATTTTGGGACTTCAACCTGAATCCAGTACTTCAGCCCATAGTGGCTACTGCTAACAGAATAACTGTTTTCTGGAATTCACCTTGTAATTGTCCTACCTTACAGGGTTGACTTCTTGATTTTAGAGCCAGCAGAGGTAGAGGCTTAGCTAATGGGATGGGCAAAGGGACTGGTAGTAGTTTACCCTGGGGTGTGAGGATTCACACTTTAGCCTTTTATGGTTTTGTTTTGCTGAACCTGTCCCACTAAAGCAAGACTTCTGGCAACTAGGTTTAAAGAGATATTAGTTCAAAAGATACATTCTGACCAAACAGGGTTCTTACCAAAGAGACAGATGAAAGCAAATTTACGGACAGTGATAAATGCCCTGGAATACTATGAACAACACCCGAGAAGCAAATGGTATTAATGTGTTTAGATGCCGAGAAGGCATTTGACAAATTAGCTTGGGAATTTATGATACAGAAACTTCAAGTTTGGGACCTTGGAGAACTATTTTTGAATATGTGTCCCGATCGCGGCCAGGACTTCCCCAAA
Source organism: Gekko japonicus (assembly GCF_001447785.1). Lineage (NCBI taxonomy): Eukaryota > Metazoa > Chordata > Lepidosauria > Squamata > Gekkonidae > Gekko > Gekko japonicus. Next base: position 99,354 of record NW_015164183.1, read on the forward strand.
CCGCAAGACGCCCACAGCCCGCCGAGAGGGCCACTGGAGGATGAGGCGGAACCCGGCTCGAACAAACAGCCTTACCCCAGTGCGTTGGCAACCCTTCCCAGGGAGAGAGGTATCAAGGGAGCGGAGGGGACGAGTGAGTCAGGAGGTGATGGTGTGGAGCCAGAGGGCGCAGCGGGCTGGCCGTGCAGCGGAGGAGGAAGCACAGAATGAGCCAGAGCCAGCCCCTGGTGGGCGTGGACTTGCCCGTGGTCTGAAGCTAGTTCCCTCCCCGACTGATTAATTCCACGGCTCTCCCGTTCCTGACTGGGCACCAGGGACCCCTGTAGGCTGTATCTGGGAGTGCAGACAAGACTGCAACCGGTGGCTCAAACATTCCGGATGCCGCACAGCGCAACAATATGATTAAGGCAATTTATAGAAAACAATACGTTCAGATTGTAGTTAATGGAGAAACAACCCAGAATATAGAAATACAGAAGGGAGTCAGACAAGGTTGCCCACTATCTCCCTTGTTATTTATATTTGCACTGGAAATGCTAAATAATCTAGTAAGGGTAAATAGAGAAATTCAAGGGCTGAAGGTGCAGGGTGAGGAATATAAAGTTCGGGCATTTGCAGATGTTGTCTTGCTTATTATAGAAAATCCACTGCATTCCATCCCAAAACTAATGGAGGTGATCAGAGATTATGGTCAGGTGGCCAGCTTTAAAATTAATATTGAGAAGACTAAATTACTGGTTAAGAACTGTGCACCAGGAATACTACAAGAATTACAAGGTATAACTAATATGGAAATAGTGAAAAAAGTGAAATACTTGGGTATCATTTTCTCAAATAAATGTATTACGCTAATGGAAGACAATTATACTAAGTTATTGGAAGAAGTTAGAAAAGACCTGGCCAAATGGAAAGATTTACATATCTCAATGATGGGAAGGATAGTGACCTTAAAAATGAATATACTACCTAGGTTTCTATTCTTAGCACAGAAAATCTTAATAGTTAAAAAAGTACAGTATTTTGAAGAATTAGACAAGATAACCAGACAATTTATTTGGGAACCAAAAAAAGGCTAGAATAAAATGGAAGACATTACAAGACAAAAAAATAAAGGGGTGGGCTAGGAGTACCAAGTTGGAGGATGAGTCAGTTTGGTGTAGTGGTTAAGTGTGCAGAATCTAATCTGGGAGAACTGGGTTTGATTCCCTACTCCTCCACTTGCACCTGCTGATGTGACCTTGGGTCAGTCACAAGCTCTGGCACAGCTGTACCTGAAAGAGCAGTTTGTGTCAGAGTTCTCTCAGCCCCACCCACCTCACAGGGTGTCTGTTGTGGGGAGGGGAATGGAAAGGAGTTTGTAAGCTGCTCTGAGACTCCACGTGAAGGGTGGGGTATAAATCCAATCTCCTCTTCTTCTTCTGTATTACAAAGCTGCAGACTTTAGCTGGATAAGAGAGTGGATAGTAATGGAGCATACCAGATGTTTGGCATTAGAAGGTCACGATTTATGTATGGGGTGGCATGCTTACATTTGGTATGGAAAAGATAAAATACATTCATACTTTTTACAACATGTGCTAAGGGGAGCATTGCTCAAAATATGGAATAATATAAAAGATCGGTAGTATAAAAATACCTACCTGGGTATCTCCACTAGTGGCATTTGTAAGACCCACACTTATTACGAAGATACATAAGGAAAAATATGAATAGATAAAAGGAAGAAATTAAAGCTTCAGAAGTATTAATGGATCAACATAATATTAAATTATCATAGTGGGAATATGCCCAACTAAGGTCTAGATTCGATAAAGATGTAACCGTTGGTTTTGAAGAAAGTCAGAATGAATTTGATAAGATTGGGTTATCATCGAGTGATAAGTTGATTCAGAAAATATATAGTTGACTGCTTGAGGAATATATGCAGGATGAAGTAGTAAAAACACCTATGATCTCTTGGATGCAAAACATAGGCTATGCTATAAATCTAGAGGAATGGCATAAGGTCTGGAAAAAAATTGAAACTCTTAAGGGCAGTGTCTTATAAAGAAAATGTGTATAAAATGCATTATAGATGGTACTGGTCTCTTGATAGATTGGCCAAACGTCAGAAGAATAGTACTAATAACTGTTGGAAATGCAAAACAAGTGTGGGCACCTTCTACCACATGTGGTGGAGGTGCCAAAAATACAAAAATATTGGAGAATGGTTCAGATTATAATCTGGGAAATTTTAGGAGTAATGATAGATCTTATCCCAGAGATCTATTTATTAAATATAATAGCAGATGATCAAAAAATGTATAGGGAAGTAAATATTTTACTGCATATCCTAACAATATCCAGAATTTTGTTAGCAAAGTACTGGAAGATGGATAGATTACCCACCAGGGGTGAAATAGCGTTGAAAATGTTGGAAACTGCGGAAATTGATAAAATGCATGCTCATCTACATGGGATTGAAGATAAAGTTGAAAATAAAAAATGGCTAGGAGTTAAAAAATGGGTAAAAATAATGTATAAAGGACTCATTTTCTAGATAATGTATATTGCAATGTATTTGACTGTAATGTTAAAAACCAGTAAACATATTTTTATATATAAGGCGGCTCTTCCATCTTTTGGATAACCTCGGCTTTGAGCCCAGACTATATATATATATAAAACAAGACTTTGGCTTTAAAGTCTGTTGAATTCCAGAAGATTCCTGTTTGTTTTTTGCTGCAACAGACAAGCATGGATACCCCTCTGAAATGATGGGTGTACCAACTTGTGGGTACTGCTGCTGTTGGGATTGGGCACAAAGTTTGCCAGGTTTTCAAAGTTTGCATGGGATCACAATCTCAAGTACTTTTTATATGCTTATGATTCCTCATTCTGCCAACAAGTCTACTTGTCTGTATCTATGCAAAGATGATGCGGTGCATTTGCCCAGTGTGGGTAATGATTGCATTTTCTTTAATTGTGTGATAGCCAGGGGTCGGTTGGGGCACCACTCCGTCAGCCCCAGTGGTAGCAAGCCCCGCCCCAGCTTCCCACCCCCAAGCTCCTTCAGTCTAGAGTTGTGCCTCAGCAGTGACACGATCTCTCCATTGTATTCTATGGGGCCATAGAATACAATGGAAAGATCACGCTGCCACTGCGGCGCAACTCTAGAGAGTTGCTGCCACCAGCCCACCTTGGCAGGCCGGCTAGGGAAGGGAAGGGGAGACTTTTGAAGATGCCTCCCCCCCTTTTTTGCTTCCCCTTTTGACACACTTCCGGTGTGTCAGGCGCCGTGGCATATGTTAATGAGTTATTATGCTAATAGGTATGCTAATGAGCTCCTGTACCTCTTTTTCTACGAAATGACCCCTGGGTTTACCAAATTAGAAAAGTACTGGACCATAGAATCTTGTGCAGGGGAAAAACCAAGAAAACGTGGAGAACAGACTCCAGAGCTACCTGCATTAGTAACTTGAGCTTCGATGTCCCAAATCCTCCTTTGGACAATCCAAAGAATATCCATTTCACCAGAATTGGGCAAAACCCCCAGATCAATACCAATGGATTTGATTTTCGACACTATGAATTGGGACCAATTTGAGGTGTAAGGGTCCACAGGGAGGAGAGCAATAAGATTGTTAGCAGGTGGGCTAGACCACGCCCTTGATTCAATAAGGTGTAAACTCAACTCAGCACAGAGAGTAAAATAGCTGGGGAAGCAAAAAGGGGGAGGAATCTTCAAAAGCCTCCCCTTCCCCAGCTGGCCTGCCAAGGCGGGCGGGGGGGGGCAAAGAGAGAAGAGTTTAAAGTGCTGGGGAAGGGAAGGAGAGGCTTTTGAAGATTGCTCCCCACTCCTTTGCTTCCCCTTCTGACATCACTTCCGGTGATGACAGGGGGCGTGGCATATGCTAATGCACTATTATGCTAATAGCTTATTAGGTATGCTAATGAGCTCCTGCAGCTTTTTCTACAAAATGACCCCTGGTGATAGCTGACATTAATTAATGATGTTAATTAATCCCCAGACAGGGATCAAACATTGCGTGTGTTAAGTGCCATCAAATTGCTTCCAACTCATGGTGACCCTATGAATTAGTGATCTACAAAATGTCCTTGCCTGAACTATTTAATTGTTGGCAGGTGGAGTAAGAGGGACCAGGATGGTGTAAGCTCTATCCTATGGGAGGATTAGAGTAGGGTAGGTGCTACAGTTCAACTTAGATTTGCAGACACTCTGAGGCATCTAAGGGTGGGGAGAAGAAACCAAACAAGACACTGCAGGTTGACTAGCTGAAGAGCCCATGGAAGGATTCTCGCAGTGTTGGACATAATCACCTGAACTCACAGACTGACTGGCATAGGCCAAGGATGTTGGTGACCAGTGTTCCTTCTAAGCTGAGTTAGTGTGAGCTAGCTCACAGTTTTTTAGCCTCCGACTCACATATTTTTGTCTTAGCTCAGGAAGGAGGGCTCCAGAGCAAAGAAATTTATGCAGTAGCCAAATCACTTGCTCACACCTTAAATGCCGGTAGCTCACAAAGTAGAATTTTTGCTCAAAGGACACAGCTTAGAGGGAGCATTGTTGGTGACTAGCATCCCTTGCCACAGTCTGCCATGCAGTTAAGGTGAAGGGAAGAATGGCTGCCGTACATTACTGAGCTTTGAACTGGGATAAGGTTGCTCATGACAGTGAACTCATAGCCTCTTAGGGAACTTGTGCTATAGGACAGGGGTAAAAAAGTGTTAACATTTTTCATATATGTAAAATTTAATAACTAATAACCTGAGTTAACTCCAATTTGGAATCCATCTATTCACTAACAGAAAGCACTGATGCTCACAAATCCTCCCTGCTCTGTCCCGCATAGGCATTTGCCTCAGCACCACCCCATGAAGACACAAGATAACAAAATCGGGTTTAACCTGCTTATTCAATTAATTTATTATTTATTTATTATTAATATTAATAATTTATTCAATTTATACCCCGCCCTCCCCACCAAGATTTATGCAGATCTACCTCATATCATTAAATATGCTAACATATTTAAATAGGCAGGCTGTGCTAGGCAGTTTGGCAATGGCAGCCTTTGTTGGGCAGACCCACCCTGACTCCAAACTTGGCCTGCGTCTTCTGCTGCCCTTGTTTATCATCACCTGCACACAATATGCCAAGAGGTGTCCAGTGCCATCCCTATTCCCTGATGCACTGTGCGACTAGTACCAGGTTCAGAAAGATGTTGCTCAGCACCAAGGACACTTCTTCCCAGCCACACCCCACTGCGTGAACAGTGATGCACTGTTCTGGACCCATCCTCCATCACTGCTGATGTCTCAGGGTGCTTGCCAATCATTTTTACTTGTTGTGATCAACCTGCCCTATCCCTACAAAACTAGTTACAGGCTAAACAGTCCACAGACCAGGCCTATTTAAACCCCCTTACCCCAGCATCAAGAAGCAGGCAAAAAGACCTCCTCAATAGCCAGAGGAGACTCCAAAAAGCCCCAATGGCAACCAACTAATCCCATGATGCTAAAGGGATGGTGGGTGGGTCAGCAGCCAACTGGTATGGAGCTTAAGTTTGGGTTGTCAACAGTACGCCTAGCTATATCTGTTGATAAGAACATAAGAGAAGTCAATGTTGGATCAGGCCAATGGCCCATCCAGTCCAACACTCTGTCACACAGTGGTCAAAAATACCAGGTGCCATCAGGAGGTCCAGCAGTGGAACCAGGACACTAGAAGCCCTCCCACTGTTGCTCCCCCCAAGCACCAAGAATACAGTGCATCACTTGCCCAAGACAGAGAGATCCTATCTATACCTTGTGGCTAATAGCTAATATTAATAAGACACTACCCAAGCAAATCTGGCTGCGGGTTAGGAGGCTGTGGTGGGATGGTTGAAGCAGAGCTGGCTAAGATTGAATCCATCAAAGATGGAGGTTTTGTGGCTGGTGAGGGGGGACCGAAGTCTAGGTTGCCACCCCCCAGCTCTTGACAGTGTGCCCTTTACACCGGCATTGACTATCAACAGCCTGGGTGTGTTTCTTGAAGCCTCCTTAACAATGGAGGCAAATTTTGTCAGACTGATATTTTTCCAACTACATAAGTTCAGGCAACTGGCTCCCTACCTGTCTCGCCCTGACCTGATCACTGTAATCCTTGCAATGGTCATCTCCAAATTGGACTACTGTAACTTGCTCTATGTAGGGCTACCCTTGAATATGACCCAGAAACTCCAACTGATCCAGAATGTGGCAGTGCGGTGTCATGGGCTGGGCTGGGCCAGGAGTCAGGAGTCAGGTCCTGTTTGGGGGAAAGAGCCAGAACAGACAGAACAGGAGCCAAGTCAAGAGTCCAAGAGAATAGTCATCCAAAGCAGGAGGTCAGGAATACAAACAGGAACGAGGTCCAGAGACAGGAACAGAGGGCGGGTGTGAGGTCAGCACAGATGCGACTTGCTGCTTCCATTAAGAGCCCAACCCCAAGCAGGAGCTATATAGGCCTCCTGCGGTGCTTTCCTTAGTGGCAGTGCTGCTCCTATCAGTACTCAGGGCTTGTGCTTGCCTTCCCTACCAGCATGTATCTCAGTGGTGGGCTGCTAAGTCCCAGCTGAGCCACTCCCTCAGCCGAGCCACCCGCAGAGGTGAATCAGGTGGGCTTTCAATTTGTACCTGTACCTCATCAGCTGCTGCAGGACCATCAGCTGCTGCGGGGGTTACTGGCTCAGGCGCCAGTGGCAGCAAAATGTCAACTCCCAAGGAATGTCAGCTCGCGCAGTAACTCTCAGACACAATAAGTCCTTTAACAGGCTTTATTTAAGAAGTCAGGAAAGTTGCATTAAAGTTGAACTCCTTTGACAGAACTGAAAGGTATTACATAGTAGAAACCTACGAGACCTCTGGTCCAGCCCTCATTCATACATCATGATTACATAGCATTTAGACAGGTTAATATAGTACAGTTAAAATGGTGAGAATGTTTATCTTTTGATACTCTCTCGAAGGCCATGAGAAGCAGAAACAGCGAATGTTCTCTCTAGCCTTTATGGAGGAGGCTTCCTTTCACAGTGTTACAGAGCACAGCTAATCTAAATGTTCACACAGACATGTCTCAATCACTCCTTCCTTAGGAATGTCAGAGGAGGATCCTTGCGGAAAGATTGATACAATGCCAGCAGGTGCTACATGAAACGTAGGAACTACAAGTGGGGAGAAAATAGCTGATGCAGCAATAATAATATTTAGCGAAGCAAAGCTATGTACATCAGAGAGCCTCATTTGCATGTGACATGACCCAATGACCAGACGAGGGTCCGATTCTGACAAGGAGTCAGAGGGGCCAGCTTCCAGCTCTGGTGATGCCAGTGACTCTAGCTGAGTTGCCCACTCGGGCAGGGGCGCAGCGTGGTCTTTGTCATCCATGTCACATGGGTTCTTATGGACACCCCACATACGGCACATATCCACCCTGTGCTTCATGAGTTGCAATGGCTTCCAGTGGAGTACCAGATCAGATTCAAGGTTATGGTGTTAACCTTTAGTGCCCTAAATGGTCAGGGACCCATGTATCTTCTGGACCACCTCTCCTGTTATACCCCCCAAAGGGCAGTATGCTCAGATGATAAGAACTTGCAGGTGTTCCCTGGCCTGAGAGACATTCAGCTGTCTTTGACCAAGGCCAGGGCATTCCAAACATAAGAACATAAGAGATGCCAATGTTGGATCAGGCCAAAGGCCCATCCAGTCCAACACTCTGTATCACACAGTGGCCAGAAACACCAGTGCCATCAGGAGGTCCACCAGTGGGGCCAGGACATTGGAAGCCATCCCACTGTTGACCCCCCCAAGCACCAAGATGACAGAGCATCACTTGCCCCAGAGTTCCTATCTATACCTTGTGGCTAATAGCCACTGATGGACCTCTGCTCCATATGCTTATCTAATTCCCTTTTGAAGCCGTCCATGCTTGTAGCTGCCACCACTTCCTGTGGCAGTGAATTCCAAGTGTTAATCACTCTTTGGGTGAAGAAGTACTTCCTTTTATCCGTTCTAACCCGACCGCTCAGCAATTTCATGGAGTGCCCACGGGTTCTTGTATTGTGAGAAAGGGAGAAAAGTACCTCTTTCTCTACCTGCTCTTTCCCATGCATAATCTTATAAACCTCAATCATGTCACCCCTCAGTCGTCATTTCTCCAAGCTAAAGAGCCCTAAGCGCTTTAACCTTTTCTCATAGGGAAAGTGTTCCAACCCTTTTATCATTCGAGTTGCCCTTTTCTTCACTTTTCCCAAAGCTATAATATCCTTTTTAAGGTGTGGTGACCAGAACTGTACACAGTATTCCAAATGAGGTCGCACCATTGATTTATATAGGGGCATTATGATATTGGCTGATCTGTTTACAATACCCTTCCTAATAATCCCCAGCATAGCATTGGCCTTCTTTATTGCAGTCACACACTGTCTCGACATTGTCCTGGTCCCAACCTGATGGAACTCTCTGCCAAATGACATCCATGCCCTGTGGGATGTAATACAGTTCTGCAGGGCATATTAGGCAGAGATGTTCCACCAGGCCTTTGGTTGAGGACAGTGACAGTTTTCCAGCAGTGGTTTTCCTTCTGTCTGGGACTCCTGTTTCTCCTTCCCCACCCCTCCAGGCATTGGCATACTCTGGCAGTTCATCACCATCTGACTTGCCTTATCATTGCTGCATATTTTATGATTTTAAGATTTTATTATAACTATGTAATGACATTTATGATGTACACTGCCCTGAACCCTATTCCACAGGAGAGGGCAGTTTTAAAAAATCAAATTAATTACTTAAAAGCCTGTGTGGTGGAGCCATGGTCAGAATATATGAGGCCAAATCACTTTTCCTGATTAGCTACTTCAGCAACCCAATAAGAACCTGTGCCTTCCTTGTCTCTAGAAGGCCAAGGCAAACCAATCCCTGGCATTAATGCCATGAATTCCACTTCTGACGCTAGAAAAGTGTATTTATTTGATTTGTATCCCACAAGTGGGCTCTGGGTGGCTCACAACACATAAATATAACAATTTAAAGATTAAAACATAGCATAATAAAAAGTCCCTTGGTCTATGTTGTAATGCAGACGCAGCCAATATTTTACTGTCATAAGCCACACACCAGATTCCACAGAATTTAACCCAGTTTCTAAACATAGAGCTGCCGTGGTCCGCGCGGAATGCTGGCTGGCACGTTAGTGCCCAAAGGGAGATAGAGTACCCACAGAAGACTGGAGTCAGGAACTTAGGTGCAACCACTGTGAATTTATTCTCACCCAGCCACCACCTATATACAGTTCTGAGTGTCAGAGTGCTCCGCTGCAAATGATACATGAGAAAGAAAAAGATCTCTGTACACTCTGTACATATATACAACTGCTGGCCAATCAGCACACAGCTGATGCAATCTCCTGCAATACCTTTAGTGCCAGGCTGCACTGCCTCAAACCAGTTCTGGCCAGCCTCCTTGCAGTCACATGCTACCTCTAGCTGTCACTTTACTCTGACACTAGATCAAACTCATCTAGGCCAGCCTTACCATAATAAGTGAATCACGACACTCCCCCTTAAGGCTGAGCCTGGATGCACAGTTTGCCTTTCAATTTACAATTACAAACTTCATAGCATTTTGTTACACTTAACATCCAGTAAAGCATTCATGTTTACATTGTTATTTAGAAGATCTATGGATTAGCTTCTTCAAGCCCCTTTCCATTACTTCACTTGCGGTAACACTTTAGTAAAGCACCTTTTGCATTGTTAGTTTGATGTTCTATGGTTTAGCTTCATCAAGCCCCTTTCCATTACATCACCGTTTGCACTTTACAATCAGTTACATTTTGTTATCAACAGTAAATACTTCAGTTACACATAACCCTTATTCACTGTTCCACATGTTGCCTTTTACTCCACATTGTTATTTTGTCCTTGTATGTCACAATACCTCTGGGCAACCTTGTTATTGCATAAACTCATTTTTGCCTTTTGAACCTTGCCTCTGACCTAGGCAGTTCCAACACTTTATTTGCTTGCTCACAGAGAGCCATCAGTTTTTCTCAGAAAACCTTTGTTACACTGCTAGCTTTGCAAGCCCACAGCAATACATATGTTTGTTTGTTATACCTTTGTTATTGCCCTCAGGCACCCAGTAAACACCCTTTTTACACCCTTTTTACATTTTGTTATTTGGTGTCTCAGTACTCACAAGCACCTTCTTCAACTGGGTAACCTGTTATCATATCACACCCATATCTTGTTGGCAGTATGCCCTTCGTGCTACGCGTAGACACCATCTGTGGCACACACTCAGTAGACACCCTTTATGGCACACCTTCTTGTTCTGTTTTCACAGACACAGGCACATTTTCATTTGTTACAGTTTCAGGTTCAGACTTTACAGACCTTTCACCAGACATTTCAACATTTTGTTCCTGCTTTACCTTTGGTTCTAGTTTAACCACACTTTTGTTATTTGCACTTTCAGTGCCACTTGTACCAGGTAACTCAACCACCTCAGGAACTTTGTTGGCATGAATCCTATCCCAATTTTCATCTTCACAAAAATTAGCAGACCTACTGTAAGTGATTCTTTGGTTATTGTCTGCAAACCTATAGCTTTTCATGCCTGACTGGTATCCCAGAAATGTTAGCTTTTTTGCTTTGGGCCCTCCTTTCCTCCTGCGCTCCAGTGGTACATTCACCCATGCCTTAGTACCAAATACTCTCAGGTGATCTAAACTTGGATCCCTCTGGTACAACAACCTGTATGGGATGTCATCCACAGCACGTGAGTAAATGCGGTTACTCAGGTAACATGTATTCTTAATAGCTTCAGCCCAATATGCAATACCCAGATTAGCATCTTTTAGCATAGAAAACATCATGGTCTGCAACAGCCCACCTTTTCTTTTGGCCAGGCCATTTTCCTGAAGCGTGGACGGATTGGAAATTCTGTGTTTTATACCTTTCTGTTGCAACCATGCTTTGAAAGCATTTGATGTAAATTCCCCCCCCCCCATGTCAGACTGTATGGCCACAACATTACCAATTTGGTTGGATACCTTTCTGTGCCAATACTTGATAGTGGGGAACACATCTGATTTGTGCTTCATAACATAAAGCCAAGAAAAGTGGGAGTGGTCATCAGTGATAATCAATGCAAACCTATTACCAGAGTGACTGTTTGCATAAGGCCCCACCACATCCATGTGAACCAGATCAAGAGGTCTTTCAGATTGTCTGAAACTCTGCTTTGCCACAGGGCATGCTTTAGACTTAGACATCTTACAAATCTCACAATCTAAGTATGTTTTGCACTGGTTTACATTCTCTTTTCCTATTTTCTCTAATGTTTTCTGGATAGTTTTATAAGAGACATGTGCTAGCCTCCTGTGAAGAACATGCTGGCAATTGTTATGGGGTTTCACATTGCTAACCACCTGTGCATTCTCATTTGCACTGTTTAACACATACACATTTTGTTTTAGCCTGCCTATAGCACACAACTTGTTCGCTTTAAACACTTTGCATTCCTTATTAGCAAACACTACTTTGTAACCAGCATTGTCAAGGCACATTATGCTAAGCAAGTTCTGTTGCAGAGCAGGCACACAGAGCACCCCTCTGAACGTATAGTCTAAGCAAGGTAGATATACGTCTCCCTCTGCAGTTACTTTGGACAATGTTCCATCTGCCAAGCTCACAGAAGTCAGTGAAGGCTTCCTCTTATTCTGCAGCATGCTGTCATCGTGGCAGAACATTAAACTTGCGCCAGAATCGAAAAGCCATTCCGTGGTTTCTGCCTGTTGATAAACGTCTTTTAGAGCAGTCCACGCATCCTTGCTGCTCTCTTTATCAGCAACGTAAATTAGGTTTTCGGCGCTCACGCTCAAGATGATAAGGGCTAAAGCTCTTTCATCATTCCTCTCTTCCAGAGGAGTGGGCTCGTCAGGGGGGTCAGACACACAAGTCCAAAGACCCTCCTTCACAAGAAAATATTTCATTTTTAAAGCCCAGTTAGTGTAGTTCATTGTAGTTAGCTTTTCCGCAAGCTGAGATGTCGGTACCTGTGCTATGCTGGTCTCTGCTCCTGGTTGCTGGCTGCCCGGCCTCTGCAGTTGGACATCTGTGTTAACACACGACTCCCCCTCAACTCCGCTGCCGTCTGGCTCCTCCAGCTCCTCCAGCACCTCCGAGTCTGCCGGCTGCTGGGTGTCCTTGTCGGCACAAGACTCCCACTCACTACTGCCGGCCTCTGACTCCTCCAGCTCTCTTGGCACCACCGAATCCTCCAGCCTGCTTCTCCACAGCTCTGCTGGAACACAGCTTTTGGCTCAGCACATGAAAGCCTCTGTTAGCTGACACTTTGCAACTCCAGTGGGACTCCTCAAAACTCCACTTTACTGCCAGCCGCGGATCTGGGCCCATAACCCTGTTGCGGTCCGCACGGAATGCTGGCTTGCACGTTAGTGCCCAAAGGGAGATAGAGTACCCACAGAAGACTGGAATCAGGAACTTAGGTGCAACAACTGTGGATTTATTCTCACCCAGCCACCACCTATATACAGTTCTGAGTGTCAGAGTGCTCCGCTGCAAATGATACATGAGAAGGACAAAGATCTCTGTACACTCTGTACATATATACAACTGCTGGCCAATCAGCACACAGCTGATGCAATCTCCTGCAATACCTTTAGTGCCAGGCTGCACTGCCTCAAACCAGTTCTGGCCAGCCTCCTTGCAGTCACATGCTACCTCTAGCTGTCACTTTACTCAAACTCATCTAGGCCAGCCTTACCTTAATAAGTGAATCACGACAAGAGCTGCATAAGGTACACAGTGCGGCATTGCCATGATTTTTTGGAGAAATTTGGATTGGACACGTTCAATGAAATAATTAGTAATGAAAATAGGCCTGCAACCTAATATTCCTATCAATATCCCCATCTGATGGAAAGTATGCTGGCTCACTGAGTAAAGGCAAACATTGTTCAAATAATTGAAATATGTGCTATTTGAAGAAAGGCAAATTGCAGGACCTGAAAATCTGGCCCAAACACATTTTTTTCCCAAACACTCTGCATTTACCATTTACTAAATAATTGAAATATGTGCTATTTGAAGATGCAAATTATCATTTATAGGCACTGTATCCTGAACATCAAGTATATTAACAGGAATTTTGGAAGAACATGAGGTTAAATTTGTAATTTTTTTTTTTTTAAAAAAACAAAACTAGTGGCCAAGAACTAAGTGCAATCAGATAGTAATAGATCTGGCTTCAATCAAATTGTGATGCAAATGCGAAGCATTAAAATAAATCACAATTTCAGCAAATATACTCCAGATGCTGTGTGTCATATTTGCCCTGTCCCATAATATTTATCTTCTTTTTATAATTAATATTCCCCTCCTCTTCTCTCTCTCTCTTTTTTAAAAAAAAACATGTAATTTCCCTGCTGATAAAATGAAAACTATTAATTCCATTTTTAAAAGGATAATACAATACAGAATGAAATGTTATCTCATGAATTGCCCCATTATCAGAATAGTACTCCACTGGGAACAGCCGGCGCCAGAAGCCAGAGTACACTATGATGGCCAGGACTGTACTTCCACAACCAGTCACTCACAGCTATGCAGCTGACTAAGAGCAGATTTGAGAGTCAAGACTATTATTATGTTCCTTGGCCATGCTAGCCATAATCTTTGCCCAAGGCTAAATGGCTACCTTAGATCCATCTGAAATAGAAAAACAGGAGGAGAGAGAGCAGGGGTCTTTTCATAGAAAAAGAGCATACCTTATGCTAATGAGCTACTAGGCTATTAGCATAATAGCTCATTAGCATATGCCATGCCCCCTGACATCACCGGAAGTGATGTCAGAAGGGGAAGCAAAAGGGGGGGAGGCAGCTTCAAAAGCCTCCCCTTCCCTTCCCCAGCCAGCCTGCGGGGGGGGAGAGAAGGGGTTTAAAGTTTAAACCCCTTCTCACTAGAGTTGGGCCACAAAAGGAGGAAAGAGAGAAGGAAAGAGAGAGAGAGTAGAGAGAAGAAAAGAAGGAAGGAAAGAGGGAAAGAAAGAGAAGGGGAGAAGGAAGGAAAGAGGGGATAAAAAGAGAGAAGGACAGAGGAAAGGAAAGAAGGGAAAGAAAGAAAGAGAGAGAAGGAAAGAACATAAGAACATAAGAGAAGCCAATGTTGGATCAGGCCAATGGCCCATCTAGTCCAACACTCTGTCACACAGTGGCCAAAAATACATGGTGCCATTAGGAGGTCCACCAATAGGGCCAGGACATTAGAAGCCCTCCCACTGCTGCCCCCCCAGCACCAAGAATACAGAACATACCTTGCCCCAGACTGAGAGTTCCTATCTACACCTTGTGGCTAATAGCAACTGATGGACTTCTTCTCCATAGATAAACATATTGGATAAACACAAATTGGATAAACACAATTCCCTCTTGAAGCTGTCGATGCTTGTAGCCGCTGCCACCTCCTGTGGCAGTGAATTCCATGTGTGAATAACTCTCTGGGTGAAACTTCCTTTTATCTGTTCTAACCTGACTGCTCAGCAATTTCATTAAGTGCCCACAAGTTCTTGTATTGTGAGAAAGGGAGAAAAGTACTTCTTTCTCACACCCTGCCTGATGCTTTGCCCCTCCCCCCCACGGCAGACCCGTGCCAAGATTTGTGCTTGCTGCAAAACTTGTAGATCGACTTCACAACTGGCCAAGCTTCTTATCTCTCATTAAGATGCATACCTACATGCAAGGACATGAGTCATTTACAAAATCAAAGTGGCTAATTGTTAACTGGGGTTGCCAGGTCACCTCTGGTTGCTGTTGGGGGGTGGGGGGTTAGGGTTGCCAGTTCCAGGCTGGGGAACTCCTGGAGATTTTGGGGTGGAACCTGGGGAGGACATGGATCTCAGTGGGGTAAAATGCCATAGAGTCCACCCTCCAAAGCATCCATTTGCCCTAGGGGAAATGATCTCTGTAGTTTGGAGATAAGATGTAACACAAGGTCAAAAATTAAAATATGAGAAGCAGCATATTATTTAAAGAAAAGGAACAAAAAGACTCCTGCGGACAGCAGTGGGAAAAGTGCTGTGGCAAGCAGAGTCCAGAGCACAAATGGACAGGGCCCAAGTGAGAGAACGAAAGGAGAGAAAGAGAGAACAGAAGAAGGAGGGAAAGAAAGAGAGAGAAGGGAAGAAGGAGGGA
>NW_015164183.1:114611-127507 GCF_001447785.1 Gekko japonicus
GAGAAAAGGAAAGAAGGGAAAGAAAGAGAGAAAGGAGAGGAAGAGGGAAAGAAAGAGAGAGAGAGAAGGGAAGAAGAAGGAAAAGAGAGAAAGGAAGGAAGGAAGAAAAGGAAAGAGAGAAAGAAAAGGAAAGGAGAAAAAGAAAGAGGGCAAAGAGATGGGGGGAGGAAGGCTCTCCCACCCCCATCAAGCCCCCACCACCCCCGCGGATCCCTCATGCGGATCCCTCACCGCAGCGCTCCAGCATGGGCCCTGGGACGACGACGACGGGCCTCCTCGGGCCTTCCCGGGGCCGTAGAGCTCCAGCGCAGGCCCCGGGAGGCCGACGATGGGCCACAGCGTGGGGAGCTGGGGGCTTGCTGCCACCACCATTTGTGCCATCTCCTGGGCTGCCAGAGCGGTGCTCCGGCATGCTCCGGCCCCAAAAGACTCCTGAGAGAGAGAAGGAGAACCCCATAAATACCAAGAAGGAACAGGATACATGTCAGAATACATTGCAAATAAGAATGGGCATGAACTGCAAAACAAACTGCATTTTTACTCAAACAGGGCTGGTTCATGGGGGTTTTTTTACCCGTGGTTTGTTAGAGTGGTTCGTTGGCCAGACAACCTGGCACTGATTCAATCAATTCCTCAGCAACACTAAGGATGGACTTGTGGAGAGCCCTAGAAACACCCATAGTAGTTGTCCATAGCTTGATTGGCAGCTCTAGCAGCCAACCATGGAAATCCCACTCTGCTCTATGGGAACCATTTGTACATATACACTGCACCCTGACTCAGCCATTTTCAGTTTGCAGCAGGAAGAGAGAGGAGTTAGTAATTTAGTGAGAGAGAGTTAGGAGAAGAAGAATTGCTTGCTGCTGGCTGATTCAAGGGGAGGCTTTGAGGGACTCCTTTTCTTCCCCCACACAGTGGGAAAGGTGTTCCTTGCTGTAGTTTCAGGGATCTGAGCCACACACTTATTAGCCTCTCTCTGGCAGTGTCAGGTGGGCAGGGGGCGAGCTCTTTGGATTTTCTTTTCTTTGCGTATTTATTTAACAGAAAAAACATCTCCTCTTGCTTTTGTTAATTTTTTTAAAATAACATTTTATTGAAAATTCAAGATCATTCAAAATAACAGGTAAGTTAACGTATAATTAACAGTGACTACAATTTAGTTATTCTTGTTGCAAAAAATTATAACAACAGTCAATATTCCGAAAAAACAAAAAAGAGACAATATCTTACCACAAAAAAATTAATCTGTTTTTGCTTCTTGTGTTTCTTATTTATAAAAGATCTATCTAAAGAATAAGTATACAATTTAAATCTCCACTGAGTATCAATTCACCTTCTCTAAAGTTAGCCAACTTATTTAATACTTCTGTCATAAAAGGGATTTGATTTGTGTTTGGTGTATATAAAGCCACAAGTGTTAAAACAATATTATTTAGACGTTCTGCAACAAATAAGAACCTACCTAATGGGTCTCTAAGTATTTTCATAAGGGAGAAATTAGTATTTGCTGAAACCAAAATAGCAACCCCCCTAACCTTAGAGGAGCCATATGATTGCCATTGGTGTTTGAATTTTTGAGATTTAAAAATGATTGGTGATATAGCAGTATTATGCGTTTCTTGCAGAAAAACAATATTTGGACGCTCTTTAATAATTTGAGCGTAGATGTGTTTGCGTTTCACTGGGTTGTTCATACCTCTGGCGTTGTAAGTCATAAACCTGAGTAGTTTTGACATTTTGAAATTTAAGAAATAACTCTAATCTTCAGAATGTATATATTTCCAATATAATTCACACACACACACACATATATATATATATATAAAGTTTCTATATAAATCAGAAATACAATTAAATATTGCTCTCTTTCTTATAAATAATAACTAACAAGAAAGTCTGTTTTACTTGTAGTTGTCTCTGAACTCTTATGTAAATTATTACTAACTTACCTACCTTAAACTCTAATTTTGTACTATAACAATCTAAAGCTAACAAAACCTGTTGAATTACTATGCAAGCTTACTTTTCTTACTAACCCCCTCCTGTATCACTATCTATCTAACTAACTTACTTATCATAAACTACTAAACCCCCTCACCCCTATATCTATTAATTTTTATTTAATTTGCTCTAAGAACCGTAAAATAAAAATAATAAAAACAGAAAAAGGTAAACTACCTGTACCCTTTCCCAAGAACTTGAGAAAGAGAGTAAGAAATAAACTCTCACTTAATATAACAAGGTCTTAATATTATAAAACTAACAATAATTTCAACTTCTGCCTTTTCAGGACAGGTAGTGTAGATATTACATGCCCCCACCCTCTCCACCCCAATACCATCTATGGCTTTTAAATTCTTATATACTTATTAATTCTAATAACAATATGTTCGTTAGATCATTTGACCACATTATTTATATATAAAAAAGAAAAAGATATCAAACAGTTCATTAGCAGCTCAAGGGCGTGCGGGTACTTTGTTCTCTTTATACGGTGTTAAATTGTACTCCAGTCTTCTTTTAAAGGATTGTTTATCAGTTTCCATTGATTGTTATAGTAGTTCCAAGGATTCCAGCAACAGAGGACCTGATTCCAAGTTTGCTGCAGATAATAAAGTTCCTTTATGCCACACTTATAGTTTTGCAGCTGCAGACCATCGGTATCTTATATTGGCTTCTCTTAACTTTTAGTGATTGGCTTTAAAGACCTTCTCAAATTAATGGCTTCTGGTGGTAGGTCTGGAAAGACCTCTATTTTGTTGTTTAGGTATGGTAAATTTTTGTTAAGTCTGGCTTCAGTTAGTATTTTATTTTTTGGTCTCAAGTCAAAGAAGGTTGCCAATCTCTTGGACCCCTACGAGTGTCTTTATTTCGTTGATCCAAACGGTGCACTTTTAATATTATGGGGCCACATTATCTTCTAGCTTAAGGGTCAAAGCAATCCATTGTACCAGAAAAATTTGTACTTCTTTTGACTCATCCGATCTGGAAAGCCCCACAATTTTAAGTTGAATTGCCTGGTCTCCATTTCCAAGGTTAATACATGTTTGCAGGTTGTTGTCTCATTTATTTTTAACGATTTAATTGCATCCTCCACTTGCAAGCCTAAAATTGCTGCATTATCTGCTTTTTGATCAACCTCACTCAGAGCATGCTTAATTTCATTTAGCTGAAGTTGTATCCGTTCAAACATTGCTTTCATAGTCTCTAAGATTCTAAATTCCATTTTACTCATTGTTTTAAAACATTTTGAGAGTCTATTTGTAGTGCATCTTTACCTCGCTCTGTTGTGCCATCTGCCATTTTGGAAATGGAAAGTAGTCAGTCAGCAGCTGTTCCGCGTCCTTTTTCTGCTGCTTAGATTTGTCTCTGAGTTTCCCCATATATTTATGGATCGTTTGTATAAAGAGTGGTGCAATTTATCGAGTATTGGTGGCAGGAAGGAGCGGAACCCAAAAGTTATGCAGCCATCTTTGTCAGTGCCACACCCCCCCTTTACTTTTATTTATGAAAAAATACCTCTTGCTCAGGAGGGACCTGAGCCACTGCTACCCTTTCTCTGCTGCTGCCTGGAGGGGAACTCTTTTTTTTTTCTTTAAAAATGACAACATCTCTTGCTGGGGATTCTTTTATTTTTATTTTTTTAAAAACACCTCTTGCTCAAGAGGGACCTGAGCCAGTGCTATCCTCTCTCTGCCACTGCCAGGTGGGGGGGGCAAGGTCTTTGGAGAGGTTCTTTAAAAACAACACCTCTTGCTGGGGTTTCCCCTCCATCACCCACCCCATTTGGAAGATGGTTTTTGCTGCTTTTGGCTGCTCACCCCATTCGTGAGATGCTGTTTTTGGCTGCAGCAGCCTTTCCCACCCCATTGGGGAGATGGATTCTGGCAGACTTCTATCTCAGGCTTAAGAGCCAATTCAACACACTCCACCTCTTGGGATACACTGACTGACCCTCCACCCTGTGTCTTCCTGCCACAGCCTGACAGAGGAACCACGACATTAGGGGTGGGGCTCCTCAAACAAAGGATCTGAGCCACCTCCCCCTCTTGGGATAGTCCTGGCCTTTAGTCCACCAGTGCTTTCCTGCTGCCACCAAGCAAAGAGACCCAACCCCTCCTTGGGATATTTTGGGTCCTGGCCACTAGGCCATCCAGGTCCTTGACATCCCAACTCCTTCATACCACTGACACCTACATTCCCACTGTCCTCCCAGCCAAGTGCAGAATGTTCATGTTAAAGACACACTGCAGTGAACAGCTCTACTTTATTGAGTGATTTCAGGAACAAGATTATAAAGTACTGAGACTGAGGTGTAGTGTAGTGATATCAGCTCATACTTTATTCATGCATTGGAGAACTTGAGATACTTTAGCGGGACCCATGGCCTGCATATATTCCCGTTCTTAACCACCCCCTCCCACACATACACAACCCTGATAGGTTTATTTACAAACAGCTCCCAGTATTGGTTCCCTTTAAGATCCGGGCTGGCCGGTTGGCTAATCCTTGGATCCTTTACTTCTATTGTCTCTGGATGCGAAGCTCCATCAGTTCACATTGCCTCACGGTCTCCCTGGGTACACCCCTCCCCCCTTGGTCCAGATTATCCCTAGCTGACATAGTCTTTGAGGTATGTGGACCTCCTCCACTCCCTCGTGGAGCGGCGGACCTCTAGGGCCAGAACCAGGCTCTCAGGTACTGTTCTTGTCAGCTCCGGGGACGGAACTTTGGCTGCGGGGGCCACTGCTGGGGCTGGTGTTCTGCTAGGCTCTTGGCTGCCTGTTGGTTCAGAGTTGCCACTGTCCTCCCTTTTGGGTAGAGTGCTTGCCCTCGGCTGCATTGGCATGGTGGCTTCTGGCTCCTCGGGTGAAGGTTCATCTCTGTGGCTGTTGTCTGACATGTCCAGGTCCGTGGGCAGGAGGCGGTAGTGCAGTTGATCAATGTGCTGCCTCCACAGCTGGCCGTCATCACAGGAGACCTCATAGGAGAGGGGTCCGATCACCCAGACGACTCATGCCAGAACCCAGGTGGGACCCTGACCATAGTTCCTGGCATACATGGGTTCCTCCAGGAACAACCCAGGTGGGGCCTCCTGGTCTTTGGGGCTTGTGCTGTGTTCGGGTGCCCAGTCTGGATGCAGGTGGTTCAGCCAAGTCATAAGGTGGTGTCCCATGAGTAACTCTGCTGGACTGCGGCCGGTGGTGGAGTGGGGGGGTCGTGCGCTGGCCGAATAAGAAAATGGCCAGTTTGTAGTCCTAGTCCCCTCCAGTCCATGTGGCATAGTGCCTCTTTCATAGTCTGGACCATGCGCTCCACCTGGCCATTGGTTGCGGGGTGGAATGGGGTGGAACATATGTGCCGTATACCATAATATTGCATGAACTCCTGGAACTATGTGGAGGTGAAAGCCATGCCATTGTCAGTTACCAACATGTCCGGTATACCATGGAAGATAAAGATCCGCCACATTGTGCTGATGGCTGACTGGGACGAGGTAGATGGGACCGGTGCGACCTCCAGCCACTTTGTGTAAGCACAGTAGTATAAAGAAGATCTTTCCCTGGAAGAGCCCAGAAAAGGCCAGATGTAGCCTTGCCCAAGGCTTGTGGGATGATTCCTATGGCTGCACCGGTGCTTTTGGAGGCTCGGGTCAGGACTCCTGACATTTCTGGCAGCGCTTTACCTTATCCTCAACCTCACTATCCAACCCCGGCCACCATACATAGCTTTGGGGCAGGGTTCATTCTGACTATCTTAGGGTGATTTTCATGTAGGGCTGTGAGCACTCGCCCTTGCAGGGGTGGCGGTATCACCACCCGGCTTCCCCACAACAAGCACGCTTTGTGGGAGGACAACTCATCACGGTGGGCTGCTAATGCCATGAACTTGGGTCCCACTTGGCCAGCAGGCCACTCCCTCCCCACCCAGTCCACAACCTGGGAGAGGATGCGATTCCAGGCCATGTGACGCGACACCTCCCCCACCTGAACTGGGTAATTGGGCAGGTCCTCCAGCAAGGCAATGTGGTGCACCGGGGTGGGGTCAGAGGAAGGAAGCTCAGGGCATCTGTGTGGCTTGGGCCAAGTCCAACTTACCAAAGACTTTGGCCCCTGCAAATGTTGCTAGAACATGGCTGACCACAGGCCCTTGGCAAGTGTGGTCCCTCAGTGCCCTGTTGATTATGCATTTGTAGTCTGCACAGATGCAGATGTCCCTATTCGACTTAATTGGAGTTATGATGGGGGTCACCCAGGTGGCATGGGGAACTGGCTCTAAAACTCTTTGGTCCACCAAATGGTCCAGCTCCACCTCAGTTTGGGGCTTGAGCATGAACAGAACCCTCTGGGCCTTTAGGCAGATGGACCGCACCTCAGGGTTGAGTTGTACCGATAAGAGGGCCCTGTGTATCAGCCAACGGTTCCATCAAAAATGGCAAGGAACTCATCACATACCTCACTAAAGTCTCAGGGCTGCATGCTGTGCACCCCTGTTACTCTGAACCCCAAGGGCGCAAACCAGTACAGTCCAAGCAAGCTAGTGAGCCGGCCTTCAATTACCAACAAGTCCAGCATTCCCTCAAACCATTGGTATTTCACATGGAATTTGCTCCACCCCTTAATGACCACCTTGTTCTTTTGAAAGTCCTGGAGAGTAAATCCAGTGGGCCTAAGGTGGGGGCCCCATTTAGGACAGAGCCTCCGGAGAGTCTCTTCTGAGGTAATGGAGATGGAGGACCCCATGTCCAGTTCCATCCTCCAAGGTGCCCCCTCTATAAACACAGTCACTTTAATCTTATCTGGGGTGTCTCAGGGCAAATTCAATAACTGATGCTGGTGAACGGCAGTGGTTTGCAGATCCGCTGACTCCTGGTGTGTGGCTGTGCATCTCTCGGCTCCCTTGGAGTGGCAGGCATGGGCAATGTGGCCTGTCTTGCCACAGCCCCTGCAGGTAGCAACCTGGAAACGGCAGGAGCAACGCTCATGGGCATCTCCTTAGCTGGCACATGGCATTGATGTGACAGACTCTGTTGGATGAGCAGCAGCGGTGGAAGGCCGCGTGTTGTGGCAAGCTGGGTGGCAAATCTGATGGGTCTCTTATTCATCTGATGTCTCAGATGTTGAGGGGATGGAGGCCTGGTGTGCAGTGGAGGCCTGGTGGTCTTGCCATGATTTCTCAAAGGCGGTGGCTTTGCGTAATGCCTTTACTAGTGTGAGGTCCTTATGTCCTATGAGCTTTTGACATAGTTTCTCATCTTAGAGACCCATCACAAACCGGTCAAGGAGTGTCGTCTAGGCTCAGGAACTCCCAAGTGAGGGCTAATCAGTAAAGATCTGCCAAAAAATCGGTGGCTGTCTCATTGGATTTTTGCTGGCACACATAGAAGTTCACGTGGCATGCACCTGGGAACACAGGCAAAAAGCAACGGTTACATTCCCAGCAGGAAGCTAGGAGCAGGCAATACACAGCTTCAAGGACACTACTATGATAACTTCTAAATACGTAAAGAAGCAGGGAGGGTGAGTGAGAGACATGGACAGCAACCCACACATTCCATTACATGGCAGCCTTAGCTGACAGAAACAGTGTAACACAAATACCCCTTCTGAAATTTGTTGGCAAGGGCAGAGGAGCATTGTACAATCAGAACTTTTCCACACTGCTGTAAATGATTGATATATAAGAAATAGACACAGCAATTGGGGAGCGGTGGCACAGGGGATTTATCCTCTGGTTAAACATCTGAGCTGAACAGGACTGCTGTCAGTTCTAGCCC
Organism: Gekko japonicus; assembly: GCF_001447785.1. Classification (NCBI taxonomy): domain Eukaryota; kingdom Metazoa; phylum Chordata; class Lepidosauria; order Squamata; family Gekkonidae; genus Gekko; species Gekko japonicus. The sequence continues at coordinate 122,389 of NW_015164183.1, forward strand.
CGCGCTGGTGTGAGCTACCAGCCTTATCCCCAGCTCGCCGCACACCCAGCGGTTTGAAAGCTTCAGCGAGTAGATAAAATGGGAACCACCCCTTAGAGAGGGCGGGAACACTAAGCCCCCCAGTGGGGGAGGTGTTAGCCGGCGAACGGAAGGGCCAGCGCGTGAGATCAAAAGCCTAGAGAGAGCTATTCGGCATCATGGCCTGTAATGGGCCATTCCGGCCAGGCGGTGGTAGTGTTGCGCTGCAACTGAGAAAGCTGACGACATCAAGCCACGCTGAGAGAGAATGCCGTTGGAACACGTCTGAAGCTTAAAGCTGGATAAACTCCCCGTCAGCTGCGAAATGTGTGCGATTTAAAGATATATGTTGTCCTCCCTTACCCCATCATTGTTAGTCCCTTGTGAATACACGAGTAACTGTAAATCGCTCAGAGCCAACAGCTCTGCAAGGATTGAGCGATTAATAAATCGAAAGATTATTATTATTATTATTTATTGCCCAGCTACTTACGTTATTTAAATAGTTTTATGTCACTCATTTGCCAGTCAAAACCAACAAGGTATATTGGTTAACAGCGATGGAATCTAATCTGGAGAACCCAGTTTGATTCTACACTTCACTACACAAAGCCTGATGGGTGTCCTTGAATCAGTCACATTTCTCTCAGAACTCTCTCAGCCCCACCTACCTCACAAGATACCTGTTGTGGGGAGAAGAAGGGAAGGTGTTTGTACGCCACTTTGAGACCCCTTGAGACCCCTTAAGTTAGAGGAAAGTGTGGTATAGAAACCAGCTCTTCTTCTTCTTCAAATTTAGAAAATAACAAATCAGACACTGGATATTAGACACTCAAAAAAATCAGTATTTTTCAAGTTCGGGCAAACCAAGCCCGAAAAATATCAGTATATATCCCGAATCCCAATATTGGTGAGATACTGGGCTTCAGGAAAAATCAGTACTGCCAAATACATTCGGTGCCATTACACCCTAAGGGGAAAGTGCACATAGAGTATAATAGCACTTAAGCATTTCCTTCCCCAGGCTCAATGTTTGGTCAGTTTCATTCCTTGCTGATCAGCTGGGGAGTGAAATTGGCCAGTACAAGCAGCTGGGGGGCTGAGGAAGGAAAGACAGGGTGGGGAGGAGGCATGTTTAAATGCCACCCCTCCCCAGGCTGCCTGCCTCCCCAGACTGGCTTGCACGGGCTCCCTGCCGCTGCCGGGGGCCCGGGCAAGCCCAGGGAAGGCAGTTTAAACTGCCTTCCCCAAAAAACTCGGCTTGCCTAGGCTCCCTGCAGGTGGGGCACCCAGGCAAGCCAAGGGAAGGCAGTATAAACTGCCTTCCTCCCAAAACTCACCTTGCCTGGGCTCCCTGCGGGTGTGAGGTGCCCGGGCAAGCCAAGGGAAGGAAGGGTAGGAAGAGCTGGTCAGTTTCACTGAAATAGATGGCTTCCCTACCCGACTCCTCCGAATAAAAGTTGAATAAGATCAGCTTTTATTCGAGAGGACATTATTGGCCAGCCAAATTAAATTAGGGAATCTGATTCGGCTTAACAAATCCTCAAAAATACCTTATCGGTATTTTTGGGGTATTTTTTCAATTTGGGAAAGCCGAATGCACACCCCTATTAGACAGTGCAATCCTAAAAATACTTCCCTGGAAGTAAGCCCCATTGAATAGACCTGACTAGGATTCCAAGTAGACTTGCAGAGGATGAACTTGTAGGAAATTCCCGCACTATACCATTACTGTACTGAAACCTGGTAATAATTTCTTGTTCTCTCAGTATGCTTAAAGGTACAATGAAGAGTAAAAAAAATGGCATAGTATGGATATACATGAAAGTGGCAACACAAAATTATATACAGCGATGTGAGATTGGGTTCCACTTTTCTCTAACAAGATCAGTGTGTATCTAAATAATAGTTTAGCCCTACTATGGCTGCTGCCACACACGCTAAGTAATCCACTTTCAATCCACTTTCAGTGCACTTTCAAAGTGGAGTTTTACTGTGTGAACTGGCAAAATCCACTTTGAAAGTGCACTGAAAGTGGATTGAAAGTGGATTACTTAGCGTGTGTGGCAGCAGCCTGTGATTAGCAAGTCAAAGAGATTTCAAAATTGGGTCCTTTAAAAAAAATATCACTGTACAGTATAGACTGCAGTAAATGATGTCTTGTGGCCATGGAAATACCTTCAGATCATCTTACTTTAGACTCCTTTCTATTTGATGTCTCAGCATACTTATCCTTAAGTTTGGGTTTATGTAGAAATGTAATCTATTTTATAGCTTTCCTTTTAGATGTTGAAAAGAGCTACAAGTTATATAACATTCAGCACATTTTCATCAATGCTAAGCATAATGGTAATTTTACATACTGACTTTATTCATCCTAAAAATAGAGAGCCCTCCCATTTAATATTAAAAAGTAATTGCTGAAACAGCAAACTAATTTCCTAGGACATGTCATTTCATAGTTCCTTTAAAAACTTTTTCACAGTCCATCTGATTTTACAGTCTGATTTCACAGTCAAATCTGGGTTTATTTTAAAAAGCAAGGAAAAACAGCTGTGCAAATAAAATCCAAACCAGTGTTTGTTCCTGATAAAAAGAGAAAGTACTAGAAAGTCAAGTGAAACCAGATTCAGGTGGGTACCCATGTTGGCCTGAAGCAGCACAAGAAAGTTCAAGTCCAGTGACACCTTTAAGACCAATAAAATTTCATTCAAGGTATAAGCTTTCATGTGCAAGCACACTTCTCCAGATACTGTATGCACAAGAAGTCTTAAAGGTGCCACTGGACTTTGTTCAAATGAAACCAGAGTTCACTAAGGTGTGGGGGTGAGACCTTGCCTCCCCTTCCCCACGTATGTTTAGCATGCCTTTTAAAAGAGCCTACGTACTTACAAACTATATATGCATAGCCTCCATATGTACATACAAACTCTATGTGTATAGCCTCTGTATGTGCATTCTTCTGTATGAAATCCTTCTTCTTCCTCCTCTTTTTTGTAGGTCAAGATGGGTAGCTGTGTTACTCTGTCTGTAGCAGTTAGGGTTGCCAAGTCACGGCAGGGGATTGTATGTCTTCGCAGAATCCGTGCCGCGGGGATGGCGAGATGCGTTGCACCCACCGTCGCCAGGATTTGACGCGACACATCGCTTTGGCAACGGGGCTCCAAAGAGCCCCGTTGCCAGAGCGACGCGTAGCGTCATGTCCTGGCAACAGTGGTGCAACACATCTTGCTATCCCCGCGGCACGGATTCTGCGAAGACATACGGATCCCCCACCGCGATTTGGCGAGATTTGGTAAGCCTAGTAGCAGTAGAAAAGGGCAAGAGTCCAGTAACACCTTAAAAACCAACAAAATATGTGGCAGGGTATGAGCTTTTGTGAGTCACTGCTCATTTCTTCAAATACAGCTAGAAAGGGAGTCCATCTTTCCTATTTATTGGAAAGTGGAGTGATTTCAGATGCTGAATGACATTAGCAGGCAAATGACAATAGCAGATGAATGGCAATAGCAGGTGTGATTAGCTTTAGGTGAGATATGCTGAAGGGTAATAGGCGTGGAGAAATCAACCTAGGTCTCAATTCAATTCAGGTGGATGCATTGTCTTGAGCTTCATTATCAGTTGCAATTCTAGTGCAACTAATAATGAAGCTCAAGATAATGCATCCGCTTGGACTGAATCGAGACCTAGGTTTCCTGTCTCATCACCAATGCTGATTTTTCCATGCCGATTAACCTTCTGATATCTCACCTAAATCCAATCATGCCTGCTATTGTCATTTGATATCTGAAATCTCTTTTCTACTCATTTTTATAATTTGTATTGTTTGAAGGATACATGTTGCATTGTCCATGGGGATGCTGCAAACTGTGTCATGGCCATGGCCACTCTTCCTCCACCCCACATCTAGATGTATTAAGGATATAATGCAATGCTGCCACATTGTAAATTTAACTGCCTACAGAAATGGCAACCAATAACATGGCAAGAGACTGGCAAAAAATCTCACACTTTGAGTAGCTGGAGGATTTATCACAGGATAGGCAACATTCACATGTAACATGAATATGCTCTTATGGATTAACATTCACACCAATGGTCTATTATTCCTCAGCATTATCCTGTAGATGGCTTCTGGATAATAACAAAATGCTCAGTTTATGATATTCCACATCTTTAATTGAAAGCAACAGCTGACCACTGCATTAGCTGTGCTTGATTATTGCTAGTTCCCCCCACCCTATTACTTCTATTTACAGGAAATCCCTGAAGCTAAAAGTCATGCCCCCAACCTCTGGAATTCTCTCCCCTGGGGGATACATCTGTACCCTACTATTGCCATCTTCCACCAGCAGGTAAAGACTTCTTTATTTCATTTAGCATTCCCTCAGTTATCCCTCCTCCCTGACAAATGTTTTAATTGCTTTTTAATATATTTTTGTGTATTTTAACTCTGTTTTTATTTGTTTCAATGATGTGTGTTTGGGGTGGGGGTGATTTTAATAGTTTTAAAGCATGATTTATCATGTATGTTTTAAATTGTTGGCCACTTTGGTGGCCCTTGTGAGGGCAGAAAGGTGGGATATAACTTTTGTGAATAAAATAATAAATAAAAAAAGATCAAGTTATTCTGAATTCCACTTAAATGGTTTGCGGCCAACCAACTGAACAGTGATTTTTTTTTTACATGTCTTGCAAATTTAATACTATCTCTTTCAGATGAAGATATGTTTGCCCCACATCTTAAATAGAAATCCATTACAAATATTTGGCATGAAAATAAAACAGGTTTAAATCACTTCCAAAGAGATAAAGTTGATTGACAATGTTGGTTTGATGCCATCACTTAATAAATAATAGGTGCTGATTAATCATCATCTCCATTGTGTTCCATTATCACACTTTGTATCCTTGTTTTGACTTTCTTTACTGCTGCTCCCTTCCTTCTTTTGTCAACTCCATGGACTTCATAAATCATTCCTTATGCCCCTTTAATTATAAAACCCTGTAGTGTCAAATTTTACATTTGTCCTCCTCTGCAGCTCTCCAACTGCCTGCTACTTATCTTAATGATGTTGTTTACTTTGTTCACTGTTTGATC
>NW_015164183.1:127564-138219 GCF_001447785.1 Gekko japonicus
AATCCCAATGGAGTCTTCAAAGGATATTTTAACATTCCCTTCTGTAGTTTCTTTCTCCTCTTCTTCCTTTCTAGACACAATGGGACTTGCACATACACAAATACATGAACCCATTGCAAACCAGACAGGAGAAGGAAAACATTACCATTTTATGCTATAATACCCCAAAATGTAATTTATTCTCATTACAGTCTGTATTAAATCCTAGACAGATAGAGGTGATGCATTAATCAGCTATTCATCCGCCCTAAATCAGTACAAAACTGATAGATCGAAAGATGAATTTCACTGACAGACTTCATGTTCCTGGGATCCCAGATCACCGCAGACTGTGACAGCAGCCATGAAATTAAAAGACGCCTGCTCCTTGGGAGGAAAGCGATGGCGAACCTAAACAGCATGATAAAAAGTAGAGACATCACCCTGCCAACAAAAGTCCGCATGGTCAAAGCAATGGTATTCCCAGTAGTCATGTATGGCTGCGAGAGTTGGACTATAAGGAAGGCCGAGCACCGAAGAATAGATTCTTTTGAACTATGGTGCTGGAGAAGACTCTTGAGAGTCCCTTGGACTGCAAGAAGATCAAATCAGTCAATTCTAAGAGAAATCAACCCTGACTGTTCCCTGGAAGGCCAGATAATGAAACTGAAGCTCAAATACTTTGGCCACCAAATGAGAAGGGAGCACTCACTGGAAAAAAACCCTGATGCTGGGAAAGATTGAAGGTCAAAGAAGAAGGGGAACGCAAAGGATGAGATAGTTAGGCAGTGTCATAGATGCAACGAACATGAAATTGAGCAAACTTCAGAGGACGGCGGAGGTCAGGAGGGCCTGGCGTGATCTTGTCCATGGGGTCGCGAAGAGTCGGACTCGACTGTGCGACTGAACAACAACAACAAATCTGAAAGAACTATAAGGGAGAAGGATGTGCAAAGCTAGAGGTTATTTTGGATTGTTGTTTTGCAGAACAGCTCAGCTGTGCTGAAGAAGCAACTTGTTTTTCAAATTAAGAGCAAGCTTACCTCTTCAGCTGTCCATGAAAACTCCACACAAAGCTCCCAAGGTAAACAGTAATAAAAGTTTGCTATTGTCTCTGCACACAAAGACTTGTCCCAAAAGCTATGATCTTTTAACAGTATTTAAAAGACTTTCACAGAATCATATATATCTTATGTAACTGTGCAGTGGCCTACCTAGCCTCTTTGGTGCCTGGGACAGATAATTTTTTAACACCTCCTTCCGCATTTATTTATTTTTTTGCCTTCAAGTTACAGCTGACTTATGGCAACCCCATAGGGTTTTCAAGGCAAGAGATGTTCGGCGGTGGAGGTGGTTTGCCATTGCCTGCGTCCGCATCAGCCCTGCTTAGAGGCTGAGATCTGATGAGATCTGGCTAGGCTGCGGCTATCCAGGTCCGGGCTCCTCTTCTAGACAACAAAATTATTTTCAGTAATAATCAAGAAGTAAAACAAATAATAATAACAGCCAGAAAATAGATTCAGGTGGGTAGCCACATTGGTCTGAAGCAGCAGAACAAAGTTTGGTCTTAAACGTGCCACTGGACCCAAACTTTGTTTCAAGAAGAAGAAGAAAAAGAAGAAGAAGAAGAAGAAGTAGTAGAAGAAGAAGCAGCAGCAGCAGAGACTGGATTTATACCCTGCCCTTCACTACCCAAGGGAGTCTCAGAGTTGCTTACAAACTCCTTTCCCTTTTCCTCCCCACAACAGACACCCTGTGAGGTAGGTGGGGCTGAGAGAGCTCTGACAGAAAGTGCTGTTTTTCAAGAACAGCTGTGCCAGAACTATAGCTTGCCCGAGGTCCTCCAGGAGGTGCAAGTGGAGGAGTGGGGACTCAAACCCGGCTCTCCCAGATTAGAGTCTTGTGAGACACCAAACTGGCTCTCAGTAAAAAATTATTTTATTTAACTTCGTATATATAATCATGCCACTGAAAAACCTTCAAATCCTAACATGCTATTCCATCACAAGAACTGGTGTAGTGTAGTGGTTAAAGTGTCAGACTAGGATCTGGGAGATCCAGGTTCGAATCCCCACTCATGCCATGGAAGCTTGCTGGGTGACCTTGGGCCAGTCACATTACTCTCAGCTTAGCCCTGACCTGGATAGCCCCAGAACAGCCTGATCTCATCAGATCTCAGAAGCTAAGCAGGGTCGACGTGGAGGCAGGCAATGGCAAATAAGCTCTGAACATCTTTTGCCTTGAAAACCCTACATGATCGCCATAAATCCCCTATGACTTGACAGCAAAAAAAAAAAAAATCCATCACACCACTCATGTTCTGATCAGGCACTTGGGAGGGATTCTGTTCTCCATTTCAAAGCTAACTATCCCAAACATCTACAGGGCATTTTTGAGAGCTAGAAGTCTACCTTAGTACTAACTTTCACTAGCCAACACTAGCCAAAGCATCACAAAATAGTGATTGCAAGCTTCACCATACTGGATTTTAAGAAAGACACTATTTCCCCCCCAAAGAAGGTGCCCTCATCCTCCATTGTTTCCAAAGGACTAAAGTCAAGCCAGAGAATCTCTGCAATCAAAACTGAAGGGGGGGGCATTTTGCAACTCCAGCAAAACCAGTGCAATGTACAGTGCCCAACCCAGTGCCACTGTGGCAATGCCAACTGATGTCAAGCACAGAATCACAGTTCAAGGGGGGGAGGTGATGGAAGCCCAGCAGAACCAGTACAATGTACAGTGCCCAGCAAACCCAGTGTTTATAATATTAACAAAGGTTTGCTGCTATACTGCTCTTAAATACATTCTGTCATAAAGCAGAAAAGACAAAGAAATGAAAATAATGGTAGGGGGGAGACATGGGAAAGTTAGGTGAGGGGAGAGAGAAATGAATGAGTAACAAGTGGAAAAGAGGGAGAGAAATTACGAGAAGGAGAGGTAGTTGCTGCAACTACCCTAATGACTGCTTTGCAAGATCAGGCTGAGCTGGATGCAAGGAAAGGAAGAGAAAAGGGCTAGACTACTGGAGAAAATGACCTGCAGGCTGGTAATTACCGTAGCAGCTTTCAGTGTGCTGTCTTGGTTGTACTATCTGTTAAGCAAGTTTGCTTTAGTCTTGGAGAAAGGGAAGTCTAGCCAATCCAAGAGTACTTTTTGCTATGCTCGGACTTCCATCTGCCCCTAGTGGCTGCAGGCAGAACTGCATTTTAAAAATAAAAGGAAAGACATTCGACTGGACACAACATCATGCTGGCTTAAAGGGTTTTCCTCAAGCTGCACCTGGGGAGGATCTCACCCCATCCTGCCCTTGATATGCCTGTGAAATTGTGTACATACTTAGACCAAAGAACTATTCCAAATAACTCTTTAATTAGTTTTACAACCCAAAAAGATAATCCAATCTATCAGTATTCCATGGGGTAAGGGGGGAAATGCCAAAATTCCCCTGGACTAGCATTAACCTGTAAATTTGCTTGAAGATGTTTTTTGGATCTCTGTGTTCGTATTTAGGCAATGGATTGGATCAAGCCAACTTTTTCACTCAGTCTCTCCCAGTGCCCCTCATTGTTATAGCTCCCCTCTGACATGGTCTTTTCCCATGCAGGTTCCATGAACCTCATCATGAATCCCACCAGAAGAAAAGCTGATTCAGTTCAAGAATTCCATCTAATTGTTCAAATCTTTTCACCTCGGCAGGCCGGATCTCCTTCTATAGCTGCTTATCTCTGATTCCCACCAGTGTTTCTAAAGCCAGCAAGATAAAAATGGAGGAAAATGGAACACTCTGTGGATTAACTATAGAGTTTTGAGTGAATCCTAGAACACTGCCCCAAAATTATGACATTGTTTCTGTTTGTTTGCTTTTCCGCAGACAGCGATGTCTCAACACATTAGCTATTCCCTATACTTTGCAAATGAGCACAATATGCAAAGAGTAGTTAAAACCTTTCATTCCAATGTGATCTTTTTTTAAAAAAATGTAGGGATTTTTTAAATGGAAAAGCATTAAAAATGTGAATCTCCCCAATCTGAAATGGTATAAACTCATTCTGCCGCCTCATTCTGCCTCATGTCTAGATCAAACTTTATTTACAGAATAACAGATATGCTTCTTTCATTTCTTTTTGCCCTGGCATCCCCCACCCACCCACCCAGTGCCACCCAGTGATGACATGAGACACAGAAATGTGGGTTCAACTAGTTTTGTTTATTTAAATTCTATATTAAATTAATTAAATGGCTGATGTACATTAGTGCTTATTCCAAAAAGCTGATGATGTTTCTGGTGACCTTTACTAGTCATCTGCCTGGTCAGATTCATTCTGACTCCAAACTCAGCCAGTTCTTCCACCAGCCTTGCTTATTACTGCCTGCACAGTCATATGTGCAGAGAGGTGCCCAGCTTTATCCCTCTCCCCTGATGAGCTGCAAGAATTCCTACCAGGTTCAAAGGATGCCACACAGCACCAAGGGCACCCCTTCACAGCACTCCAAGCTGCAAGGCATGTGATGTCCTTGCACTTGGCCAATCTGACAAACCACCCCCTCCAAAAAACCTCCTGCTCAGCCCTAAATATAGCAACCAGCTGGGTTGGTGGGTCAGCCGCAGCAAAATGCTGTAGGTAAAAGGGTGCCACTGAATAAAGCAGCTGCCACACTCTTCTGATTGACTGACATTTTTTTACCATGGCCAACTGCACCTTGCCACATTTGGAGTTACCAGGCAAGAGCAAACTGAAACACATCACGATCTGCTGTGAATATCCCTTGTTTCCCGTTACTTTCATTGGAAATGGTTTCAGTCTCAGTTAATCCATTTTAATTGTTCCTATTGATCATATATGGTGCTGATTTATCATACAGATAATATTGCAAAATTCTTACGTAAGAGCGTAAAGAACCCCATGCTGGATCAGACCAAAGGCCCATCAAGTCCAGCCTTCTGTTCACACAGCAGCTGACTAGCTGACTCTAAGAGGCCCACAAGCAGGATGACTGCAGCGGTGTCCTGCCTCTGCTCCCCAGCAACTGATGTAAGGAGCCATACTGCTTCTGGTACTGGAGGGAGTAGATATCCATCACGATAAGTAGCTATTGATAACCCAGTCTTCCGTGAATTTGTCTACTCCCCTTTTAAAGCCTTCCAAGTTAGTGCCCATGACTACATCCTGTCCAGAAATTAGCTATGTGCTGTGTGAAGAAATACTTCCTTTTTTCTGTCCTTAATCTCCCAGCCTTCATCTTCAGTGGATGACCCAGGCTTCTAGTATTATCTGAGAGGGAGAAAAGTTGCTCTTTTCTGCAGCTTTTCAAGCTCTACAATATCCCTTTTCCGGTGTAGTGACCCAAACTGAACACAATATTCCAAGTGTGGTTTCACCATAGATTTGTATAAGAGCAGTATGATAGGGGTCAGTTTTATTCTCTGTTCCTGTTCTACTTATGGTTAATATGGAATTTGCCTTTTTCACAGCAGCTACACATTAAAAGGTAAAGGTAAAGGTTCCCTTGCTCGAAAGCCAGTCGAATCCGACTCCAGGGTTGTGGTGCTCATCTCCGTTTCAAAGCCAAAGAGCCAGCGCTGTCCAAAGACGTTTCCATGGTCATATGGCCGGCATGACTAAACACCAAGGTGCACGGAATGCTGTTACCTTCCCACCGAAGTGGTACCTATTTATCTACTTGCAATTTCTTGCTTTCGAACTGCTAGGTTGGCAGGAGCTGGAACTAGAGACAGGAGCTCACTCCGTCATGCGGCAACTCGGGTCTTGAACTGCTGAACTACACATTGCTACACATTGGGGCAACATTTTCATTGACCTATCCACCACCCCAAGGACCCTTTCTTGGTCTGTTGCTACCAGCTCAGATCCCATCAGTGTATGTCTAGTTGGGATTATTTGCCCCAATATGCATAATTTCTGTGGACATAATTTAACTCAAGAAGAAGAGTTGGATTTATACCCCGCCCTTCACTCAGAGTCTCAGAGTGGCTTACAATCTCCTTCCCTTCCTTTCCCCACAACAGACTCCCTGAAAACTGAAGGTGGCATAAAAGTAATGATTTGCACAATGGCGAAGAAAAACTCAAAACAGCAAGTTCAGAAACCCCAGTAGGTCCCAGTCGTTATGGAAAACTGAGGGATGCATCTTGGCCTAGGAGAGAGATTAATTCCATTTTGAACTAGATTTCCTGCTCATGATTTATGTTCTCAGCTGCTTTGACCCATGACTCAGGTCTTTATAACAGGGTCCCCCCCCTCCCCGTTTCAAGGAAAGATCTGAAAATGTAAAAATTTTGCAACCAAAAATCAGTCAATGTAAGATTACTATGTATTACAAGTAACTGTAGAAAAAATGGCAGATTAGGTTTGCAAAGTGGAATTTTTATGTGGCCCTTTAAAACTCCAAGGAAGTAAGAAATGCTGTAACCACAGCTTCCTCTTGCAGTCCCCATCTTAGACCTATCTGCCTCTCCCCCACTCACAGTGCTGCACACTTGGAGTCCTGCTGGCTATTGCAAGTTAGGGAAGGCTGTGGACAAATAGATAGGTGATGGAAAGGATTGGAGAACCCATGTCTGTAGTCCACCATTTTCTAGGTTCAGAAAAAAATGACATCCAACCTGACAATGCTACTTTTGTTAACATCTTCATATAGTTATATCTACCTCAGTTTCTGATTAGGATTGTGGAAAATGTTACTTCATCTTGAAGTAGTAAATTGCTAAAATCCAACTGTAATTGCATTAAAGCTGCTGCATTTCCAATACTGCTTTCAGTTATATGAATTGGTGTCGGAGAGCAAGCCCATACCCAAAATGTATGAGAGCCAAATATCCATCTACTGGAATAATGTTCCTACCAGAAGCCATCAATTAACATCACCTCTTTAGTTCCCAGCTCAAAGCGCAAATTGGCTCCCATCTGCTTCATTTTTATTTCTGTTTTAATTATGGTGAAAAAAATATTCAAGGATATCTGAAAATACCTCTTCACATTATCAAAAAGAAAGAAGAAAAGAACCCTTCCATCCTTAATTTCATTCATCTTAACTACATGATAATGCTGATTATATCTCTTTTATTCTTTCATAAGTTTACTGTTTGTTTCATCACTGAAATGTAAGCAATTTACTGTACTTCTATCTTTATTTACACATTTTTTCCCATAGATTTTTCTAATGCTCCCTTTCTGGTCATAACAAGCGTTAGATGCTTGTTTAATGAATACACTTTTCTTCTACATCATATCTTCAGATGAAAGCAGTTTCTTTGAAACTAAAAGAAAAGAGGCCTAAATTCAAATTCTATATAGAGAAGTGGGAGGGATGAGCTTCCTGGAGGGGGAAAAAAAACCTACTGATAAGATTTGCAAATCTTTTTCTCTTAAAATACTGTTGGGTAATAGTATAAGTTAAAGTTCTGTTTTTAGATATTTAAAAGGATAGTGCAAAATTTTGTGATTTTCAATTTTTTAAAACATTGCATTTTAGTGTATCACAGTGTACTGTAGTTAAAGGAACAACCCAAAATTATAACAACAATCCAAAACTGAGATGATTTATATTACTTTCATGATAGTGAGAGATTTAAGTACATGCTAAACTTGTCCATGGAAATAAATTTATGGTAAATGATTTTGGTAACATTGTCTGTGACTGGGTCATGCCTGCAAGTAATAAATCCATATCACATCTGTTACTGATATAATGTTGATCATAGTGCCATTAATGCACTTGGCACTAAGCAGATTAAAGCAAATAAGTGCAATGCAACTCTCCCCCACACTCAAAGTTGCATGTATAGAGCGGATTTCCCGAGAAAGTAAGATTGACTCCTTTAATTTCCATTACCCCCTAGCTCCAGTGCACTGTGACATGGCAATTGTGACATGATGAGCTTACAATGGGAGAAGACATGTCACCACTCCCCGGTGAGATCTAGCAGCCTCATTTCTAACAGGGACCCAGGCGGAGAGCATAAATAACAAGAGTAGATGTGAGAAAACACAATTTCATAAAACAAGAAAGCACAACAGCAATAAAAAATTGTTTCCATCCTCCTGTCTCTAAAATAGAAAGGCCTTGTGTTTTAGGAAAGTGCATTCATTCCTAAATGAACAAAATTAACCAAAAAGGCCAATTCATTAGTCTTCCTCTATTATTCTCAAGTCACTTCCCTCAAATTGGCCTATGTTTTTTCTCCAAAATCAGGACCAATTCACTTGGCACAGTTAGTATATTGATGGAGTTGTGCAGTTTGGCATGTATGGATGCAGAGCATGTGCCATCTGCACTCTGTGCCAGGTTTGCCACATATTTACCACACTATCAAAAATACCTAAGTTGCTTGAGAACTTATTTTAGTAACTATCATGTAAGTTGTAAACTCAGTGTGATCAATTCACCGATTTAAGCATAAATTTCGTGGGGGGGCAAGGCTCAAGCCTCCACCAAGATTTCACACTGGGGTCAATGCTCCCACAGAGCTGCCAGCCCCATTCCCCTGTGTGTTTCTTTAATGGCATCTACATTAAAGGGGAGAATGTTAGTTTGGCCCCTGCCACATGGCAGGGAAAACACTGGCCAAAGTGCGGCTTTTAAAAGCCGCACCAAAAAAGAGACGCCGCGGCGGGATCCCACGATCCCCTGAGCCGCGGCGCCGTTGCTCCCCGGCATGATCAGATGCCAGGGAGGAAAAGACGATTGGGAGGGGGAGGCTGCCGAACTGTGCATGCTTGAACATGCGCAGTACGGCCGGGGGCCGGGGATGCACCGGCGAAAAGATGCGCTGGCGATCCCACGGCCGGCAGTGATGCAGCCTTTCGGAAAGAACCACCTAGGTAGGTGGTTCTTTTTTGCTGCGGGGTTTGGCCGGGAGGGCCGGATTGTGAATGGGCTGGGAATGGGCGCAGCAAGATTCCCAGATGTTGCTGTGGGATCGCGCCCATTTGCTGCGGCCCCGATCCATCCCTCTCCCGGCCCAAAACGTCTCGTGTGGACAGGACCTTTTATTACTTTAGTGTGATGATAGATTCAGAGGGGTAGTGTGATGAGTGAGTTTTGCTGGTTTAGAAAGTAAATCAATATAATTGTTGGAGTTTGTTATTGCCTATGGAGTTTGGTTGATTTGTTGCCTCTTGCCCAGAGGAGGGGGGTGTAACTTGAAAGGGGGTTTGTAGATAGCCACATTAGCCCAAACAGAAGGCCTAAGTAACAAACAGGGTAATGCTTTTTGTTGGTACCAGCCAAAATGACACAAAACGTTGTGCAAGCTTTCAAGTTCATTAGAACCCCTTGTCATTTTTTTTTTTAAATCAAGGTAGAACAAAATTTTTTTTAGGTCAAGATTTATCTGAAGAAGTGAGCTGTGATTTATGAAAGCTCATATTGAAATAAATGAACGAACAAAGTTTGAATCCAGTTGCACCTTTAAAATGAATAAATGTTTTTCAAATTATAAGCTTTTGTGTGTATGCACATGTGTTCAGAGATATTGAAAAGGAAGTTACCAGTCCATACATATAGGTAGAGGATGAACAGCAAATTAGCATAAGCATAATAAATGGTGTTTAACAGATACAAGCACCAAACTGAAATAACAAGCTTAATTTATATGGTCACCATTTGTTTGGGTTTAATTCTGGGGGGGCATAGTGAAGGAAATAAATATATGAAAATCAGAGATAGATAGGCAGATCAACCCTTCTTAATTGTGGGACGCTGAGAGTAATTAACTGAGAACTTGTTGTTATGCTCCATCCGTCTCCTCTCAAGCATGGAGTTAACTTTACAGCAACTTTACACCCTTTGAGGAAGGGTGATTGTGCGATGTATATCTGCTCCATCCCTAGACCAAAGAAATACTTTCCAATCTACCACTCCAAATTACATTACATTTTACTATTCATTACATTACGTTACAATCACGATTCCAATCTACTATTCCAAATAAGAAATAAAATAAAATACAGAGGATGTATAGCCTTTCTTGATGAGAACACAGATGTAAGGACTGAATGAGGTTAGCATATGTAGTGAGATAAGGAACCAATATCCCTCTTAAGTCCTGGGGATTCCATTGTTACGAGTATTGAAATAACTTGTAACTCAGCAATTACCAGTACCAGTGTTCATGTTCAAGTTAGATGTTTTATTATTGTAGCTGAGGACAATTTACTAGGATATATTAAGAGGTCAAATATACATCATACTACTAATTATTATACATCCTTTTCTCCTATTTCCCCACCCCTTTTGACTTCCCACAGTGCTCCAACCTCCAGCCCACATCTTAAATTATCACCTTTCCCCCCTTACTCGTTAATCACATTCTACAGGTAACATATCTTTCAACTATTATTCTTATACATTTATCTTCCTTCTAATATCATTCTTTTTTCCAATAGTTATCAAAGCAAATTAAGTTGTTCTTTACATCCCAATATTTTTCTAAATATTCTTTAAAGTCTATCCAGTCTGCGAAAAATTCTTCTGCTTCCAGATTTTTAAGCTTTCTTGTCATTTTGTCCATTTCCACCATAAAAAGTAATTTCTTTATCCACTCCCCAGTTTTGGGAGTTCTGTCTTGCTTCCAGCATTGACCATATGTCATTCTAGCAGTTGTAATTATGTACCACATCAAAGTCCTTTTCGCCCTGTTGCCTTCTTTCTTT